>NW_025927610.1:300000-600000 GCF_022837055.1 Prionailurus viverrinus | reverse complement strand
CAGGGCGACACCTTTCGAGACCAGGCCCCGGGGGATCCCAGCCACTCTGTGCTGCTCTCTGTAGAAGCAACTTGTGGGAAGCCTGAGCAGACCCAGCACAAGGTCAGGAACACTGGGAGGGGGGCTCAGGGGAGTATGACCTCTTTCCTTTTGGAAAGAGCTGAGCGAGGGGTGGCAAAGGGAACCACGGCCGGGAGCGTGTTGAAACCACGATTTAGTGGCTACTCTCCTCTGCGTTGGAGACCCCAGGGTGCTCTGCGGACCCTGCGATGCTCTGGAGACCCCAGCACGTGCCAGAGACCCCAAGATGACCAAGGCTTGCCTGGCAAGCTTGGCGTCTGGCTGGGGAGCCAGACAGGAGCCAAATGGCAAGACCGGGGAGTGTTGTGGCAGTGACGGGCAAGGCCGCGGGGAGCAGAGGTGGCCCCTGGCTTAGTCAGGGGGGTTTCTCCAAGGAGAAAGTCTCCATCGAAATCCAGAAGGTGAGCCTGAGTTATCCAGGTGAGGGTGGGAGCATCTCCAGCAGCCCAGGGAGCAGCGGGCCTGGCATAGTTTGGGGCCCAGAAAGGCCTGCTCCACACCCTTGGCCCAGGACGCTCAGCCTTGTCGCTTGGCTTCCCTGGTGCCAGACCGAGAAGGCACTCTCCCAAAAGCCCACAGCTTCCTCCTGGCTCTTCCACTTGGGGATAGATTGCGTTGGGGTAAGCTGAAGTCTCAGTTTCCCTGTCTGTAAGGAAGGGTTCATGGGCACAGAGCTGTCCCAGGTCTTGGCTGCCCGCCTGGCCTGGCTTGGCCCTGGGCATTCTGCTCAGGGGCAGTCTCCACTGCCCCTCAGCTCCCACCATCTGAGCATGAGGCTGGTCCCATGAGGGTGAGACAAAAGCCCTCCATCCAGGCTCTTCTGTCCCATAGGAGTAGCCCCCTGGCCCACGGGTCGCTGACCCCTCTGCCTCCCAGCCCCTCCTGGGCTGTTCTCGAGAAACCCGACCCAAATCTCTGCCTGACCCAGACTGTGTGAGGTCAGCCCCTGGGGGGCCACCCGGCTCTCCACCCAACATGCTGTACGTCCCAAGGCCTTCGTGTGTCTCAAAAGGGCAATAAACATTTTCAGGACAAATGCCCCCAATTTTGAAGCCATTGGCAGGCCCGTGGCACAGTGACAGGTGCCTGTGCTTCTCACAGGAGCATTTATCATGAAAAGAAAAGGACCTTTCCCCGGGGTTCTGACCATCCCTTTCCAGCCTCCTGTGCAACCCAGCACCTGCCTGTCAGCACTGGGCAGGGCGGTGCGTGGGCCCAGGTGCTCTGACATCTTGGCCCAATGACACCGCCGTCCTCCTTGGAGCACGGCCTCGGAGCAGCGTTCACACCTGAGAGCCTCCGGATCCCAAGGCGGCCGTGACAGTGCCAGAGGCAGCAGGCCGAGTGCCCGGGGCCCATCCGGGAGGGACAAAGGCCAGTGTTGCAGGCCGGAGGCTCCGGCCAGCGCTCCGACCTAGTCCACGAGAGTCTTGGAAATCTCCACCCCTTCTGTGCTTCCCCGACGTGAGTCCCGGCCAGGTTTTGTCCCCTTTCCAAGCCTATAGGGTACAAGACCACAGCCCTGCTTCAAGGGGTGTGGGAAGGATTAAATCAAATGGACCATGTAAGTCCCAAGGTGGGAACGGTGAGGCAAAGGCGTGTGGGGCAGGAATGGGCAAGGAGCTGGGAGAAAGGGCCAGGGGGCCACTGTCTGGGGCACCTGTGAGGGGCTTGAAGACCCCAGCGAAAGCTGTGATAAGCACTTGAGGTGGGAGGGGCCCTCAAGGAGCAGGTGAAGCCCCTTCCTTGTCTGCCAGGGGCCCAGAACACAAGGGTGTCCCTCTGTCTGCAGGAGGTGTGAGCCCAGCAGGAGGGGGCTGGGGGGGGGAGGCAAGCCCCCACCGCCTTATGGCTCCTTCTGTATCTGCGCCCACCCAGCCAGCTGTCCCTTGACTGTTAGCCTGGAACCTCCTTGTCTCAAGGAGCCCTTGAAGGTCCTCTGACACCCCCCCCCCCTTTGCCTTCAGGGCCTCAGGTGGCATCATTTTCTATAATGAGTCATGTGACTTGAGAAAAACATTCTTCTCATTTTTTTAAAACTAGAACAGTGCCCAGTCCACTAAAGGTGTTCATTAAAGGTGGATAGATGGGTGGATGGATGGATGGACAGACGGATGATGGAAGGAAGGATGGATGGATGGATGGGGGATGGGTGGATGGATGGGGGGTGGGTGGATGGATGTAAGAAATACACGTGAGAAAAGAAAACAGTCTTTAGGGGAAGTGATGTGTCTCCCGGGTCTGTTTTAATAACAATGGTGATAATAACACCGATGGGGCTCTGACTTCTTGCCAGACACTTACATTACTCCGTTATTCTCCTAACAAACCCTACTGGGGTTCATACTGTGCTTTGACAGGTAAGAAAAATGACGCACAGAGAGGGTGAGCAAGTCGCCCGAGGTCACACCTGGTTCACGGTACCAGGGATGAGAACCAAAGTGTGGGTCAGTCTATCCAATCAGTCAGTGTCGGCAGGTGCTGTGCAGGAAGAGAGGACACGCGAGCAGGCCTGCCCCGGTGACAGGTCCCCTGGCCGGGGCACCTGCTGCGGGCGGAGGGCTGGCAGCATAGCCACAGACCTGGGTCAAGCCCCTCCCTTACCTCTGATTTGCTGGGTGACTCTGGGCAGGGCCTCCTTGGGCCTTAGGTTCCGTCCTCTTGAAAGAATGTGCCAGAATCACATGACCCTGAGGTCTTTCCGGGTTGAAAACTGCTGTGACCCTCCACCCCCTTCCTGCTGTTTCATGCCAGCTCCATGGGGAGGCCCGGGGTGGTCACACAGCAGGCTGAGCCCTGGGACCAGCCGGGAACCAGGCTAACCACACCCACCCTGACTCACACCTGCATCCACACCTTGGTTTTTCCCTCGGCCAAGTGGTGTGACCACGGCCTCCCTGCCATCCTCACCAGGCTCTGCGGAGGAAATCATATGCTTCCAGGAGGTTCCTAGGGATCTTTGGAGACACAGGGGTGCTGATGATCCTGCCAGGGAGGAAGCAGGACTGCGGGGGGCTCGGCAGAGAGCTTCCTGAGGAGGGGGAGCGGTGGCAGGGATGCTCCCACTCTCTCCTGTCTCCATCCTTCTCCCCCTTCACTCCACAGACGTTTGTGGGGATTGTGGGGAGAGCCCGCTCTGCCGCAGACCCCGTGCAAGGCACTGAGGACAACAGTAATAATGATGGCATGATAATGTCCAAGACGTGTATCGATCTCAACTCAGAGGCGTGCACGGCATACATTAGCGTGCGTAATCCCCAGAACTGTCCTGTGAGGCAGGAGCTCTGTCTGGTTGGATGATGGACACGAGGCACCTTGCACAAGCAGGTGAAGCTGGGCTCCCTACCAGGTGGTCAGACCCCAGGCTCCTCCGTCCCTGCTGGCCTGCATCTGCCCGGCCAAGACCGATGACCCAGATTTCATGCTCTCAGCCGACTTCGCTCATCGGTCCTGATGCCCACATAAGGGTCTTGCTCAGGGTCGCATTAAGAGGGGAAGCCGAGCGGGGAGGGAGGCATCGGACCCTCGCACCACGCCGCGCTTGTGTTCTGGGGAAAAGCCCAGAACAGGGATTAGAGCCTGCAGCTGCAGGGCCAGCCACCCGGGCAGGCCTCCTGGGGTTGCTAGGGCGCCCGGCCGGGCCTGACCGGCCTTGCCTGTGGCCGGTTCTGCTGGGCTTGGGCTTTCCCGGGAGTCCGGGGTAGATGGGCCAGAGACTGCTCCCGCTTCGGTATGCCATTCAGAGTCCACGTTTTCTGCGGCCAGCCCTCCTTCCCTTGTTGACTGCATCTCCCAACAGCCTTGGCCCAAGCCAATCGTCCTCCCGCCACCTCACCCCGCCGTGCCAGGTCCGGAAGCCTGCCTCCCGAATGTTCCTCCAGTCCAGTCGCCTGCACCCCAAGGACCCCTTTTGTCAGTACCAGGCACCAGCGGGTTCTGCCCGCTCCCAGTCCTTTCCTGAGGCCCACCCCTAGTCCTTCCCTCTCCAGGACTCGGACCCCGCCCCGTGCTGGACTCCTGACGTCACAGAGGGCAGTCGGTGACAGCGGGGGGGTTGGGGGGGGGTGGGGCGTGGGGGGGGGGAGAGACTGGGGCCGGGGACTACCGTGGGGTAGGACGCGGCCCCTCCTAAGGCGCCAGCCAGTGCAGGGCGGCGGGAGCCTGCGGTGTGTTGCCCTAGCCCTGGAGTCCCCGCCTCGGTTTCCCTGTCTGCACAACTGGGGGAGGCGGGGGTTGGCCCAGGTCTTCAGGCGCCCTGCAACTCCACGACTCAACTGGAGCTGCACTAAGCTCTTGTCCCTTGGCTTCTCTCCCTGTCACTCCCGGGCTCTCGGGAGCCGCCGCCAGCCAAGGCGCCAGCCAGGCCGCTTTGACAGCCCCGCAGAGACCCACCGGCCGCGGCGGGAGGCCGCAGCGGCGTCGCCTGGCTGCGCGTGCGCGGGCCGCGCTGCCTGCCGGGACTTGTAGTTCGTCCGTGCGGCGGCTGGGCCGCGAAGGCGGAGCGGCGGGGGCGCTGCGCCTACACTTCCCAGGGCGCGTCCTGCCAGCGGCGCGGCGGGGGCGGAACGGGGCGGGGCCGCACGAGGGGGCGGGGTTGGCGGGGGGCGGGGCCTGCGGGGCGGGGCCGGCGCGCCGGGGGGCTGCGGCGGCGCTGCGGGCGGGCGCGGACCTTGCCCGGGGCTGGCGGACCCGGGAACCCGCGGGCTGGCGGGCTGGCGATCGCGCGGGCGCGGCCCCTGCGGGCAGGAGCCTCGGGCCGCCGCAACGCCGGACCGCCCGCCTCCCTGCTGCCGCCGAGATGAGTGCAGGTGAGTGTGGGGACGAGGGACCCGCGCGTCCCCGAGCTGGGTCGCGGCGCAGCGAGGGCTGTGGGGACATTCTGGGGCTGCACCTGCAGCACCGGGGAAATCACCCAGTGGCTCCACCCAACTCTTGTCCCGGGGTCTTGGCAAACCCGAGGGGCGGTCCGCAGCCCCCTGCCCCTGCGCCTGCGGCGCGCGCGGCTCTGCAGCCCGGGCCGGAGACCCCTTCCCACCGCGCCGGCCCGGGTGGCTGCGCCCAGCTGTCTGGAAGGCGCCACTTTTTTGCTTCTCACGGGTCCCGGGTCGCTGCAGGTTGTAGAAGGCGACCGGGTCCGGGCGGTGGGGAGCAGGGCCGCCGCAGACCCTGCCACGGAGAGGTGTGATGACTTGGGGGGCTTTGCGGCAGGGGGTGCCGCCCTTGCGCTGCGCTCGCGCCGCCTGAGCGGGGGGGGGGGGGGGGGGCGTCAGGTCCACCCCCGGCGTCCTGGGCTCTTCAGCTGCAGGTTTGGGGGCACAGACCCCGCAGGTGTGTGCGACCCGCGCCATCTCCCACCGCAAGGCATCTCGGGCCCGCACCCCTGCGCGTCCCCCAGGCTGCCTCCCGCCGCACCCACTGGATCTGACAGCCTTCGTGTGGCCCTGGAAAATCCCACAGCGTCACAAGCCAGCCGCACCTACTGCGCTTGGGGAAACTGAGACCTACAGCAGGGAGGCCTTGGCATGAGTCTGGTGCGCGGCCAGAGGGGCCCCGGATTTGAGAGTCTCCTGTGGCCTGGCACTGGGCGGAGGGTTGGTCCGTACCTTCCCTGGCAGGGAGGGGCCGTCACCCCATTTTTCAGGGTGCGACCGAGGCTCACCAGGCTTGAGTCCCTTGCTCGGCTCACGCAGCGGAGTGCGGATTCAAACCTGGTGCTCCCTGCCTCTGAGCCTGTCTCGCCAAAGACTGCAGTATGGCCCTTGGCCATGGTGCAGAAACCACCGGGACAAGCTGGGGGGAAATGGGACCAGGGAGGGAGTGTGCATTTAGTGAGTGCTTGCCCCGAGCTCTGCTCTTGGTTTAGGAGGGCTGTTTCCAGGGACCCATCTCGCAGGGGAAATAGTCCCCTCCCCCTCCAACCAAGGAAGGAGGGACCGCACTGGCAGTGGGCGTTGGGAGAGTGGCTGAGAGCAAATGGCAGGCAGCGGGAGGCAGAATTCTCTAGAAGAGGATTTCTGAAATGGCCAACCTGTTCTCTGGAGGTGGCTGGGGAGCGGGGCGCCCTGAGACCCGGCAGAACCTGCAGACACATTTATCTAATGGCAGGCGGGGATAATGACAGGGTGCACACAGGGTAATTTTAGGTTTTCTGTGATCATAATTGATGGCTCCGCTCCCTCCTGTAATCAAGGGGAACCCTGGAAGGAGCACCGGCATTTGTGGTTGTCTTGGGAGAGGGGCTCTGTGGGCACCGGGGGCCGTGCGGGGTCGTGAATCCAACGAGCAAGGGGGCTGGGGTTTGAACCGTGCTGTCCGCCTGGTGGCAAATTGTGATCTTGGCGAATGGTGGCACCTTCCTGAGTTCGGCTTCCTGGGGTGTGAAAACGATATTCCTGGTCACCTGGAGCGGATGAGATTCGAGTGGGAAACCTTGCACATAGTAGGTCCTCAGTAGCTTGTGATGGTCATTGCCAGGCGGCCACGTTCCCTTGTCTTTGTGAGTTTACCCAGCCCTTTGGAAATGCCAGCGCGCCTGCTCCCGTCCACCTGTGGCTCGTGCCCCAGATGTGTCCCCTGGCCGTTATGTGCACCCCACACCGCAGTGGGGGGAGCGGTGGTCCCGCGTGCCTGGCGCCTGGCTCTCGTGTGCGGCCGCTGTGCACATCTGGCGGGTCAGGGGCTTCCATCATCAATGAGGACAAGTGCCCTGATGCCCCCCTCCCGCCAAGAAGACTGGCATCATCCCAGGGCTTGGTGCTAACAGGTGTAGGTGGGCATCACTCTGTCCGTCATCCAGCTGGCCAGATGGGCCCTTTGGGCAAAGCCTGAGAGTCTGTACAACCTTCCCAGGTCACAGGCTCCCTCTCCTCCATGCCACCAGGCTGCAGGCACGTCTTCCTTCAGTTACATGATGTGGGTCACCTTTGAGATGGCTTGGGTGTGGCCTCAGGGCCCCGTGTATTCGCCTGCTTGGTTTGTGGCCTGTTATTCTGGGTGGCCAGGGAAATTGTCAGAGGCGGCATCCTGTGTCAGACCCAGATCCAGATCCCACGCGCTAGCTATGGGTTCCTTGTGCCTCAGTTTCCCTGTGGTATGGAGGGAATGCCCTTAGCTCTGCACGTAGCCTTAGCCTGCTGGCACGGGGGCCAGCAGATGAGTGTGGTGGTCTCCTGATGTTGCAGCCTGTGGGGTCACAGCGGGCGAGGCGGGGTTGAGGGGAGTCCCTGATCTGGGAGGGGCCCCAGGGCCAGCTCTGATGGATGCCAGGTCCTCGAGCAAGACCCACGCTCTGTCTGGGCCTCGATGCCGTCCCTGGCGGCTGCAGGCCTGGCAGGTGGGCATCCCCCAGCTGCTCAGAGGCTCCTGGCTCCTGGCCGGTTGGCTCAACGTGCCGGGGCCGCCAAAACAAAGCACCACAGACGGGGCGGCTTAACCACAGACGTTTATTCTCTCGCTTCTGGAGGCGGGAAGTTCAAGTTCAAGGTGAGGGCCTGGTTGGTTCCCGCTGAGGCCTCCCTCCTCGACTTGTAGACGGACCTCTTCTCTCTGTAGTCACAGGGCTTTCCTTAGGTATGTGTCTGGGTCCAGATTTCCTGTTCTTAACAAGGGCGCGCCGCTCTGGCTGGATTGGGGCCCACGTGACTGGCTTCGCGTTACCTGAATTACGCCATAGAGTCCCTCTCTCCAAAGGCAGTCCCCATTCTGCGTTACCAGGGGTAGGGCTTCAGCATGTGGATTTGGAGGGAGGCACAGTTCAGCCCCAAACAGGTGCAGGGCCAGGTGGAGAGCCTGGGCGGCCGCCTCCACCGTCCTGAGTTCATGGCTGCCTGGTTAAGATCACGGAGCTGCGAGGGATCTGGAGAATGTCGGGGAGCAAACCCACTCACATGCACAGAGGGGACGCTGAGGCCCGGAGAAGGGAAAGCAACCGTCCAGGGTCAAGGAGAGAGTGTGGCAGAGCCAGAACCTGAGCCCCGGCACCCTACTCTGGTTACCACAGCCCTGGGCATTTGGAACAGAGACACAGCCCTTCACCTAACCCGAGTGTGGACAAGGACCCACTGTGGGTAGCCGCAAAGGTGCTCACATCAGTGCCACAGGAAGTTAGCAGCTGCCTAAACGTGGAGGGGAGTGACGAGACACCAGCCCGCCGCGCGGTCACTCGTTCCGGGGGGGGGGCCATGCTTACCGCACGCCTGCCGTGTGCCCGGCACTGCTCCAGCCCCCCCCCCCCCCCCGGGAAGAGCAGTGGACAAGAACAAACACAGTCCGCATCCCGCTGGAGCTGCTCACAGCCTGGCGGTGGGGGGGAGCATTCTAGTTAACAGTATGTGAGGAGGTTTTAACGTTGGGAGAAGCGCTTAAGCAGACAAGTTTAATTGAGAGAACGGCGGAGGGCAGGGTGGTACGTCATCCGCGATCTGCAGGCTGCAGACACAGTAAAGGAGGGAAAGCCGGGGGACGCGCGTCAAGATGTCCGCAGTGGCCTCTCTCGTGGAAAGAGGACAAAGAAGGTTCCCCACGTCTGCACCTTTATATACGCTCTGTGACTTTCCCGAATTTTCTTCATTGCGTACGTTCTCCTTTTGCAGTGAAAGTGAGAAAGGAGTGTTGTCGAGTCTAAGCAGGGCGCACGAAGTCCGTGACTTGGTGGGAGTTCCAGAACATTCCGTTCTGCGGGGGCCGCTGTCCTTTGGCTGGGAGTGGGGGTGGACGGTGTTAGGGAGCTTCCCACAAGCAGGGGCACTGGTGTCTGGCTTCTCTGCATGACTCTGTCAGAATCAGGTGCAGAAGACCAATCATCCTGACCCAGAAATCCATCTGAAAAGGGCGGTTTCCTCGCCCGGGAACCAGCTGGCACGCTCTGGCTCCGCAGGGGCATCCCTGAGTCTGACCTGTTTCCTCTCGTGTTCAGGGGCACCCCCTGACCTGCCACCCAGGACCTTTGGATTCTGTCGTGGAGGTTAATTTGGGGTTAGATGGCATATTTTCTGGAATCAAGTTCTGACTTCGGTGAAATCTTTTTTTTTTTTTTTAATGTTTATTCATTTTTGAGAGATAGAGACAGAGCATGAGCAGAGGAGAGGCAGAGAGAGAGAGGGGGAGACACAGAATCCGAAGCAGGCTCCAGGCTCCGAGCCGTCAGCACAGAGCCCGACTCAGGGCTCAGACCCACGAACCGTGAGATCATGAGTTGAGCCGAAGTTGGACGCTTAACCCACTGAGCCACCCAGGTGCCCTTGACTTTGATGAACTCTTGGCGAGTCCGGTCTTAACTGTCCCAGAAATGGGAGTGTCACCCTCGCTTATGGAGAAGTCACCCGTCTGGGACCCTGCCTCCCCAGAGCATCATCTGGAGTGTGGGAGAGCTGAGCTGCAGGAGGAGATGGGCGCCTCCGGGTGATGACAGAAGAGGGTGGGAAGGGCCCCAGCCGGCAGGGTGTGTCCTGGCACCAGGGTCCTCGGCGGGGCCAGCCGTGGTGGCCGACAGCAGCAGCTGCCAGGACTCTGGTCCCTCCCCTCCGCACCGACACGGGGACTTCCTCACACCCCTGGCTCTGCCCCTGCCTCGACAGGACAGGACAAGGCCTCCACTGAACTCGGGCGTCGACATTCCAGCTCGGTCACCTGCTGGCATTATTGATTGTGGAACCTCTGTGTGCCTCCGATGCCGCCTCCCCCAGGGGTCTGGGGTAGGGACTGAGGGTGCAGGTCCTGATGTGTGGGAGAGGCTGGAGAAGTCACCTAAAATAGCCGCCATAGGAGAACACGGTGGTGTTCGGATCGCGGCTCAGTTGTGGATGACGACCACGTTGGGAGCCACGGAGGGGACCGGCCAGGTGTGTGCCGACTCGCATGGGCGGAAAGCCTTGGGCCTCAGGGCTGGTAGGACGCGGGGCAGAGCAACCTGAGCGGGGCGTCTCTGTTTACCCGGGGATGTTTCCATTGCCGCGGCCTCTAGGGTGTCAGGAAGCACCATACTTCAGTGTCACCGCAGCCACGGCTCACGGGACACTTCCTCGGGCCCCACGCCCGGCCAGATGCTCCTGAGTTCTCACAGTGCTTCTCAGGGCTGCCGGGGTGTCCCCATGACCGGAGGGAGGTGTCCCGGTGACGGGAGGGGAAGCAAATACCCAGAAGGGCCTGGTGGCCGCCTGGCGTCGCACCACACCCGGGTTTGAACCCCATGTGCCCAGACACTCCTCTTCGCACGTGGGTGGGCTCCGTGCGCCCACCTTCCCCCCACTGCCCCCTGCGCTTGCCTGAGCTGGCTTTTCCTGCCATTTACTGCCCCCCAGTAATGCGTGGCGGAGAGTTTGGGTTGGATAAGGCTTGGCCATTTGGGGCATCGTAATAATGCTTTGTAGTGACGGGGGGACTACAGGGTGCATCTTGCCCTCTGGGCCGTGAAGCATGTTTGCATCGTTCAGGTGTAGCACCTGTGTTCCCAGAGCCAGGGGGGCAGAGCCAGACTCCAACCCAGCTCTGTCTGCCTCCAGAGGGCACGCTCTTTCCCCTGCCTTCTCCAGGGGCTCCCGCCGGGAGTCCTGGCACCACCCAGAGATCCGCATCCACATGGCTCAGACCACGAGGGAGAATTGCACCCCACCAAGCCCGCAAGCCTCTCTGTAACCCGGCCCCACTGGTCCTGGTTCTCCCTTCCCCCAGGTCCCCGAGACCTTCTAGAGCAGCAGTCACGACTGCCCCGCGTCCCCGCTGCGGCGTCCGGCCCAGCCCCCCTGGCATCATCCAGCCCCATGGGTCGTGCCTCAGCTCCCGGGAATCCCAGCTCCACCCACCCAGGCCGCTGTGTGACGTTGGGCAGGCTGTCTTCCCTCTCTGGGCCTCAGCGCACCCGTCTGTAAAGACAGGGCCTACCGCCACCCTCAGGGATGTGACCCGCTTCTGACAACCCTGTCCCCCCTCCACTGTCCCCAGAGAGATGGTCTGAGCTTGAGGCTGAGCCAGCATCTCAGGGAAGCATGGCCCCCGTCATCCATTTCTGCCACGTAGAGCTCGACTGACAATTCGGTGGCAGGAAGCACTCGGCCTTTGCACGGAGGCTCCCTGATGTAAGGGGGCTTCTCCGCAGCCTGCCAGGGAAGCCACGTCTGTGGGCGTCTGCCTCGTACCTGAGCCGGGATGCCCGCGTCCTCCCTGTCCGTGGGCAGGACCGGGGAGGGCGGAACGTATGCTTTGCATTTCGTGGCGCTCGCTTTCCCTTGGCTGCAGCCACCAGCAAGCCCCGCTGGGTGCCGGGGCTGGTCCTGGGCGCCTTCTGCCTCCGTGGGCTCCTCGGCTGGTGGCAGCCCAGCCAGGCTTCTACTGAACAGGAGCTGCTGCGAAAGGACGCGTTTGGGGGGCCCTGTGCACCATTTGCCTCGCCTGAAGATTTCTAAGCAACGAGAGAGGCCGTGTTGATGCCTTGGAAAGTACCGTCGGTGGCTTGGGGGTCAGGCTGACCTGGGCTCCAGTCCCAGTTGTCATCTGCTAGTTGGGTCCCGGCATCTGGGTTGCTTAGCTGCCCTTTGCCTCAGTTTCCTCACCTATAAAGTGGCGATAAGGGCACCCCAGCCTTCTCCAGTGTTTGCCAGCGTCCAGAGCCTCTCTCTGACCCTCTGCCTCTCCTCGGACGTGGGCGGCCCCGGGATCCTACCGGAAGGTGATGTCTCAGTTGGGGCTGCAGGTGGGTGTGAAGTTCAAGAAGGAGTTGCCAGGACCATCCCCGTGGCCCCCACTTCAGGTTCAAGTCATCCATCAGGATGACTCCCCCCGCCCCCAGCCTTCGCCCTGTGACGGCCGCAGTCTAGGTGCCCCTGGGGACAAGGACGTGGGTCCAGGCAGACTGCCGGGGGAGCGACCCCAGGAGGCACAGGTTGAGAAGACGAGGGGGGAGAAGGAGGGGGGGAGAGTGGGGCATTCGCATGGGTGGGCAGCTCCTCAGGGCAGTCCCGTGTTGGGGAGAGTGGGATGCTGGGGTCTTTGCCCTGCAGGGTGGGCGTGGTCCCCCCCCCCCCCCCGTCCGGTCCAGGGCCAGCGAGTGTCCACCGTGCTGTGGGGGAGCCTCGGGTTGCAAAGCAAAGTGGTGCATGTGTTTGCAGCACGAAGGGGTCAGCCAGCTCCCGTCCTTGTCTGCCACGGGAGACCTGGGGGGGGGGGGGGGGAGGGGACAGGTGTCACCACAGCTGCGTACCCGCTGTGGCTCCCACATGCTTCAGATATGGTCCAGCCTCAGCTCGGGGCCACCTCCGTTCCCAGCCATCAGCAGCTCTTCAAGGGCTCAAAGCCATTCCGGAATGTTCCGGAATGCTCCCTTAGTGTTCTGATGACCGTTTATTGAGCACCCACTGTGTGCAGAGCGCTGTCCTTGCTCGTGGTGCCCAGACGCCCTTGCTTGGCTTTTTCCTGCCACTTTCTCCACCGGCCCCCCCGGCCCCCGTGCTGGAGCTCCTCCCCCTCAGTCTTCCAGGCTTCCAACCAGAGCTCCAGACCGGCTCTGACGCTATCCCCGCTCTCTCGGGGCCTTCGCTGCCCTCCCTCCGCAGAGCTGGTGGGCGGTGGGCAGGGCTGGGGTCTCCTGCTGAGGACCTGTGTCTGGTCCCCGCTGCGCGTGACCCAGGGCTAGGTCCCGCCCCTCCCCCAATGCCTCGTCTGGGATGGTGCGGTGAGCTGAGTAATGGCCCCCTGAAATGTCCCTGTCCTTGTCCCCAGAACTGGGCCTATGTTGGAAAGGGACTTTGCAGATGGGATTCAGTTAAGGACCTTGCCTTGGGGAGACTACCCAGTGGGCCCCTCGTGATCCAGGCCCCTCAGGAGAGGGAGGCAGGAGGCGGAGAGGGGAGAGGAGGGCTGAAGGAGAGGTCAGAGGAAGGAGGACCGAGGAGGGTCTGGGAGCCTAGGAACCAGGCGCCTCCAGAAGCTGGACAGGGCGGACGAGGGGTCCTCCCTGGGAGCCTCCAGGAGGAGCCGGCTCTGTGGACCCATTTCAGGCTCCGAACCCCAGAGCTGTGAGAGATGACGTCTGCTTTAAGCCTGTAGGTCTGTGACCATTTGTCGCAGCTGCTGCCTGTGACTCCGACGGCCCACGTTCCCCACCTTCCCTGCTTCTGGGTCGGGAGGCCCAGGGAGAGGCAACGTCTGCAAAGGGGGGATTGTTCCCGACCTCCTCAGGGGTGCGAGGCTGTGTGGTTTCAGCGCACGCATGTGGCCAGGGCCTCCTGCTCCTGGCGGTGTTTGGGGAGCACCTTCGTGAATAATGAATGTGCGAGGACTGCCTGTTGGAAGAGGAAAGGCAGGGAGGGGCCGGTGTTTACCGAGAACCTCCGGGCTCCTGCTCCAGCCTCACGTGGGCCTCTCGGTGTCCAGGGCGGTGGGGTCGTGCCCCAGGCTCCGGACGCCTGGCCAGGGCGCCCGCTCACTGACCGGGCGGGACCTGCGCACGGATGGTCTGTGTTCTGAGCGTTCCTCCTGATTAGTCCCAGCTTCCTGACTGGGTGGGAAACCGGGGCTGGACGTCCGTGGTATGTCCCGTAAGTCACCAGCCCGGATTCCAGCCTGCGAGCTCCTGGATCCAAACCCACATCGCCCCTGCTCACGTGGCCTCGCCCCTGCTCACGTGGCCCTCTTGGACCTCAGCCAGCCTTCCTCTCTTGTGGCCAGTGTCAGACCTGACCCCCAACATCTGTGCGGTTTCAGACGGTCCACGTCTGCGGGGTCTGGAGCCAGGCATTTCTCTAGTTCTGGGGGCACAGTCTGACACCCCCGGGTGGGTGGGGGCAGGGGGATCTCACACAATCTGCTTTCCCCCGGTACCGGGTGAGCCCGGGTCTCGGGATGGTGCGTGAGCAGCTCTGGGGTCAGTGTGAAGACATAGGACGGTCTGGTGGAGAGGTGAGTGGGTCCTGGCTCTGGCTGCGTGACCCCCGGCAGGTGCCTCCACCCTCGGAGGCCTCACCCCTCATGTGCCGTTGGGGTTGGGGGCGTCTTCCGGGCCCTGCCAGCCCTGCACCCGGGTGTGGGCACCTCGGGGCACAGGATTTGCTCTCAGGCAGGCAGGTGATGGCAGTGGCCGCGGTGTTTCCCACCCGGGGCCCCAGCAACCCAAGCACACCTCCCGCTGCCCCTGTGACGGCTGGGGCCTCTTGCCCGTGCGACACCTTGGGCGCTCTTCACCCCTCTGGGTCCCTGCCCACTGCCTCTCTCACCCACCCGCCTCAGGTAAAGCAGCAGCTGGTCGGACCGAGACGTGAGAAACGTTTCTGGATGCGCAGCCCTGCGCCGGACACACGGAGGGCGCTGGGCAGACCAGGGCGGCAGGGACCCTTCCCCGTGGAGGTCACAACCCAGACAGACAGGGAGCAGGTGTATCAGAACCTGGTGGGAGGCAGAATGGGGACGGGACAAGAGGAATCGCGTCCGTATAGCATCAGGGAAGGCTTCCTGGAGGAGAGGGCACGGACTTGAGTCCCAGGACCGGCACGTGAGTGGTGACTGGGGAGGCAGGAGGCTCAGCACGAAGGCAGGGAGGCGGGGAGCGAGGGTGTCCGGGCATCGGCAGACCGTCCGGTGGGGCCAGAGCGGATGAGCCGCACGGGAGGGGTCAGGCCGGGCGGTGAGGAAGGAGTCAGGACGACGACCAGGTGTGAGCGCCAGTGGTGGGCCCGGAGCCACGGCGCTGGCTAATGTCTGCTGTCCTGCCGTGGCGCTGGCACCCCCGCGGTCCAGCCCAGATCGACTCGTGGGCCTCCGAGGCCCCCCGATCCGCCTCCTTGTTTGTCGTTCTGATCCAGTGGTCCGCCTCCAACTGAAACCGGGCCCGGCCTGCCAAGTGCTCGGGGAGTAGTTGTGGGTGCGGGGTTACACGCATCAGCTCCCTCACACACGTCCCGGGGTGCTGCAGAAATCAGGAAATGCGATACGTGTACAAGAGGCCCGGCATCCAGCGAGGCGCCTCCCTGCCTGTCCCTAATGGGGGAGGGAGTAGGGTGCAGTGTGGGCGTGGCTAAAGGGCAGGGCGGGTGTGGGTGCAGGGCAGGGCAGTGTGGGCGTGGCTGCAGGGCCCAGAGGGTGCTGTGGGGTGCAGCCTGGCCACGGGCTACTGCACCGGATGGGCGGGGGCCCCAGTGCTGGGTGGGTGGGGGCTCCTGGTGCTGGGGGACGAAGGGTGGCGGTGCCCCGTCTGCAGGCCACCCGGGACTCGGGCTGCCTCGATTGCTCTCCCCTGCAGGCCCTCTAGTTCCCTGCTCGCTCTGTCCCCCTGGCCAAGCCGGGCCCCCCGAAGCCTATAAGGCCTAGGGCCGGCATGACGCGTCCCGCCCCCGATGCTGCCTCTCCGCCTCCTCCCTCGGCCTCCGTCTCCTGCACCGCGGTGCCTTCTCTGTCTGTGTCCTTGTGGGCAGTGGCTCAGCCAGCAGGCTTTGAAGGAGCCGAGAGGACTTTGGACAGCCAGTGGCTTACGTGCCCGAGCCCCCGGGAGGGGAGGGGTGGGGGCCGGTGAGGGCCTCTAGGGGGGCTCGTTTGAGCCCAGCGCAGGAAGCTCTCCTAGCAGGTGATGCCGTGGGCTGGAGGTCACGGGGCTGGAGAAGAGGGGACTCAGCCCGTCGTCACTGGAGGGCGATGCGCAGCAATAATTCGCTCACCATTCTGGAGGCCAGTGGGCCGCTCCCCCCGGCGTCACCGGGCTGAAGTGAAGGTGTCAGTGGGGCCACCACTCCGGGGGCTCCGGGGAGAACACACTCCTTCCTCTTCCAGCTTCTGGGGCAGCGACCCCACATCCCTTCCCGCCCGTCTCCCCTGCCTCCCTCCCACCAGGACGCTCGTGAGTGCATCAGGGCCCGGCCGGACCATCCAGGACGGTCCCCATCTCGAGACCCTGAACCGGATCGCACCTGCGGCAGAGGGCATCCCCCAGCATCCGGCAGACAGCCTCCGTGCCCACCGCTTCCGGGACCCGCACTTGTCCTCTCCCTGTGGGGTCTCCAGCCCGGCAGAGGGTTTTCGAGGATGACTTCTCATTGGGGAAAAAAAAAAATGCGACTCTTAACTCGGCTAAATTTAAACTCCCCCAAACCCCGTGAGCTGGATCCCGTCACAGACTGCCGACTGGGGCGCCAGCTTCAGGGGAGCCATCAGGCACACGCACGAGCCTTAAGTACATCCGCGCCCTTTGGTAGAGGAATCGCTTCTTCGGGACTCTTCCTGCAGAGGCTCTGGAACACAGACACGGGTCTACACCCGGACGGTCGGCCGGCGCGGGGCGGGCACGCTGTGCACCGCGGCCGTCCCGCCCCCAGAGCGCGGGGCACGTTCATCCCTGTCCCTCCACGGTGGGGGCTCTCAGACCCGCTTCTAAATGGGTTGTATTTGTTGGCGTTTCCTGAGCCGGACGTCAAGATGGGGAAGATCCTAAGATATTTGCTAATTCGACGGATAATAAACAGCCCTTTGTATGTCACCATGCGTTTTTAGTGGCCCGAGGGGCGTTGCTTTACAGTCGGGCAAGTCTCCTCAATGTCCGGCTTGAGAGGCGACGGCTGCACTTCACGTCCGGCCTGTGTCCAGCCGGTCCCGATGCCGCACGTGCCCTCGGGACGAGGTGCGAGTGGACCCGGGAAGCAGCATCTGAATCTTGTTCCGAAACTGGCTCTGACCCCGCCCCACTCCCCGACGGGGTCTCGGCCCCCCGCCCCCCGGGGCTCCCCGCCCCACTCCTTGGAGAGCCGCCGGTCGAGGCGGGGTGCCCTGCAGTCGTGACGGCGGTGATGAGGGGTGGGCGAGCCCACGCGTCAGTGCTGGCGACGGGTGAGGAGCAGGGGACGCGGAAACCCACGCGCAACTCCGTGTCCGCGACGCACGCACGGAAGACGCGCCGGGAGAAAACGCAGCACCGCGCGGGAGGGTCGTGGGCACCTGACGCCGGGCTGCTCTGCCGACCCACTTTGAGGACGCGCAAGGGGCAGGGTTCGGCTCGGGGAGGCTTGATTTGAGCGCAGCTGCCCGGCTCTCCGGCCCCAGCGCCGGCTCCGGGGACGCATTCCCCATTTCGGGAGGAGCGTGCTCGCCGTGGAAGTGGGGCGGTGGGGGGCACGACGCGTGACCAGCACGGGAGTTTCACGCGGGCGTGTGCGTCGGCTGCAGTTACAGACGGGAGGGGGTTCTGCTCTGGAGCAGATTCCAGGGTGGGCCGTGAGGAGAGAGCCGGGCTGCCCGCACCCCGCCGGGCTGCAGCAGAAAGGCTAAATATAGCCCGGGCCTGTGCCCGTCTCCGCAGGGGCCCCCGCCCCCGCCGCCGCGGCCGGAGCTCGGGGGAGCGATTGATTTGTCTAATAAAAATCAATGTCTGCTGCTCGCGGAGCATCTAGTAACGCCCGGCCCGGTGGAGAAGTCGCGGATCCCCGTGGGGCGGGGGGCGAGGCTCCGTCGCTGCGCACAGGGCGCTCTCGCTAGGGACGCGCGACGTGCCCGAGGTCAGGCGGCTGGTGACGAGGGGGCGGAGTTCACACGGGCCTGGCCGGCTCTCGGGGGACCCCTCCCCAGTGCCGTCTCCCCCAGGGACACGTGTCTCCTCGTGAGGTCTCCAGATCGTCCTGCTTCTCAGTAAAAGGTGCCTCGCGGGTGGCGAGAACGGCAGTGGCCAGAACGAGAGCAGTGGACAAGTATTGGCCATTTGGCACCCCCCCCCCCCCCCCCCCGACACTGAGGGGCGGCGGCCACATGCCTGTTTTGCAGGTGGGGACGTGGAAGCCAGGCGGGGAGGAGAAGGCCACCTGGAGTCCCCAGCTGGCAGGTGGAACCAGCATTTGCCCTCGGGCGTTCCCTTTGGACTCTGGGCTCCCGCTGACCTGTGACGCGCTTCCTGTGATCTGCACCAAATGTGGGTCAGCTTCCCGCCACGCCTCCTGAGACCCTCTGCCACCCTGCGTGACCCGTCCCTGAGCTCAGAGCCTGCGTTGGTTCATGTGCGTGTGGGGTTTTCCTCCACACCTCAGCTGGCCGAGGCCGGGGGGGGGGGGGGGGGGGGGGGGGCTCCTGACGCTCCGACGGCTGGGCTGGGGCTGGGCTGGGGTGTTGGCATTGGCTGTCACTGCCCGGAGCCCTGGGGACGGGGTAGGAAACATTCTGAAAGGGTCTTATACAGAAACCGTTACTTTTCTTAAAATAGGACCCACAGCCTCCAAGGTGGGTACCTTGGAAAGGGCATCTTGCTAGAAAGTGGGGTCCTGAGGGCTGTTTCTGCCCCGCCCCAGTGGCCTGGGGACCAGCACCGATGTCCTGCTCGGGGCTCTGATGCCTCCCTTCCGGGACCTCCTCGACTGACTTCCTATTTCCCCTGTGAGGACCTGCCTCTCGCTGGTGGGGGGGACTGATATCAGGAAGGACACCCCCTTTGCAGAAGACCCCTCTCTCTGCCCCAAAGGCGGGGCTCCGCCCTGGGTCCTGTGGGCAGCACGGCAGCATCTTCCAACTCGCAGCCAACCAGCCCAGTGTCCATGGGGGAGGGGGGGGGCAGAGGCGGTGGCTTCACTTGAGTGTATCGATCTGCTGGCCAGGTGCTGGAGGTGACCCTGAGTTAGTTCGTCCTCCAGGCATAATGAGAAAGCCAGACGATACGTGATGAAAACACAGCATGAGAAAGCACTTCTCTGGGGACAGAGAGAAGCCGGCTAGTGAAGCTGCTCGGAGAGAGAAATCCTGGCAGGCCTCCTGGAAGAGGTGGCATTAAGCAAGTAGGTGTCAGCCAGACAAAGCCGTGGGGAGAAGGGCGCCCCGCGGCAGGCACAGAGCCCTAGAGGAGAGAGTGGAGGGTGTGCTGGAGAAACTCCACTGGTGTCGGTGCCCCAGGTTAGGCCCTGGGTAAGGTGCCAGGGCCCCACAGCCCTGTCTGCCTCTCCTATACGTGGTCTTCCTGCGCCTGTTTGGCATCGTGCTCGCAGGTGCTGTTCAGGGAGCATGTGAGGGGCTGATGAGGCACAGGGGAGAGGAGGGGAGAGGGAGGACTTCGTGCTCCCGCGGCACAGACCCTGCGTCTTCTGACAGGGCTGCTGGGGTCCAGAGTGCTGGCGACTCAGCCAGTGATGCCAGGCCAGGTTTAGGGGGCTGTGGGTGTCACGACCCCTGCAAGAGAGATATTGCCCAAGAGCTGGCGTGCCCGGGTCAGGGAGGGCTTGCGGGTCCCCGTGCAGGGGAGAGGGAGGCGGGAGCAACACAAGGGACGCCGTGCTGAGGCCCCTCCTCGTCCTCCCCACCTGCTGTCGAGCTGTCTTCCGTGGCCTTTTGGCCCCTCTGGACTGGGGTTCCTCGAGGGTCACGTGGGGTCAACCTCCTCTGAGGGCTCAGGGACAGCGGCGCTGTCTCGGGGAGGGAGGTGGCACCGGCCGGGCGGGGGAGAGGCTGGGCGTGCCGGCCAGCCCCTGTTCTGGAAGCCCGGGCCCCCCTCCCACGCAGCAGGCTGACCCCGCAGCCCGTCCACAGCCCTCTGTCACCCTCAGCTCTCCTGAGAATAGCAGAAGCGGCCCTTTTTCAGGCTTTCCCCATGTCATTAAATCTGTGGCTCTGTGAAGCCAGGGGACACAGGTGACAAGGGCTTGTGCCCACTGCGTCTGAGGTGAAGAGCCATCTCAACGGCTACGGCGCTCTCCCCGGCCGGGGGCTGCTGGGGCAGCGACGTGAGGCCCCCCAGACCCCCGCCGTCTGGAAGTCCGGTCCGGCGAGGGAGGCTGGCAGGGGACCAGACAGGCACAGGGGTGGGGCCTCAGTGCCACCCAGACCAGCGGGACTCAGAGACCAGGGAGGGGCCTCGGGCCAGTCCGAAACCCTGGTGACAGCCGGGCCCCGGCTGTCCCAGTTCTGGAGTAGAACCTTCTCCATTCCCCACGGCGTGCCCGACTCCGGGGACCGCAGCAGTTTGGCAGCGGGCGTCTGTGGCTGGCGGTGGGTGGGGACGGTCACTGGCCTCCGTGGCGGCAGCAGGGGAGTGTTGACCGGCGGGCAAGGAGGGGCCTTCCCCCCACCGCTGCCACGGAGGAGCTGGGCCCCTCCCCGGCCTCTGAGCTCCGTGGCAGGTGCCGGGCTGTTCGTACCCCTTCCTGCTCAGACACTCGTCCGCTCTCTGTCCGAGGTGATGGAACCATGCGACACACGGCCGAACGTCAGCAAATTTGGAACGCGGAGGAAAGGAGGGCGAGCCAGTGCGCTGAGCGCGTCGTCGACAACGGTCCTCCTGCTTAGAACCCAGAATCACGCTGGCAAACGGGGCCCCCGTGTGCAGACCCGCGAGGGACCTGCCCCGAATACTGAGCACAGCGGATCCACCCTCCCCCGCGGTGTCCTGTGCGGCCGCTGAATTATTCAGATATCGATTACTTGACTCAGCTTGAACAAAGAGACCCGAGTCGCATCCGTGGCTGGCAAAGGCCACTTCCCTGCGTGCCCGCGAGCTTCTGGCGAAGTGAAATGAATTGCAGGCAAACGCTGAACCAGGCCCCATGTGGCCGTGGTCTTGCGAAGGAGGACGGTGGGCTGGTAATTAACTGCAGGGCACGTCCGGGCCCGGACTGGCGGGTCCCCGCGGGTCTTCCGTAAGATTGTAGCTCATGTTGCTTCCCAGCTCTGGGGTGTTTGTGACACCGTTAGTTTTTCCAGAATCCTCGGAAATACTCAGGGCTCTGGGGTGGAGGTGGGGGAGGCAGGACGCTGAGGCCACAGGGCCAGAGTCAGGGCTGCCTGTGCCCCGGGCCCCGGGCCCCACCCCCCACCCTGAGATGGCTGGGGGTGGGGGGAGAGGGAGGGGGGATGGGTGGGGGCAGGGTGGAGGTCGGCTGAGCTCAAAGCCGGGTAGGGATCACCTTGGAGGAGCACTGCCCGCCCACCTGCCCCGCAGCAGGTGACCCCAATAATTTCAATGAGAAAAGAGGCTTTAAAAGACACGGTTCACACACCCAGGCCCCGTTTGTGCTCACGGGAAGTGTCCTGGTCCTCGCCACCTCCCAGCGGCCTCTGCGCTCCCTGACGCCCACCTGACGCCCGCCTAACTGGCCAGCCGGAGCCTGCCTCTCTGCTAAACTCTGTCACCAGCCCTCCACTGCCTCCCACACGCATCTGGGTACCACTCTGGCCAGAGGGGACCTTACACGGGGGCCCCGAGCATCCAGTTTTGCCAAAGCCGACTGATGAGCAGAAAAGGAAAAATCTGTGACTCCCAGCAACACAGGAAGGCCCCCAGGCCCCACTGCTGTATTTTCTCCCGGCTCTTGCCTCTGCGCGGACCCTCAGGTGCACCCCGTGCTTGTCTCCTCGACCTTCCGGAAGCTTCTATGGCAAGTAGTAGCGCAGCGACCGCGGGTGGCTCTGAGCGGGTTTTCCGTGCTCCGTTGACCACATTCTCTCTTTCCTTCACCAGGTGGACAGTGTTTCCCGTTTTGTTTTTTTGTGTGTTTAACATGTTTAAATTGAGATAACATACACATAATGTAAAACCTACACTGGTGTCAAGGGCATTCACATTCTTGTGAAACCTGCACCACCCTCCGTCTCCAGGGTGTCTCCATCTCCCCAACGGAAACCGTGTCCCCTGAACTGATTCTCTGTGCGCCCCGCCCGCAGCCCCTGGCGACCTCCATTCTGCCTTCGCCGGGCATCTGATGCTCTGGGGACCTCAGAAGTGCAGTCACACGGTATTTGTCTCTGCCGCCGCCTCACTGCACTGACCGTAACGTCCTCCAGGTCCGTCCACGTGGCGGCAGGTGTCGCCAGGTCCTTCCTGCTCCAGGCTGGGAGACGCTCCGTCGGGTGGACCGCGTTGTGCTTCGCCGTTCGTCTGTTGATGGGCACCTGGCTGCTTTTGGCCGCAGGGGTGCACATACCCGTTCTCCTCTGCTTCCTTGGGCATAATCCAGATTTCTGCATTGGGGGCAGACTCCGGGGCTTGGCCGAGGGGCTGAGGCCCGGCCCCTCCCCACCCCACTGCCCGTCACCTCCTCGTGAGCACCGGTGCCCAGGCCGTGGTGCTGAGCTCCTAGGGGTCCCTCCTGCCACCGCTGCAAATTTGCTTCAGGGGCCCGCCTTCCCTTGTGCTTCCTCCCTCCATCAGCCAGCGTTTGGGTGACCTCCAGCCGGCTCTCCCTGACCTCCCCCCACCCCCCACTGATGCACCTGTGTGTCCTCTTGTCTGGGTGCATCTGTGCCCTTTCTGTCCCCCTCCCTCGACCGGGGATTCCACAGGAGGCACTTCGGCACTCCTCTCCGCCCCCGCCATGCTCCCCCCACCCCTCCACCCCAGAGCCAGCACATGTCTGCTGCAGCCCAGAGGCCTGAGCTGTCGGGGGGTGGGGGGGGCATGACCCCGGGCCGCAGCTCCCAGGAACCGGGAAAGCGTCTGCATGAGAGCAGGGTGGCCTGGGGCTCCCCGGGAAACACAGCCCCGTGCTTGGGAAAGTTGCAGGGCGCAGGCGCTGAGGTGTACATTTATCCACACTGAGCTGGAAAACATGCCCGCCCCTTCATTCCCCTGCTTTCCCGGTCCCGGGAGCGTGATTTTCATAGGCCCGCCCTTGTCTGGGACGCAGGGACGCTGACCCACGGAGCAGCCCCCACGGTGGGCGGCAGGCAGCGGCTGGGGCCCCCCCTCCGTCGTGCTTTGGGGGTTTGCCGCCCCGGGCACAGCATCGACTGGCACGTTCTGGTTTCATTGCGCAATTAAATTAAATTTACCATTTTCACCATTTCCGGTTGTCCAGCTCAGTGGCCTAAGCGCATTCGCGTTGTCGTGAGGCCGTCCCCACCCTCCTTCCCAGAACTGTTTTGTGTCCCCGGACTGACACGGGGCTCCCCGCCCCCGGTCCCCACCGTCCACTTGTGTCGGCGGATCTGACCCCTCCGGCCCCTCGTGGAAGTGGGATCCTTGCACTGAGCCGAGTGTCTCCAGGGTTCATCTGTGCCTGGCGTGCGTCAGAAGTTCCTTCCTCTTTCGGGCCGAACAATATTCCGTTGCGGGGCCACGTGTTGTTGATCATCCACCTGCTGGTGGCCCCCCCGGGCTGCTCCCACTTCGCCTGTTGTGAATCATCTGCGGTGGCCACGGGTATGCGGTCCTGATTTGACGGTCCCATCAGCAGCTCTGCGGCCGGTGGCCTCACGACCGTCCCGTGGTCCCGCCCTCAGCAGGGCCCGGGCGCCAGGCCCGCACGGGGCATGTTACGCGTGGCTCTTGGGTTTCCCTCCCCACGGCCTCCCGTGGCTGGGCACCGTTTGTGTCCCTGGTGCACAGAAGAGAAACTGAGGCTGGCGAGGTGCCGGGCGCTGGATGGAGGAGTGGCCGCGTGCGGGACCCACATCACCCCTTTCCCCGGAGCGCGTCCAACGGCCTGTCTGCGTCGGTCCATTCGCTGGCTAGTGCATTGTCTCGTGGAAGCCCCAGGGGTCCCACCCTGCGCCCCGTGCTGGCTCACACGGGGGGAGGAACCGGGCGAGGGGTGAGGGGGTTCGGGCCCCGCAGAGGTGAGTGTCTGCGCCCGTGCAGACCCGACAGATGGCCGGGGCTGGAAGTGCTAAATGGAGGTAACTTCCGCCAAACTGCTCTCCCCAGGGCCGTCCCGATTTCTGCCTTTGCCCAAAGGAGGCCTGAGTTCCCGGTCCCGCCCCCTCCCAGCCCGTGCGGGCAGGGCAGCGTGTGTTCCTATTTGCCGAGAGGGTGGGAAGCAAGCCCCCGCCCCCCACCTTTGAGCTGCCTTCCCCGGGGACTGGGGGCGCCGAGAGCCCTTTCTCCATTTCCGGGCCACTTGTGTCTCCGCAGATTTCCTGTCCCTCCTTTGCCTATTTTCCTATCGGCTGCTCATCTGTGTTTGTTGACTCGGAAGGCAGATGGGTGTGTGGACTGCGCTTTGTCAGGCCGGGGGTGGCTCCCCGGTGATCTCGGTGCAGGATGGCACCCCCACGGGCCGGGGGGCGTGTGCGTGTCCGGGGGTGTCGGTGGCACAGTAGCCCGGCTGGCAGAAACACGGCCCCCCCCCCCAGCCCACCCTTCTCGGTGGCTGGTCTGCCCTGCAGGCGGCTCTGGGGGCCACCGAGGTGTCCCTGGGCCTCCTGCAGCTTCCCGTGGCCCCAGGCTTCCCAGCTGCTGACCCCTCCGCCGGACCCACTCCCCTCTGAAGCTTTCTCTGTCTCGTTCGGAAGCCGGCAGAATTTGTTCGATTCTTTGTTTATTTATTACTTTTATTTTTTAATGTTTATTTTTGAGAGAGAGAGAGAGACAGAGTGTGAAGGCGGGAGGGACAGCGAGAGAGGGAGACACGGAATCCGAAATGGGCTCCAGGCTCCCAGCCGTCAGCACAGAGCCAGACGCGGGGCTCGAACCCACGAGCCGCACAAACCGTGAGATCGTGACCTGAGCCGAAGCCGGACGCCTAATCAACAAGCCACCCAGGCACCCCTCCCCTTCAGATTTTAGAGCCCAGCCCTGCTGATGCCCTGACTCAGGAGCTTGGCCTCCTGAACACTGAGAGCACAGGTGTCTGCCGTTCAAGCCCCCCAGTGTGGGGTCATTTGTCACCGCAGCTGTGGAAACCTGATGCCGTCACCAGCTGGGAAGGACAGACGTCATTTAGCAAGAGCCACCGTCTCCCAGGCTGGGCACCAGGTGCCTTCACCTACAACCTGTCATTTGTCTCCCTGCAGCCCGGCAGGTAGGCATCCCCCTTTAATGGACAAGGAGACTGAGCCTCAGAGAGGTTATGTCTCTGGGTCAAGGTCACCCAGCTGCTCAGCGATGATGGAGCTGGTTGCACCCCCAGGGCGGCCCGAGCTGCAGAAGGGGAGGTGAGGGAAGCGGCGGGTGGACGCAGACGGGCGCGGCATTCTCTTTTCCCGCTATGGATTGCCGGGGGCTTCCAGGCAGAGGTGTCCGGCACGCAGCTGGTGCTGGGGGCTGAGTGCTCAGGAGAGGCCGGGGCTGGGCCCTAGAAATCCTTGCTCAGGGCCCGGACGGTGTCGCAGATCCCTCCAGACCCCAATTTTTATGCCCCTGAAAAAGCGTCGGTGTCTTCTTTCCTTTAAAGTCACCTTGAGAATCTGTACCATCTGCTGGAAAGTTCCAGGCTCCGATCTCATTTGTTTCTCGTCTTTTCAGCAGATGTGAGTGAACAACAGAGCAGCGATTGGTGGGGAGTGAAGGATCATGCCGGAATGTGGGGCAGGGGTGTGCCGGGAGGAGGGGGAGGGAGCCCATAGGATCCTCACTGGCGGAGATGCTGGGGCCGCCTGGGGCCACACACTCCTTTCCTTTTTGGTCGGAGCCCCTTCCCAAGCCGCCTGATGCACCCGACTGCTCCTGGGGTGCGGGCTGCTGTGTGGGCGGCAGGGGAGGACTGTCCACGAGGCAGGGTGGCCGGGACCACATCCTCGAGCGTGCGTGTGTCCTTCCAGGCACCTGTCAGCCCCGCCCACCTGCACTGTGCAGAAAGAGCAACTTTCTCTCTTTTCTTTCGATCACTTTGTTTCACTCGGGCCCCCCTCCCTGGCAGGTGTGGATGCTGGGCTAGAAGTTTCTACACGGCAGGTGGCGACCCATTTGTGGGCGTGAAATCAGTTCAGTGGGTCACATTGGCACTGGTTATGTAAGAAGGGGAACTGGCTAGAGAAATGGCAGCGCCCGTCGCGAGCGATAAAAGTAGGTATTGTCTGGTGAAAAACAATAGTTATATATTTACGTGCGGCATAAACCACGGCTGTGTGTGGTGACCAAGGAATGAGCCCTGCAAACTGTACCGCGTCTTTGTCCGCGGGACCTAGGAGTGCGGCCGTATTTGGGAGGCGGTTTTTGCAGATGGGATTAAAGGAAGGATGTTGTGATGGGGGGATTATCCTGGATTAGCCGCGTGAGCCCTAAATGTGATCGCGGTTATTCTTAGAAGAGGAGGCGGAGGGAGGTTATAGGGACAGACGCACAGAAAGCAAGAACACGTGACCGCAGAGGCAGGGGTGGGGGTGATGAGGCCACAGGCAGCGAGGGCCGGCTGCCCCGGAGGCTGGAAGGGGGGCAGGGGGGGCACACTGTCCCCAGAACGGCTGCAGCCCTGCGGATACCTTGAGTTCAGCCCAGCGGCACCGATTCTGGACTCCGGGCCTCCGGAACCGCGGTCAGCACCCCGGTTCCAGAACGTTTGTTACAGCCGCCGTGGGAAGCTTACGCACCGTGGAACACGCAGCCCCGCGCGCAGAGCCCCACACCCTGGCTCGGGGCCCGTGGCTGGCTGGGGCTCCACGTGGTGGCCCTGCTCTCGCTCGAACCTTCCTCCTGGGAGCAGCACGCTGGCGCGGGAACGTTCTCCTTGTTCAGAGGCAGCAGCTCGATAGGACAGGTGGAAACGTGTGAGGCCTGTAGGCATGGCTGCACGCGGTCACTTCCGCCCGAGGGTCACTGGCCAAAACCAGCCACATGAGCAAACAGGAAGTTACCGGGCAGGAGAGTGCTCTGTTCCCCAGGGTAGACTCTGGGAAGGTACATGCACACCTGTCCCCTGGGACCCCTGTCTGGGGGACACATCCGATTTGTGTGCTGGCGTGGGAACAGTTGTGAAGCTGCTGGCCAGTGACGCGGAGCCCGGTGCACGGTGCTTGCTCCCAGGGCCCTTGATCCCGAGGTCGGTGGGTGTCACGGCCCCGCTCTGCCTGTCGGCTCGACTCTTCTGAGCTTCTGGCTGGAAGTTTCTAGGCGGGGCGGAAGCCTCACCTGCTCACCTCACATCTTCGGAGGAAAAGAGGGGCTCATCCTGCGGGGTCTGGGGAGGGGAGAGGGTGGTTCCCCCAAAGCCCCGTTGGTCACAGCCCCAGGATGGGATGTGCAAATCGCAAACTAGCGTAAGCCCGTCGGGGTCCCGGTCCCTGGCCTTTAGACCACATGGTTGACCTTGAAGGCTGAGGCCTATGCCAAGGGGTGAGACTCCCCCGCGAGGCTGGGAATGTATAACCTTCCCTCCCGTTGGGCGCCCGCCACACTGCGCCTCCTGCCCGCTGCAGAGCCAGTGGGGAAGGGGCAGGGCGTAGGCACCCCCTCCATGCCTCGAGCTGGGGAACCCACCTGAGGCGGTGGAGGAGGAAGCCATTAGTCTCTGGACCCCGGGCCTCTGTGGGTGAGGGTTGTCTCCACCCTCAGTGTCCCCGTGAACCAGGGGCAGCCTCCTGGGGACCTGACGGCCCCTGCAGATGGGGGCGCACGGTGCAGTGGGGCCGGGGCTCCATGGGGTGATCGGTCCCAGGGCCCAGGCAGTGGGGGGCCGGGACAGTCACCTGGAGAAGAATGGAGCCCGGGCCTGCACTGTGATTTCTGCCCAAGGGTCCCAGAGTCCACGGAGCCCCCACCGTGATGCGGCCCCCCTCTCCCGGGAGGCTGATCCGACAGCATTGGGGCAGATGGCCCTCCTCGCAAGCGGGCATTCTGGCCCCCGGCCGAGGTGGACTGAAAGTATGCGGCCTTGGGGGTCCCTGGGGGCAACTTTGAGGAGGGGACCCGGGGCTGAGAGGCTCAGAGAGGGCGTAAGACAGAGGCTGGCCCCTGCCCACCTTCCCACCGCAGCGAGCACCCCAGCCTCATGGAGCGGGGGCCCTCTGCACTCTTAGAACGTCTCCTGTCCAACCTCACGCAGGCTGTTCCTTCCCCGTGTCCAGCCGCTAGCTGCCCCTCGGCCTCTGCCTGTCCACCGGCCCCTTCCTCTGGGGCACCGGTCACTCACAGAGGGCTCTGCCAGACCCCCCGACTCACAGCCCACAGCCCCCTCCTGCTCACCAGAGCCGGCCGCACCCCGCCTGTCTCTCTGCCTCAGTTTCCTCTTGGAGACAACAGGGACACGATGGCTCCTGTCTCGGGTATGGAGCAGCACGTGGGACTTGCTGGGTGCTCAGAGGGGCACTGAGGTCGTGGTCACCATCCTCGTTTCTGTGCGGAGCTGGGCACGGGGACACAGGGCATGGACGGCAGAATCAGGGAACAGGAAACTCCTCGCGTTTATGAGCCAAAGAGGCTATAACCCTGTGCCCCGGATGGATGATTTGTGCTCACGTGTGGGTCCCACGGGGCCCGGTAGCGACGGCCCAGACAGCCCTGGGGGTTTCCTGCGGTGGCCTGAGGGACACTAGCCCCAGCGACCAGGTGGGGAGGAGGATGTGTCAGACTGTGGCGACGGGTGGCAGTCAGATTAGGTGAGGAAAGCCCCATCCCGGCCGCCAGCACCTGCTCCTAACTCTTCAGAGCTGGTGGGATGGGGTGTTTCCTGCCGGGTGCCTTCAGAGGGGTCCCTCGGCCCGCCCAGTGCTGCACCAAGGGCCGCTGGTGTCACCCCAAAGCCTCTTAACGGTGGTTATTGATGACCAGTGTGCACACACCTGTGGGTCCCCTGTGGCCACATGCTGGGCCCAGGCCTGTGCTTACTGTGTGTGTATAACTCCGGGGCCGAAGCCAGCAGAGGGGCTCTGAGGACGTGCAGTGCATCAGCTGGACCCCCCCGAGGTCCTGGCACCGCCGTTCACGACCAGCGTCCTTCCCGAGCCTCAGTTTCCCCTCTGGCACGTTGGGGCCGTGCAGTGGATTCAAAAGGTCCGCCCCGAGTCACGTCCACCCAGAAGCTTGGCCTGTGACCTTATCGGGAGTAAGGGTCTTTGCTGGTGTCATCAAGATAGGGCTGGAAATGAAGTCATCCGGGACCAGGGCGGGCCCCAAATCCGGTGACAGGCGTGCTTACCAGAGACAGGAGGGGACGGGCACGTGGACACGCGGGGAGAGGCCACGTAAAGAAAGAGGCAGAGGTTGTCGTGACGTGGCCAGGAGCCCCCGGAGCCGGAAGCTGCGGGGAGGGATCCTCCCCGGGAGCCTCCAGAGGGAGCGCGTGCGGCCCTGTGAACGCAGATCTGGGGCTTTCGGCCTCCGGAACTGCGGGAACGTAACGTCGCACGTGAAGCCCCCTGTTTGTGGGGCTGTGCCGGGCAGTCCCAGCACAAGGGCCGTGGGGTCGCGCTGCCCGCACCGGACACACGGGGGCAGGAGATGGGCCCGGCCCCTCCAGCCCCGCCCGTCTCTTTCCAAAGTCCCTTTCCCGGACGCCCGGGAAACAGGTGCACCTTTGGGGGTTGGTGGGAGTCTATTTCGGTGTGCCGGGAAGGGGTTGGCCCTGCCCTTCCTCGGGCATGCGGATGGCAGCTGCCACGTGACCTTCTGGAGAGTCCGTGTGGAGACGTGCCGGCCCCAGAGACTCTTCTGCTGGTTCAGCCGCGGCCCGCAGCCTCGCCCGGTGCCGGTCCCCGGAGAGGAGGCCACGCTCCACGGGGATGCCGGGAGGAGACACAGGTAAAGCTGGCAACTGCCCTTTTGGCCGAGACCTTCCGGGCGGAGGGGAAAGCTTGAGCCCCACAAGCAAGCTTTGGGGGGTCTGACACGAAGGGAGGCGGTCTAACGGAGCGCCGCTGTTTGTGAACGTGGTGAGGGCCAGCACTTGTGAGCGCCGACTGTATGCCAGGCTTTGGGGACTTTCCGTGACGGCGTCTTGACGACAGCCCTGTGGAGTGACCCATCTCACAGACGAACAGGCCGAAACCCGGGGAAAGGGAGCTTGGACCCCCAGGAACAGAGGGAGGCGGGGATGTACCAGGAAGAGCTTCTGAAGCCCGGGCGGTGGGCGGAGGGGGTGCAGGGCCTGCCTCCCGCAGGTGCCTCGCCTCATGGGGCCTCTGTCTGGGCACGAGTGGGCACCTCATGTCCGGGCGGCTGGGACAGACCCTTCCCCTCACCGGTTCTTCCTGCAGAGTAGGGGCCGGGACCCCCTCACCCCTCTCTCCCCGTCCGCACCTCACACTCTGGGGCAGCGTGGCCCGGAAGCTGACCGGTGAGACCCGAGCCCCTCTGGCCTGGCCTTGCTGCGCCCTGGACAGGGCACTTGGCCGCTCCCGGGGGCGCCCCAGCGACCCCCCCGTAACCTGAGGTTGATTGTGGCTCCCCTGCCCGAGGTGTCGTGAGCGGACACGGCGGACATTTGACACTTGTTTCCCCGAAGCTTGTGGCTTCGCCCCCACTGGCCGTGCTTACGGCACCAGCTGGCTTGGGGTCAGGTGACGTCCCCCCGGCCTGGCGGGTGTGCCGGATTGTTCTGAAATCCCCAGTGGATCCCGGGAGCCCAGGCATGTGACCACGATGTGCGTTTCTCCAGTGGAATTTCCAGGCTGACGCGGGATGGGTCTCCCTGCGCAGCCGGACACACCGTGTCCTTCACATCGGACGGTGGGCGGGGACGCTGGTGGCGAAGGGCGAACAGGGGTCATGAAGAAAGATGGCCCAGACCCTGTGCAGTAGGGACCACTGTTGCCGGTTCACGGATGAAGAAATGGCATCTTGTGATAAAAATTGCAGTAAAGGAAATGTGATTCTATTTATGTAAGATTATAGTAAAAGCTAAAAACTAAAAATGCTGTGGATCCCTTAGGAAAAAAAAAATCAGGCTAAATCTCTGTGCTCTCAGATGAAGCGGTGCTTTCTTAGAAACGACAGCACGGACACAGCCAAAGAAAACGCAAATAAATTGGATGTCGTCAAAATTAAACATTCTCATCCCACGACGAACATTATGAGGAAGATGAAAACAGCTTGCAGATCTGGAGACGGCCGTCGCCAGTGTTGTATGCGATCCAGGACTTATGCGTGGAACATGCACACAACCCTTATAGCTCGGGTCTCCAGAAAGACAGCACATTAAGCGGACGAAGGGTCTGAAAAGACGCTTCTCCGCAAGGGATTTTCAAGTCTGAACAAGCACGCGAAAGTGTTCAACGTCACTAGTCGTGGGTATGGGCAGCAACCACCTGCTCAGTGGCCGTGGTCGGAAAAACAAGGATGTGGGGACTCTGGAGGCTCGCCCCCTGCGGCTGGTAGGGATGGGAAACAGCAGAGCCATTTAGCCAAAGGTCTGGCGGGTCCTCAGATGGCTAAACACGGAGTCACCGTGTGAATGGCCACTTCCCAATTCAGACGTACCCAAGGGAAATGGACTCACATGTCCACACAAAGGAGATCGTGCCCGAATGGTCACAGCAGGCCGGAAAGTGGGAGCAACCCTAGAGCCCATCGACTGGCAGGTGGATGCGTTCGTGGGATGGAATGTTAGTGGCCGCTAAGAGCCTTCGGCCCTGACTCACGCTCCAGTGCGGATGAACCGTGGAAGCCAATCTGTAGAGACAGAAAGTCAATTATCGGTTGTCAGGGGCTGGGACAGAGGAGGGATGGGGGGTGACGGAAATGGGCGGGGGAGTCTTTTTGGGACGATGAAAATGTGCTAAAATTGATCGTGGCGACCGACACCCTACTCTGTGAAAACAGATGATGCCTGAACAACACAGGTTTGAACCGAGCGGGTCCATTTATATGTGGATTTTTTTCAGCAAATATACATACAACACAGGAAATGTGTTTTCTCTTCCTTATGATGATATTTATTTTTATTTTTTTTTAATTTTTTAACGCTTATTTATTATCGAGAGAAAGAGACAGAGCATGAGCAGGGGAGGGGCAGAGAGAGAGGGAGACACAGAATCAGAAACAGGCTCCAGGCTCCGAGCTGTCGGCACAGAGCCCGACGCGGGCTCAAACCTGAGATCATGACCTGTGCTGAAGTCGGACGCTTAACCGACTGAGCCACCCAGGTGCCCCCCGATGATATTTTTTAATTTTTTTTCAATGTTTATTTATTTTTGGGACAGAGAGAGACAGAGCATGAACGGGGGAGGGGCAGAGAGAGAGGGAGACACAGAATCAGAAACAGGCTCCAGGCTCCGAGCCATCAGCCCAGAGCCTGACGTGGGGCTCGAACTCCCGGACCGCGAGATCGTGACCTGTGCTGAAGTCGGACGCTTAACCGACTGAGCCACCCAGGCGCCCCCCGATGATATTTTTAATAGCATTTTCTTTCCCCTAGCTTACGCTATTGTAAAACCCCAGCATATAGTACACGTAACATACAAAATACACGTTAATCGACTCTTTCTGTTGTCCGTAGGCTCTGGGCAATAGGAGGCTAGTAGTCGTTAAGGTTTTGGGGACTCAAAAGTTATGCTTGGATTTTCAACTGCATTAGGGGTGGTTGGTGCCTCCGACCCCGTGTCGTTCAAGGGTCACCTTTACGCCAACAATCATAAAGTTGTGCGTTTTAGGCAGGCGAGTTGTGTGGCATGTGAATTGTAGCTCAATAAAACTTTTGTTTGAAGTGGACGCGGGGCACCTTCTGGAGAGCGGCGTGGGTCCTGGGCGCGTGCTCAGGGTATTGTTTTTGAAGAGAGTGCGTCTGGGACACGAGGGCGAGGCATCGGTTCTGTCCCCTGAGAAGATCACGTTGTTGTATCGTATCGCATCCTAGGTCGTAGCATGTCACACGTCCTAGGTGTGCGTGTGTGTGTGAGAACGTATACGGATAACGTCTTGTTTGCGGCTCACGGGACTGCCTGCTGGGATGGTCGCGGTGGCTAATGTCAGCACAGCAGGGATTGCACCAAAAAGAAGGTATTTTTGCTGTCGACACCTAAGGAATTGTGGTGTCGGGGGGCGGGCAGCGGCTCCGGGATGGGCTCCCACGCGGCACCACGTGACATCACAAGGCCACACGTCTGGGCCCGTCCGGGGGGAGCAGGGGCCCGTCACCGCGGGCGGGCTGTGTGACCGGGCGTCGGTGACCCTGGTGCGCCTGAGCTCAGAGGGGGGTGGGGTCTGTGGCTGTTGGTTTGTGCACTGGACGCTGTCAGTGCGCGTGAAATGCCCCGGGAGACGTCGGGGTGACGGGCGGTGTGGTGTGTGTGTCGAACTGATGTCCTGCACGTCTCAGCTTTCCCTGGGCCCCAGGCCAGCACTCTGGATGCCTGGTTTTAATTAGACTCAGGACATGCTTCCCCTGCCATGGCCCTTCCGTGGCCCAGCGAGCAGGAGGAAAGCGCAGAGGGGCCCGCACGTGAGTGGGGGAAGGGCCCGAGGAGACAAACCAGTCCTGTGACCGCCCCCCTCCCCGTTCCAGCTACAGCTGTGTGATCTTCCCAAGCTGCTGAGCATCTCTGAGCCCCAGGCTGCTTATCTGCAGAGTGGGGTGGTCACAGCTCTCGGGGCCACAGCGGACGGGGGGCATCGTCACGCCCTGAACCCGCCCGCGTCTGCTCCTATGCCGTTATAGCCCCCAAATCACGGGAAGCTGAAGTTTGCCTCTGCCCGCTTGTAGGTCAGCGCTGGTGGTCGCCCCCCCACCCCATGACTCCAAGGGGACCCCCAATCTCACCCCCAGACGCCCGCCCCACTGGGCAGATGTGTCTCAGGGGCTCCCGTGAGCGTCTGGTGTTATCCTCCCCAGGCCCTGGCGGTCCCACGGAGGAAGGAGGGAGGGCACGGAGGCCTGGAGGGGCACGGCTGCCCAGCAGAGGTGAGAACGGGGCCCCGTGGAGGCAGACTCGACTGTCCTTCTGGAAGGCCACACACACCCGCCAGGTCCCTCGCGCGCCTCCCCCCAGCATGGCGCGGCGGGCAGGGGAGACCTGGGTCCAGTCCCGGCCCGGGCAAGTGGCTTCGCCGCTCGGAACCTCTGTCTGTCCATCTGTAAAGCTGCCACCAGAGTCCGGTTCCCAGTTGTGTGAATGAAGTGACGACTGGAGGAGAGGTGGCCGGTGCTCACTGGGCTCAGGAAATGGGCAGCGTCCTCCTGGGACACAGACAGGGAGGCGAGGTCAAGGGGGGACAGTGACCTCTCAGACCCCTGTGGCCACCCCTGCCGGATCCAAAGCCAGGGGCGCTCCCAGGGGCTTGGACTTGCCGACGGTGTCCAGTGGGCAGCTGGGCCCCCGTCCGGGCGGGGTGTCTCCGGGTCATGGCTGCAGCCCTGTCTTCTGAGTCCTGGGCTGCACAGGCTGGTGATCCTGCCTGGCCAGGGTGCACCGGGGGCGCACTGGCAGCCTCCGGCCAGCGGGCCCCACACCGACGGGGTCCCGTGGCAGCTGGCCCGGCGGGAGGGCCTCGGCCCTCACAGACCTCAGTGGGAGGCCACAGCTGGGGCCGGAGGTCACATGGCCCGCGTTCCTGTCTCAGCTGTCCCCCGTCCCCGTATCCTGCTCTGGGAGCCGACTGGGGACGGAAACCGCCGGATGCAGCGCCTGGCACTTAGCCCGGGCATGGGAACCGAAAGATGATGTCACACACGTCATTGTCACCCGTGCTGATGCCCCGTGCAGTGCTTTGAGTCATCGGATGCGTGTCCTGTTCCCGTTAGGTTTGGGGAACATTTACTGGGGCACATGCCAGGTACTGGACCCTGGGTGTACGTTCCGACCCAGACAGAGTCGCTTACTGCTCTAGAGGTGACCACCCTGGCCTGTGGCCATGTGACTGGAGGGTCAAACACCGGCCTGGGGGCCTGGAGACCCCAGCCCCGCGCCCGGCCTGCCCAGACTCTGTGTGACCTGGGCGGGGCCCGCCCCTCTCTGCCATTGGCCGTTCCCCCTGGGCCTGTGTGGGGACAGGACGGGCCCAGATGCCCTGACCTTCCGGAATGCCACCCGTGAGGTCCTCAGATGCCTCTCCGGTCAGGAGGAGCCGCTCTTCCGGCAATGAAATAATACCCTCGGGGACGTGGGTGGAGAGGCCTCCCGGACCAGCTGCTTGGAGCGTGGAGCATCCTGGGAATTGCCAGGAGCCCCGGCTGAGGCCTGCAGGAGGCCCTGCGGCCAGCCTGAGCTTCCGGGGGCTGCTCACGGCCGCGTTGCCCCCCCCGCTTCTGCCTCGGGAAGGAGCCCCCCCCCCCCCATGGGCCAGCCCTGCCCCAGCGCCCTCCTCAGAAAGCCTGGCGGGGGGGAGGGTGGGGGTGGCGGGTAACATCATCGTCCCCCTGCGGATGGAAAACAGGCTCGGGGGGGTGGGGCACCAGCACATCCCAGGCCTGGCTTCTGGCTCTTTCCACCCGTGGTGATGGCGGATTTGTTTCCTGGGGATGCAGTAACAAAGTCCCCACCGACTGGGGCTTGTCCAGCAGATGTCGGCTCACATTCTGGAGGTGGGGGGGGCCCTGAGATCAAGGTGTCGCCGGGGTGGGGTCCTTCAGAGGGCCGTGAGGGAAGGACCTCTCCTCGGCTTGCAGACAATTGTCCTGTCTCTGTGTCTGCACGTGGTCCCCTCTGTGTCCTGATGTCCACTGTGCATAAGGACAGTCGTGTTGGAGCAGGACCCACCCGATGATCTCACTTCAGCTTGACCACTTGTGTAAAGACCTTGCCTCCAAGTCAGGTCATGTTCTGAGGCGCTGGGGGCTAGGGGGTCAACGTATGAATCTGGGGGGACACAATTCAGCTGTCACAGACAGTCTTTTTCTGTGGCCCCTGGGACCCCCCCTTTTGACCACACACACTCTGCAGGGAGGGAGGGAGACTGGGCTGGCTTTTCTTCCCTCCCCCCATCAAGTATGAGGCTCACTCATTCCAGGCTCCGTGGGGCTGCCCGGTGTCCCCCCCCCCCCCCCCAGGCTGTGTGTGGCTGAGAGTGACTTTGTGGGAATGTGCTCCCATCTCCGGGCAGGAAGAACCACGGGGCAGCGGGGGTCTGAGCTCCGTCCGCCGGGATCCAGACGCCGAGCTGCTGTCACTCCGATGGAGAGTGATCTCTGACCCCTGGCCTCCCTGGGTCTGGCGGGGTTGACCCTGTGCAGCTCCCCCCACCTACCCAAAGGGCCCGCAGCAGTGCCCTGGGAGCAAGGGGCCCACGTCCGGCGGGTGGCCCAGGATTCACACCCACACCCACGCCTCCTGGACGGGGAGCGTGACCCAGGCGGTCTGAGGTGAACTGGGTCCTCTGTTCCCCCAGCCCCGTGCTGGCCTTTAGGGGGCCCTGGAGAGAGACCGGAGCCCCCAGTGGGGTCTCCAGCAGAGGCGGCCAGAGGTTCACTGGCCGTTTTGGAGAGGAGATGTCGCTTGTTCCAGGTGGCAGTCGGTGGCCCAGGGGGACCTCTCTGCTGTGGCATCGAGAGGAGCCAGTGCCCAGAGCGCCCGCCAGGGCGTGGGGCTCAGCACGCGGGCTCCCCGTGAGCGCGTTGTGGGTACAGAGGAGGCCTGAGAGGTCAGTCGTCTTCGCAGGTGAAGGGGCAGGAGCCACACTCCCAGGAGACGGTGTGGCGGGGGCCGGGGCTGGTGCTGGGACCGTCGAGGACAACTTTGGGAAAGGGTCTGGGGTCAGCAAGCAGTGGGGGAGAAGTCAGGGAACCAGGTGGGCACGGGGCGTGGAGGCGTGGGGGTCCCTCGGGGACATGGGTCCTATGGGCTGTGGGCAGGGTATTGAGCAGGTCAGGGACCCGAGCAAAGGACCTGACCTTGCTGGTGCTCAAGGCCGCCTTCCCTGGTCCTGCCACCTTGCCGGAGTTTGTCCTGGGGGCTCTGTTGTCCGGGCTGTCCCCTTGCTGTGAGCCCGTGGGCTCAAGGGGACAGTCTCCCACCAGGTCCAAATGGGGACCTCCCGAGACACTTGGGACTTTGGAGCCAGGGTAGGTTGTCAGGAGGGCAGACCGGGGATTGAATCTTGACTCCACCCCTCCTGGCTGTGTGGCCTTGGGCTGGTTAGCTTACCTCTCTGAGCTTGGTTTCTCGCTCTGCCAGAAGGGCACAAGAGTGTCTACCCCAGGGTGGCAGGAAGGACTCCAGACAAGGTCATGCCAGACTTTGGGCATTTCCTTCCCTGAATCAAAGCAGCCAGCACATCCTCGTGGGACTTGGGCCGTGGAGGGAGGGACGTTCCTGTGTCTGGAGAGGTCTGGAGTGAGCCTCAGGCCGGCTGTGTGCAGAGGGGGGAGGCACGCCATGTCGGGACTTGGCAGGGGATTCTGGGGGTCTGGCTGTGGTTTTCTGTGGCCGAATAACACGCCGCCCCAAATCTTTAGCACCGAACATGCATTCTGGGACATTCACGGGTTCCGAGGGTTGGAAATCCAGAAAGGGCACGGCAGGGGCATTTTCTGTCCTCCCCACGATGTCTGTGGTTTCTCCTGGGAAGACGTAAAGACTGGGGGTGACCCGAGAGCTGGGGATGACGGAGCCCCTGGAGGCGTCATGGTTCACGTGGCTGGTGGCCCACGTGGCTGGTGGCCCACGTGGCTGGCGGCCAGAACAGCTTCACGTGCGTGCTGCGTGCGATCCCTCTGTATTTGGGGTGGTCGTGCTTCCTCACAGCGTGGCCTCTGGGCTCCAAGAATGCGTGTCCTTAAAAGCAAGTTTGTGGCGTGATGATCTGGCCTGGAAGCCACATGGAGTTGTTTCCATCACATTGTTGGCCGAGGACGTCCCCAGATGTCCACCCGTGTTCCAGGGGAGGGGTCTCCCACCCCGACACTTAGTGGGAGATGTGGTAAAACCACACTGGAGAAGAGCTTTGTGGGACGGGCATCTGCCTCCAGGAACTGCTCGGAGGGGTGAGCGTCCAGACCTCCAGAAGGAGGGGCGGTCACATCGCCGGATGCCCAGGCACGCGGCGTGCAGGTGGAGACGGGCACCTGTCCCAAAATGTTGCAGTTCAGTGTGGTGTGTGTCGATTCGTCCTATTTCTCGAATGCCTAGCAGGTGCCAGGCGCTGGGCTGGGTGCGGGGCCCCCGAGGGTGAAGGGGACGTTCAGCGCAGTGGGGTGAACAGGAGAGGAGGTTTGGCTCAGCCACCCAGCAGACACTTACCGCCGTGTCCCCGGCCCTGAGCGGGGCCCAGGGGACCCCCGGTGGCTCTGCCCCCAGACGTCATGGTGTCGGGCAGAAGTTGGCCGGGAGTGTACAGCACTTTCACATGCTCAGTTCTGCCCGCGAATGTTTGTGCTGAGCCCACGTCCCCGTCCTAGAACCCGGCCAAGCAGAGCTGATCGCTGCCGGCCGAGTGCAGTCTGGTCGTGGGGCAGGTCAAGGGCTCGTGTGGGCGCACTCAGCCCCACAGAGAAACCAGAGGCCACATCTGTGGGGAACCGGCTGAGGGCCAGGTCACTCCACTCCCGGGGGGTGGAGGCAACAGCTTCCCACGAGGTGGCATCCCCAGGGGGACAGGGGTCCCTGCGGTCCGATGGTGTGGGTATCGAAACGGGCCTGCGGGTGGCTGCTACGGGAGTTCAGGCGTCTGGTGCAACGATCTTCTGGGTGGGGTGTTTCTGTCCCCCAACTCTGTGCCCTGGAGTGCAGACCGCTGGGGGCGGGAACTGCCGGGGCCCCGGCCCAGCCCCGAGCTCGGCAGGGAGCAGGTACCCGCAGCGTCTTCGCTGGCGCTGGTGGAGGACTGGATGAATGACTTCCTGGAAGGGTCAGACAGGATCGCCCCTCTGGCCCGTCTGGGGAGCCTGCTTGCCGGGCCCAGGCTGCCGACGGCCTCGGCCAGCTCCGTGATTATAATTAGCAGTCGGCCCGTAAGTAGGTTAGCGAAGGGAGTGCTCCCGTGTGATTTGAAGTGATTTTCCGACACGCGGCACTGGGGAGGGCGGCGAGAGAGAGCGGGACCTACTCCTGACCTGAGGCACAGCCTGTAAAACAGCGTTCTGAGGGCAGGGCAGGCAGACCCTCCGGGGCACGGGGGTGGGGGCGTCACTAACTCTGTACTTAGAAAACCAGCGCCAAGAAACACGCGTGGCGGAGGGGTGCGCGAGCCACAGGGATGCTTATGGCCACGTGGGGCGTGTGAGAGCCATCTCCCCCAAACCGGGCCCAAGGGACACACACTTCCCAGACTTGGCCCCTGGCCCTGGGGGCCTTCCACGCGGGGGGAGGCGGGCACACAGGCCGACGGGCGGGGGCCACCCAGCGCGGTCGGGACTGTGATGGAAATGAGCACGGTGACGTGCCCTTGCTGAGGACCCAGAAGGCACCCGCCTACCTCGTGTCACCTCCTCCCGGAAGTTCTCCTTGATTGCACACAGGTCCATGCCCCCTGTGTGCCTGGGACCCACCCTGGGTATATCGGAGTCTCAGGAGTGGGTGTGCAGGCATGGTTTATGAGGCTAGTCGATATTAGAACACAGTCACGCAGTTTGGAACCCCGGCCGGTGGTTTGCAGGATGCAAACAGCAGAGGGGAGAGCACAGCGAAGCCATCACGGCTGGCGGGGCCGTGGGGTCCAGTCGGAACCGGAGCGCACAGGGTCCCACGTCCTGTACCGAGGTGCGTGTCCGTCTGGAGCAAACCCTGCACCGGATGACCAGGGACTGTGGGTCTTTGGCCCCGCCAGGCACAGCCAGCTCGGGCTCCAGCACGAACTGGACCCTCGGGGAAGGAACAGAACACCAGCACCAACATGAGAAAACGGAAGAAACGGCTGGAAATGTCCCGAGGATCACGAACGGCAGGTGCCTCGCGGTCTGGGAAGTGGGAGATGCATCGGGGTCCCCCATCTGGGAATGCCTATCCCCATCGCGGAGGTGGAAACAGGCTTCGGAGGGCATGTGACCTGCCCAAGGTGTCAGGGCCAGGGAGGGGCATAGCTCGCGTCAGTACGGCTCTCCGGCCCCCCCACCCCCTCCGTCGTCTACCCCGCCACATCACGAGGTGACTGGAGCGTGGAGGCAAATCTGGGGACATCTACAGACGAGGCTGGCGTGTGATGTGAGCTGAGGCATGGCCCTCTGGGAGCTTCCGGTCTCCCTCCTGGCAGCCTCCTCCCCGTCCCCACCCCCAGCTGCGGGGAGGCCCCTGAGATCTGGGGACCTGGGGACCACCAGGCCAGCCTTGCACCAGGGGCTTCCTCGACTTTAATGGAGCCTAAAACAATTCCTCAGGAGACCGAGCTCCAATTTATAGATGTGAAAACTGAGGCTTCTTGGGATCCGGTCAGCTCTCCAAGGTCACGTGGCCGCCCCCGGATGTCACAGCTCCAGCAGCACACGGCTTCTCCTGGGGAGAGAGCACGGTCGCAGCCTGGAGGGGCTGCCGGGCATCGCGGGGGCTGCGGGGCCGGCCCCCGGTCAGGGCGCGCTGGCCGCGTCCCTCCCCTGTGACCGCGGGCGTTACGCAGTGGTGGTGCCTGTAGTAATTCCTGTTCCCTGCGAGGCCCCCCGGTGCCGGGATTTCACTAGCACAGGGGGATTAAATGGCCACAGCCCTTTGTGGGATCGATTCGTGCCACTCGTGTTTATGTTTTACGTGATGATCACGGCTGGGGGTCTGTAGTGCGAAGCGCCCGCTGTGCGTGTGGTTAGGGCTCCGGCGTGGCCGTTCTCTCTCTCTCTCTCTCTCTCTCTCTCTCTCTCTCTCTCTCTCTCTCCTTTTCGTTTAAAAATTTTCCCTGACGTCGTCTCCTAGAGTGGCCGTCCGTCCACAGCAACACCGAACAGACAGCGGGGTTCCCATGGACGCCACACCCGGAACTTTCCGCCGGGGTTTGCATCTTGCGGTGGTGGGGTGTGCTTGCCGTAGAATGAGCTGAAGTTTCCGCTGGGGTGACTCCGGGCGGGACGAGTGTGCCGTGACAGGTGTCCCCACGGGGGTCTCGTGGCCGTAAACGCCCTCTGTGTGCCCGTTCACCCCTCCCGCCCCCACGCCCTGGCGACCGCTGATCTTTGTTTCCTGTTTCCATGGTTTTGCCTTTTCCAGAATGCCCTGTGCGTGGGATCCTACAGCCCCGTAGCGGGCGTGTTCTCTTGGTAACGTGCGTGTAGGATTCTTCCTGTCTTTTTGAGGCTTGGTAGCTAGTTTCTCGAGAATTCTCTTTTTTTTAATGTACTACCCACACCCCGGACACCAGGGCTGGCCAGAACAGCCCATCCCTGTCCCGGGGCCGAGTGGAGAAAACCCTGGGTGTCGTCACGCGCTGGGCCTGGGCCATCTCTCCGGGCCTCAGCTCCCTCAGCAGCATCAGGGACAACAGCTCACCGAGGACACATACCCCGGCGTGGTCTGCGTACGGGGGTTTCTTGCACAAGTGGGCATGTGCAGGAGGCGCAAGGGGTGAGTCCGTCTCGGGGGGTCAGAGGGCCCACGCCACAGATCTGCAGGATTCACGGGTGGGATCCGGGCAGGTGCCCGGCCGGAGGGAACACCGGTGCACGAGGCCCACGGCTGTCTCCGTGGCGCAGTGTCTTCTTCCCGCCACCAGAGGGCAGCAGCACCGCTCTCACCGCCCCGGAGGTCCCAGGAGGCTTTAGAGGGTCCCCTCCTCCGTGGGCAGGGTCGGGTCCCCTCAGCAAAGCGTGTCTTAAAGCAGCTCTGCCCGCAGGTCAGATATATCTCCAGGAGCCAGGCAACTGAGGGTGTCAGGCCGTGTGTTCTGGAAAATGACAATAGCTATTGTGCACCCAGCCCACATCCTAGCAACGCTCTGGGGCAGGTGATTGAACGAGGCAGCCGGGCGGAGGGACAGCTGCGTGGAAGGCTGGGCGTTCCAGGTCACAGCACGTAGGAGGTGAGGCTGGGGCTGCGCCCAGGCCATCTGCCCCCACGGCCTGCACTCCCCCCCCCCCCCCCCCCCCGGGACTCTGACAGTGACCTTCCCTCGCTGGCCTTGAGCCAGATCCCAGCAGTATAAAAACTTGCTTGTCTGCTCACGGACAGACGATCGGCTGTTGTCCTTTGTATGCCTGACAGATGAGAAGATAACAGTGTCCAGTGTCGAGGATCTCAGTCCTCCCTGCACCGCCCACCCCCCCCGCCCCCACCGCCCCTGCACAGTCTCCATGGAGCCTCGGAGGAGGACAGGGTGACTCCATGGCCCGCCGGGCCATTCACCGGCTTCAAACCCGGATTCCAGCGGCTCATCCCGCAAGGGGAGTCTTAACTTGAAGCCCAGTCTTGAATTTCGAGTCTTAAATTCAAATCCCGCCCCCTGCCTTCTTCCGCTAATTTTATCAAGTCGTAGATGAGACAGTTTCTGTACTTGTTCTGCAGGAAGGAGAATCACAGGGAGAGCCCAGTGTTGGCACTTCAGCTAGAGCGGGGAGGGTCGCTGTGGCTGCAGGGGGGCAGCAGAACTCGAGGGGCCCCGCCGGGCTCCGCGCCCGCAGTCTGCTGTTTGGATCCCTCTGGAGACACAAGGCAGGCGCTGACTCCCGGCCCAGAGAGACGCCAAATTACTTCCCATGACGCTCCCCTCCTTTCCTGCACCTGCTTCTCGTCCCCAGATAGCCGGAACCCCGCTACCCTCGGGGTGTTCACAGCCTTCTCCCCCTCAGACAGCCTGCTGTCCCCAGCATGGCCCGCTCCCCCTCTGTGCCACCCACGCAATGTCCCCACCTCGGGCGGGGACCGCAGCAGAGAGGAACCCCACCCTGGTGCATGGGGGGCCGCCGGGATGCGGGGGGGCAAGGGGTAGGGGGGGAATTGGATGGAGAAATGTCCTTCTCTGTCTGGCGTGACCTCCTTGATGTTTACGAGGAGACCCCGAGGTGTGGTGCTCGCTCAAAGCTGGCGTTAGACAACCGTGTTCGTGGGTGTGCGTGGGTACAAGTAGCTTAGTGCTCCAACGAAGTGTGGCAGGTCCTTCCTCGGCCACCCTGCACCCCTCAGCCCACCTGGGCTTTCTCCTGCAGGCTTCCTGCCCCAGGTACACCACCTGCACCCTGTCCAGACCAAGAAAGGAGGGTGGCGTTAGAAGATGTGAAAAGAGGGGTGCCTGGGGGGCTCAGTCGGTGGGGCGTCCAACTTCGGCTCAGGTCATGATCTCGCAGTTTGTGAGTTCGAGCCCCGCGTCGGGCTCTGGGCTGACGGCTCGGAGCCTGGAGCCTGTTTCGGATTCTGCGTCTCCCTCTCTCTCTGACCCTCCCCTGTTCATGCTCTGTCTCTCTCTGTCTCAAAAATAAATAAACATAAAAATAAATAAAATAAATAAAAAGAAGATGTGAAAATTAGCAAAGACCCCCAAATGAGAAAGTCAAAGCTGTCTCCCCAGCATTGGCTGGAGCGGGGGGTCGTCCCCCCTCACTTGCGTTTGCCAGAGCCCCAGAGGCGGGCAGAGCAGTGGGGGGGCTTCCCAGAGGAGGAAAGAGGCTGGGGTGGGTCTGATGGAGGCTGGGAGGCCGGGGAGGCTGGGAGGCCAGGAGGCCGGGAAGTCCGCTGAAAGGGGTGACCACACGGCTGGTCAGAGAAGCAGGTTTGGCTTTCTCGGGTTGGTCCTGAGTCGGAAGGATCCAGCTGGCTCAGGTCCCCGTGTGGGCCATGCTCTCTGCCCAGCAGGCCTCCGTGCCAGCCTCCAGCTCTGCCATCGGCCGGCTCCTCCCTGTGTTTCAAGCGACTCTGCTGGTCCCCAGCCCCTGGGCCTCCCCCGGCATCAGCTCTGCCCCTTGGGCTGTCTTCACCGCCAGGCTGGGGCTCCTTAAGGGGCTGGCCTGCTGTGGGCCCCTGTGTCCTGTCCGCTGACCTCCACAGGTGCTTTTGGAGGATGTGGGAGAGGAGCATGTGGCCCCCCCAGACCCCAAGAGCCCCAGAGCCGGGCCCTTTGACCATCCACCCCGACCTGCCCCTCGGTGGGTTTCTACACCTCCACAAACACCCCAGGCCGTGGCTGGCTCGAAGGAGGGCCGCACCAGTACTCAGGTTCACGTCCCCGGGACACAGAGGGACTTTGAAGCGTGCTCCAAGGAGGACCGTGGTTATTGCTGTCGCAGAAGAGAGGACTGTGGGTCTCCCGGCTGTAGACGGGATGCCCGGCTCACTGGGCGGGGGGAGGGGGCTGCTTCTGAGGCCCTGCCGGTCAACGCAGCAAGAGACCAGGACACCCTTTGGGACGGGGTCGAGATCTCCCCACCACGGCAGGCGCGCACACAGTGATGGGGGATGGATGGCCCACGTGTGGGGCGCCAGAGACAGGAGCCGCTCACTGGGGTTGACCAGATGGCCTCAAGTTATCTGATTCTCTCTGGTCCCCCAGGAAAGAAGATGGGCCTGTGCCCTGATGCCCTATGGGGCTTGAGCTGTCGGGGGGGGGGGGGGCGCGAACGCAGTCACTGGTTTACTCACCTGCGCCTGGTGTGTCCCACCCTTTAACGTGGCCTTTCTTCCCCCGGCAGTGTCGGAGCCCCAGGCTGCTCACAGCCCCCTGGAGAAGTCGCCCAGCACGGCCATCCTGTGCAACACGTGTGGAAATGTGTGCAAGGGAGAGGTGCTGAGGGTCCAGAACAAGTATTTCCACATCAAGTGCTTTGTCTGTAAAGGTGAGCATCTCTGGTCTCTGTTCTTTGTCCCTGCTGAGACGGGTGAGGTCTTGTGAGGACATAAATACACCCGCTAAACTAAGGTCTGGGGGTGGGGGGCGAGGAAGGGTCTGGAAGCTTCCAGGGAGGGCTTCGCAGAGGAGGTGGTGTTTGGGCTCTGACTTGGAGTGAGGAGGAGCCCGTCAGGCCAACCCAGGCGGCAGGGGCAGGTGCACACGGTGTGGGGCACAGGTCGGCGGTTTGACTGCGGGGTGCTGCAGGGCCGGAGGGGGATGGGGCTGGGGGCCCAGGCTCCCCCCTGTGCCAGCGGCCCTGCGAGGGACCCGAGACCGTCACTCGAGGGGGCGGCTGGGGCCTGGAGATGTGGGAGCCCGTCCAGGGCTGGATGGTGGCCTCTGATGAGTCCCGGGCAGGGTGCCGGGCAGAATGCTGTGGGAGACTCGGGGCCCTGTGGGGGCCAGTGGCCCAGGGAAGACCCGAGCGCCCCCAGTGGCCCCCACCCAGGGACCTCTGGGGCGACACCATCTCTGGCAGGGGTGGGAGCGTCCTGGGACCCTCGGTCTGAGGGTGACCCTGGCCTGCCTGTCAGAGGGGCACAGTCTATAAGTGGTGTTTTCTGGGAAAGGACGGGGCAGCGCCGTGTGGGCGTGTGAGAACGGCGACCCTGCAGCGTCCTGGGGACACCACCTCTGCCTGTGACGCGGCTCCCCCGCTGCGGACCATGCCCCCACCCCTTCTGTGGTCGGTGCCCCACCCCCGGATGGAGAGTGCCCACCCCCCCTCGCCCGAAGCTTCTCCTTTTCATCAGAGCTTCCCAGGGATTTGTCTGGGTTAATTCTCTCTACTTTCCAAAAGATCAATTTGCTGTGTCCGAAAAGCAAAATCCATTAAAATGCTCTTTTTCGATGCTGACTTTAAAAGACGGGGGAAGTGGCCGCCGTGTTTCCAAGGATGGTCCGTAAGCACAGGCCTTAGGAACGCGATAAAAAGCATCAGAACGGAGTCCTGGTTTGACCTGGGGGGGTTGGGAGGAGGGGAGCCCCTGCCCTCCCACAGCGTCACGGGGGACAGATCACTTTGTCCTCCGTGAGCGGCCCTGGAAAAGCCGCGGCCCCTTCGACACGGGCCGCAGGCGGGTGGTGCTGGCGGGCACCTGGGACACGCCTCTGTGCGCCGCGGCCGCTCCCAGCGCTTGCTGTGGGGGTGGCACGGGGGGGGGGCACCCGTGGGCACGCGGGCCCCCTTTCGAGACCGCTGCCCATATGCGCAGGCAGCCACAGAGCCTCACGCCGTGCCGGGCGGCCGTGCCCAGCGGGGCCCCTGCCCTTGGTGGTGGGGGCATCTCTGCTTCACCTGCTCAGAACGACGTGGGGCGGCTGAAGTTGCCTGCAGGCTGGAAAGAACCGTGTTTGTTTAAGCGTGAAGGTTACACGGCCTCTGATTGTCTGAAAGCGCAAAGCCTCTGAGTCACTGAGGGCACTTTGGGATGAATAAAAATGAATACCCAACTCCTAGTGTCTTAAACAACATGGATACTTATCATCTGGTTTTTAACGCTTATTTAGTTTTGAGAGAGAGAGAGAGAGAGAGCAGGGCAGGGCAGGGGCAGAGAGGGAGGGGGACAGAGGATCTAAAGCAGACTCTGTGCTGAGTGGAGAGCCCGATGCGGGGCTCGAAGCCACAAACTGTGAGATCATGACCTGAGCCGAAGTCGGACACTTAACCGACTGAGCCACCCAGGCGCCTCGGATGTTTATCGTCTTAACGTAAAGCCTGGAAGTGGCCCCTTTCCCCAGAGTTGGGTTACTTAACAGCTCAACAGGGTCATTAAAGACGCAGGTTTCTTCACTGCCCCACCCCCACTTCCCCTCGCTCCCCACCCCCCCCCCGCATCCTGTGCATGGCAGAGGTGCCTCTCCTCATGGTCTCAAGGTGGCTGCTGTAGCTCCAAGCATCACATCCTCACAGGATAGTATCCAACTCGGGAAGAGGGATAGACACAGGCAGAGGCCTCCCTGCTCACATGATTCTCCCTTCTTTGATCAGGGAGAACCCTTTCCCTGAGGCTCTCCCAAAGACTTCTAATATGGCTCATTGGCCAGAACCGGGTCATGTGTCCACCCACAGGGCCACAGAGGACCAAGAAGGAGGATGGCGATTCACAGAGACCAGTCATGTCCGTCCCTGGGTGGGCACGGTGCCAGGCGCCCACAGCATCTCACAAGAGGCCCCGGTGGGATGGGTTCTTGCCACCTTGGCACGTGTTTGGCGTGCCTCAGTTTACCTGGGAGAGCCCACGAAATAATTATGTAATTACACTCTGCCTCATGGATGCCCCAGGCTTGGGCTTTGATGCTTGGAGGTCTGGGTTCAAATCCCACCTCTGCCACCACCGGCTCGTGTGGGTCCTGCGCACGTTTCTAACCTCGGGGTTTGTACAGCAACATTTCTCGGGCAGCTGCCACGCTCAGGCGGCGGTTCTGGGTGCCTGAGACGCATCCGTGAGCACGACGGACACCCTTGTTCTCATGGAGATCGCGTTCTGGTAAACGGGGGACGGGCGGGAAACACCGGACAGGACAGGTACATCTTACCATGTGCTAGAAGGTGCCAGACAGGAAGGGAGGAAGAGGGGCAGAGTTGCTGTTTTCCGTTGAGCAATCAGGGTGGGCCTCACAGAGGAGGTGACCTGAGTGAAGACTTGAGGGACGTTTGGGAAGAGCCTTGCAGCCAGAGGGAGCAGCTGGGACGAAGACGAGAACGCGGGGTGCGTGCCCGGTGGACGTGGGAAAGGGCTGGAGCAGAATGAGCGATGGGGAGGGGTCCTTGGGAGGCTCTCGGCTCTGGGGCCCAGGGACAGTGGACAGAGGAGGGCCCCGGTCCACCTTCGTTTCCCCAGACCTCTGTGCGGAGGGCCACGGTGGGCGTGGGGAAGGCTCCAGGGGCCGGAGACTGGTGTCCACCGCGCGGGGACGTGGGATTCCGGCTGTGTGTAGGGATCTTGTCGCCTCTATTCTCACGCTGCAACATGTGACCAAACGTGGAAGACACCCAGCACGTAGTAGGTCCTCAAGAGAGAAGTGAAAGCGTGTTTACCAACAGCTTGAAATTTGCCTGGAGAACCCAGTGTGGTCCCCTCGACTTCGTGTGTGTGGCCAAGGTCTGCGCTTTTAGGACCCTGGTTCTTGATTGCACCCTGCTCCTAGCGCCCTGGAAACGCAGCCCCGGCCCCTAAGTGACGACCGCAGGAGGCCACATCCCCCCGTGATGCCCAGCAAGCGGGCGTTTTCTGATCCGAGAAGCAGCAGGGCTGAGCAGGACCGTGATGGCGGGAAAGTCCCCCCGGGAGGGAAGGAGGTGGGCAGGGCTGCGATCCCACTGGCTCTGCCTGTGGGGTCGACCGCGAGGGCACATCTCTCTGGGACTGCCACCGGAGAGCTGCTCTGGGCAGCTGGGGGTGACAAGGGAGTGGTACAAAATGCCCACATTCTCTCCTTTTGGGGTGCCCCCGGGGCATTTACGAGAAACCAACCAACGGCTTCCAGAACCAAAGGAAAGCTTCGTCTGCCGGCCCCGGGCAGGTGTCCTTCTTCACAGCCTGCCCCTCACAGGGCGATCCAGGACCCGCGGGCCCCGTGGCAGGGAGGTCGCTCTGGGGACAGGGGCCTGTTAGTACAGATGGAGGGTCCCGGACAGAGACGGGGGTGAGCCCTGGCTGGCAGTGGCCGTGAGCCCCGAGCCAGCGCACTCAGATCAGGCCGCGGGGCCGCCTCTGTCATTTCCTCGTGCTCTGATGTTAGCGGCTGCTTCCTCCCTCCTCCACCCACCAGCGCAGGGAGGCGTAAGGGAGAGTGGAAACACCCCCCAGGGCCCCCCCCCCCAGGGGACTCCTGTCGGGTTCGGGTCGGTAGGCAGCCCCTCGATCCCGTCCCTCGCGAGTCTCTTTGATCGGAGGTCTCGTTACATACACTCCTCTGTGTCCTGATTTATTCACCTCCCGGACCGTGGGTGCCCTTTCCCCATCATGCAAATCCTTCCACATCAGTTTCAGTGTCTGCCCCGATTCCTCACAGGCAAGGCCAGCGGTGACCTTGGCCATTCCTCTGCTGTCGGACACGTAAGCCGGTTCCGTCCGGCGCTGAGCGAACCCTATGTTACAGGGGACGACTCGGAGGTTCAGAGAGGCTAAGTAGCTCGCCCAAGGTCACACAGCTGAGCAGCGGCGGAGGGAGGATTCCGGCCCAGGCTGCCTGGCTCCAAAGCCCCGCGTTAATTGCCTACGTCGTTTGCATCGCGGCTGCAGCCTACACTGGCCAGCAGTGCTCTGTGGGTATTCCTGGTCATTTCCTGGGAATGAAGTCCCAGAAGAGAGATTGACGGGTCGGGGAGCAGGAGCGGTTTTCACGTTCTGTAGCGTCCGTGCTAAGTGGTATTCCGGGAAGAGCCCCCCACCCCCTGTCCCCCGCTCCTGTTTCTGGAGAAGGACCACAGTGAAGGCGCAGGACCGAGCCTCGGGGAGGCCTCTGCAGAGGCCCAGAAAGGTTAAGGAACTTGCCCAGGACGCACAGCCGAGGGCACAGGCGGAACCGGGGTCCAAAGCCAGGCAGCTCCAGCGTCTGGGCTCAGCTGCTCAGCTGACGTCTCACCTCGTCTGCAGAGCTCACATCTCCTTGGAGAACCGCTCTGGTCTCCACAACTGGCACACCGCACGTGCCACCCTGTGGCCCGGGCGAGGGGTCAGGGAGACCCAGGAGAGGCCCATCACCCACCTTGTGTGGGAGATGGGAGCTGAGCTGAGGGGGCTCCCCTCCCCGCAGGGCCGCCGGAGCCCCCGGGCAGCAGGCGACGGGGCAGGCGGTGGGCACTGAGTGGGGTGTGAGCTGAGGGGGGCTCTGCGGACCGGGCCGAGCGGACCGGGCCCCGGGAGGACCCCGACTCCCAGAGGTTCAGTCTCCAGACTCCAAATTTCCGCAAACGCTCTTCCGAAACCTGAGCCCCCGAGAAGGCACCTGTCCGGAAGGAAGGCCGCCAGGCTTCCCCTCGCCTCCCAGACTCCCAGGGCACCACGAAAAGGTTCCACGGTCGGGGCTCCCTTGACCGGCCACCGGGCGTTCCCCTCGGTCAACACCATCCGTGGCACCAAGAGCTTACGTAGAAAGGTTTTCTCTGTCTCCGACGACTCATCCAAATTTATAATGTATGTGTTACTTTGCTAGCTGTCTACTCATCTTAGTAAAAAAAAAAAAACAACCCAATCCAGAATAACTTATTAAATATTTAGAGCCTTGTGACCACAAGACATTCCTAAGAAATCAATGTCCACGTTGACTCTGGAGTTTTTTCCTGCGGAGAAGGCGAGGCGGCACTTCTGGTCTTAAAGCGCGTTACGTTCGCGTGCGGTTCTTTGGGGAGGTCGAAGGGAACTAGGCTTTCCAGGCAAAAGGGGGACGAGGTGAAGTTTCCACTTTTACGAATGCTGGCCGTGGGCTTTGCTAGAAGATGCTGGCGGTCTCGCTCTGGCAAGACCTCCCTCGGGATGTGCTCGAAAGGACGACGTGAGTTAAAGTGAAAGATGCCGATACTCAGAATTCCCCAGAAGCAGCATCCTTTGCAATCAATTAATGTTTTGATGAAAAATTTTAAGTGCTGATGCAATACCATGATGAAGGAGGAAGGAAGGAAGGAGAGAAGGAAGGAAGGAAGGAAGGAAGGAAGGAAGGACGTGGTTTTCAAGACTCTGCTTGGGGGCTGTGACCCAGGAGGACCCAGGGCCCAGCTGGCAGGGTCTGGAGCTGCAGGGGCGCCCTCTTGGTCCCCAGCAGGGAGGGGCTGGGCCAGCCAGGGAGAGCATAGGCTGCTCCCTCTGAAACCGTGCATGGCTCCCACGTGCCCCAGGGCTGGAGGGGGGTGTGGGGGCCGGGAGGGGAAGGCATGGGTGTCCCGGACGCACACCAGCAGGCTGTCCTGAGGCAAGTCGCCCCATTCCCCACTTGGCAAAGTTCTCTGAGCCCCTCCGCGGGGCTGGGGCCAGAAGTGTGTTTAGGGCACAGGGGAGGAAAGGATTTGTGCTCAAGTGACCATGGCCTGTGGGAGTCTGTGGGAGTCTGGCCTTGGGAGACAGGCGTGAGACGTGGAGACGGACATTGGAGGGGGCGTCGGGACTTCCTCGGTGGCCTGGGGACAACCACGGGGACGCGTCTCCCTCCGCCCCGCGGGGCTTCCCGCCCAGGACGGGGCGCCGTCCAGGCCCGCTGTGTCCCGTGCTGGGAACGGCCCGGGGAGCGGAGGGTCTCGGGGGCGTCGGCGCTCCTTCCCTGCCGGGGGCCGAGGCGGCCCCGACTCCCGGCCCGGGTGGGGGCCGCTCTTCCGGAAGCTTCCGCGGGGAGTCCGCCGGGCGCGCCGAGACCCGCGTCGTTGGAGGGGGGGGGAAGGGGGCGGGGGGGGGGGAGGGGGCCGCGTGCGGCGGGAAACCCGCCCGGGGTCCCCGCCCTGCTGACGCCCGGCCGCCCCCCAGCGTGCGGCTGTGACCTGGCCGAGGGCGGCTTCTTCGTGCGCCAGGGCGAGTACATCTGCACGCGGGACTACCAGAGGCTCTACGGGACCCGCTGCTTCAGCTGCGACCGGTTCATCGAGGGCGAGGTGGTGTCCGCGCTGGGCAAGACCTACCACCCCGACTGCTTCGTGTGCGCCGTGTGCCGGTGAGTGAGGCCGCGGGCTCCCCGCGCCTTCCCTCCCTCCCTCCCTCCCTTCTCTCCCTCTCTCCCTCCCCCTCCTTCCTTCTCTCCCTCCCCCCTCCCTCCTTCTCCCCTCCCCCTCCCTCTCCCTCCCTCTCCCCTCCCTTCCCCCTTCTTCTCCCTCCCCCCTCCCCCTCCCTTCCTCCTGTTGCGCCACAGCTGGGAGCAGAGGCAGGTCCCAGCCCAGGGCCCGCAGGCGGACCTGCACCGAGGCACATCTTCGCCCGGCCCCGACCCTGCAGGCGTCCACCCCTTGCCCCCAGCACAGGACCAGGCCCCCAGGCCCTCTTTCCCGGGGGACACAGAGTGCAGCGGGTTCTGGGCTTCCTGGAAGGAGCTCCCTCCCCGCCCTCCGCGGCCCCCTCGGTCAGCTCCTCCCCCGCCGGCACTCTCTGCACGTTTCTTCTCTTGCGTTGGTGCCTGTGGAGGCCACGCTTAGCCCCTCCTCAGCTGCCCGTGTCCTCGATCTGTGGGTGGCACCCCGGGGGCAGGGCCCCCCAAGCGTGAGCGTCTTCCGGATCTGGGGAAGGGCCCCTCCCTCACTACGCTCTCCCCAGCCGCGACCCCCACCGAGGCTTCAACACGTGCCTGCTTGGGGTCCTGCCGGGCCTCCACCCCGGGGTCCCCGCCTCTCTGTCTGTCGCTCCCCCTCGCTGCCCCCCCCCCCCCCCCCCCCCCCCCCCCCCCCCCGCCCGGCATCCCTGAGAAAGTCCGGGCTCCTCAGCCTGGCTGAGAGGACTTCGCAGTCTGGTCTAGTTCATTCGTTCATTCATTCGTTCCTTCCTTCCTGCAACCAGGCTTTTTAAGCACCTGCGTGCGCCTGGTACAGGGCCGGTGCCGGTGACTCAGGGAGGCATTAGCCCAGACTCTAAGGGCTCAGCACCCAGAGACCCTGGAGTACGAGGGTGCACCGTCAGGGCCTTTCCTACCCTGGGGGGCAGCTCCCCTCCCTCGTCAGGGCACCACTGTGCCCTGCACAGGTGCTCACCTGGGCCCCACGGCACCTTCCCAGCAGCAGCAGGTCTCTGGAGTTGCGTGCGGGCAGGGGCTGGGCCTGCTTCCTCTGTGGTGCCTTGTGCCTGGCCCAGAGCAGGGGTGAGGCGGAGGGTCGCTGGAGATAGACTGAGGGCCTGATCCTCATGGCAGGGCCACAGCCCGGCTCCCCACTCTGCCCTGCACCTCAGGGGGCTTAGCAGTCCCAGGAACATGTTCCATTTCTGCGAGACAAAGAATAATAATAAAAAAACTCCCCAGAGTTAACTTCTGCTCTGTGTTCTCTGTCTCACCACACCCAGTTTCGAGGGCAGCTTTTGAGCTGTTGGCTGTAGTTACAGCCTTGGTGCCAGACAGAAGTGGATGTTTTCGTCAGGGAGGTGCAGAGACGGGGGAACGATGACAAGGAACGTTTCTAGTGACAGTCACTGTGCCCTCGAGCCACGTTCAGGCCAAAGTTCCCATCAGGACTATCAAATAGTTGGTTTCTGTGCACGTAGCTTAGAGACGAGGAGACGTGGTCACCGTTGGCTGGAAGGATCACCTCTGGACAATCCCCTGTTTTGAAAACAACAGCAGACGGTTCTGTCACGCTGCATTGGCCGCGTCGCACTTACCACCCTCCGTACACGACTATAAAACTGGACAAAATACACGAAACAACTGTTTTCAGGCACCGGAGCACAGGCTGCTTGGGACTCAGCCTGGGGACACAGGCAGCAGACTCTGAAAATACCCAGCTTTGTGCCCGGAGACGGTTTCTGGAGCCGTAGTACCAGGAGGGGAGACCGAGTCAGGCGGCGGTGACCCGAGCAGCAGGAGCCGTACTCCGGAGGGGAGGGGGCCCCGCAGAGCGAGTGCAGAGAGCAACGTGGGGGCGCCTCTGAGCCTTTGACTGGACACAGAGCCACCCGGGCAGAGAGGACATTTCACCAGGTGGACAGAGAGTGACCAGATCGCTGTAAGCTGAACCGTTCCCAGGGCTGGGAGACGCTCAAGTTGTGACGGGGCTGTTGAACACCCAGGTACGCAGTGGGGCTGCCAAAAGGGTCGTGCCCGAGCAGTGGGGCTAAAATAGCCTGCGTGTGAAACCTGCTGAAACAAAGAGAAAGGTCACACCCCCAAAAGGTCGCGCTGATCTGCAAATGAGCCTCTGCCAGAACAGACCCAGCACTCTCCATAGGAAGAGTGGGGTCCAGGCCTCGGCATCGTAGAACGCGGCGCCCAACATCCGATCAAATAGTACCAGTCACAGAAGAAGCTGGAAAACGCGACCCAAAGCCAGGAGAAAAGCGAGTCAATCGAAGTAGACCCAGAAATGGGAGTGATGTGACAGTAGCAGCCGGTGGCTTGAAATGGTATGGGAAATATGCTTCGGTATTTAAAGGAAAATGTGAAGATCAGTGGGAGCGTTACAGGACGTGTGAAAAGAAACCAAGTGGAATTTCTGCAAATGAACACTACAATTTCTGAGACGAAAATTCCTTCAAAGGAATTAGCGGGAGAGTAAGTATTGCAGAGGAAAGGCTTGGTGAACCTGAAGACAAAACCATAGGATCTGTTCAGACTACAGCAAAGAGACAGAAAAGACTGGGAAACATGGGAACAGGTTCAGGAATCTGAGAATAAAGGATCTTTTTACCTGTCCAAGGGCGGGGGGGGGGGGGGATCCAGGAGGTGGGGGAAGAGCAGATAATTGAAATAACGGCTAAACAATTTCTAGTTTGATGAAAACTGTTAACCCGTGGATCCAGGAATGTTGATGAATCTCAAGTAGCATAAACACAACAGAAACCTACTAAGCCCGTCGTAATCAAATTTCTGAAAAATAGTAACAAATCTAACAAGGAGCAAGAGGGGGAAAAAAAACCCACATCACAGACAATGGAACAAAGGAATTATTACAGACTTCTCACCTAAAACTATGCCCAACAGAAGACAATGGGCTAGTATCTTTAAAGACTTACAAGAAAGAAATCAAACAATTCCATGCCAAGCCTCCCGCCCACCCGGCCACGCGCCGAAAAAGAAAAAAAGCAAAAAGCAAAACACTTTCAAAAGCGAAGGCAAGACCACTAAGGAATATGGGGTTTCTTGCTTGGGGTGACGAAAAGTCCTCAAATTGATTGTGGGGATAAACGCCCAAGTCTGAGTACCCTAGAAACCACGTTGAATGACATGAATGTCACACAGGCACCCCTCACTTTGTGGCGCTTCGGTTTATGGTGCTTTGCAGACACTGCGTGTTTTACAAATGGAAGGTTGTGCCAGTGCTGCATCGAGCGAGCGCGTCGGTGCCATTTTCCGACAGTATCTGCTCCCTTCGTGTCTCTGTCACCTTTCGGTCATTCTCACAACATGTCAAGCTTTTTCAGTTTTATATTTGTTGGGCTGATGTGCGATCGGTGACTATGACTTACTGAAAGTTCAGGTGACGGTTAGCATTTTTTAGCAACAGGGTACTTTTTAAGGTACGTGCGTGGTTTTTTTGACTTCGTGCTACTGCACATCTAATAGACCACCGTGCAAACATACCTTTTCTATGCCCCGGGAAACCGGAAGATCCATTTGACTTGCCCTATTGCAATATTTGCTTTATTGCAGTGGTTTGGAACTGAACCTGTAGTATCTCTGAGGGATGCCTGTAGTGTGTGATTAAAATGACATCAATAAATGTGTCCCCCACCCCCCAAATAATGAAGGCAAAATAAAGACTTCTGTCAGCACACAAAAGCTGAGAGAACTTGTTGCCAACACACCCGCGTGACGGGAAAGTTAAAGGAAGACAAATAATGTCAAACGCTATCAATAAAGTTCCGGAGCAAGCCATCAGCTGGTGAATAATATATATCTGATGAGGCATCGGCATCCAAATATGTACAGAACTTCTACAAGTCAGCAGCAAGAAGGTAAACCAAAATCCTACGGAAAATGGGCAGAAAGGTTTAACAGACACTCCACAAAAGAATATAGACGAATGGCCATAAGCACATAAAACAGTGCAGATTGAAATGGTGAGGAACCATCAGCTAGCCACCAGAACGTCTAGAATGGAAACGAAAGGTGACGGCGATTGTTGGCGAGGGTATGAGCCTGAAGGAACCCTCACGTGTTGCCGGCGGGAATGCCAAGTGGTGCGACCTCTCTGGAGATCAGTTTGGTGGTTCATTACAAACTTAATCACAGAGTTAGCATATGCCCCAGGTACATACCCAAGAACAGTGAAAGCACGTGACCACAGAATGACTTGTCACTGAACATTCTTAGCAGCTTTTTTTGTAACAGCCCCAAACTGGAAAGAACCCAGAGGTCTGTCAACGGTGAATGGAATCGTGTTCCTCACCTGTCCGGGGGAGCACCGCTCAGTAGTAACGAGGTGCAAGCTATTGATGTGTGCAGCATGCGAGTGACTGTCGGGGGCAGGACGCTGAACCAGACATCAGAGGCTATGTCCTGTGTGAGTCCGTGTATATGTAGTTCCAGAAAAGGCATATCCGATCCATGGCGACAGAATGCCCACCACGGTTGCCTGGGGTCAAGGGTGGTGGTGGTGGAGGGTGGGGGAGTCATTACAGAAAATCACAGGGGACTTTTTGCAGTGGATGGAATGTCCCATATCGTGACTGTGGTGTTGGTAACATTAATGGGAACATTTGTCAAAGTATATTTCAATAAAGTTGAGCTAATACAGTAATAGCTATCATTTATTCAGCCCCTCATGGTCCCAGGCAGTATGCTAGAGCTTTCCATACAATTTGTCCAATGGAGGGATGGAGGGATGGATGGATGGATGGATGGGTGGATGGGTGGATGGGTGGATGGGTGGATGGGTGGATGAATCGCAGCCCGATGAGACAGGTATTTTCAGTCTCACTTCACAGGTGAGAAACAGGACTCAGACAGGGTAAGTAACCTGCTCTGGGTTACACAGCCAGAGACCCTGTGAGTGCACATGCCCACTCTGTCCTAACACCGCACATTAGCAGGCCAGATGCAAGAGTCTAAGAGGGAGCAGCAGAGCACAGTGCTGACCACAGGTGACACAGCACAAGGCGTCAGCTGTGAAGGTTCCAGGCCCCGAGCAACCAGGTCTGCGGGGCTGTCTCACAAGCCTGGGGAGATAGGCCAGCTCAGCTTGTATTTGTCTTCGGTCCCCAAGAGCAGGAACTGGCCCAGTGGGGGCCCGAGAACACACCTGCTGAATGACCACCGGCCGCACAAGGTGGGGGCGATGGCAGGCTCTGTTGGGGGGACCCCTGCTGCAGGGTTCGGGCTGGCCTGGGGCCGGTGTGACCGGGCAGGCCTCGTGGGGAGGCCAGCCGGGTGAGGACGGCTGAGTTAGGCCTCCTGGGGGCCTCTGGTCATTCACTCGTTCACTCACCCATTCACGCATTACCGGGCACCTGCTGAGCGCCTGGGGTGTGCCATGGACTCTCCAGCCCTGAGAAGGCAAAGTGGAAACGACACAGGTTTAACCAGAGGAAAGGGCATGTGCCGGTCCAGGCTCCTGGCCCAGAGAGTTCTGCAGGCTCCTGGCCCAGAGAGTTCTGCAGGCTCCTGGCCCAGAGCACGGCTTCTCCGGCCAGGCTGAGCCGGGGAAGGAACGTGGCCCGGGGGCTGCCAGGAGCTCAGAGGCAGCAGGTGGCCGGGATGGGACACGGGCAGGACACTCGGGTCCGTCTTCCGGCCCCTGACTGCAGGTGGCCTGTCCCTGGCTCACCAGAGAGCAGCCACCTTCCCGGAGGGGAGGTCCTCGGTGAAGGAGGCTAGTAGGCTCCCTGCTGCCCCTTCCAGCCTGGCTCAGGGCAGCCCCCGGCCATGACCTACCTCGCACCGGGGCTGGGATTCACTCTGGATGCAGAATTTCAGCAAGTGCCAGAACGCTCAGCAATCCAGCTAAACGATATTTCAGTGGGGTAGTTTCAAAAATTAAACTGTCTACAGTTTACAAGGCACTGACTTTTTCGAGGCCTCAGTAGGTAAATCATGCGGCTCTGCAGCGAGGCAGGCCTTGCTTTGACTCCGGTTCTGACACGCATCTGCTGTGTGTCCTTGGAAAAGTTAACTATCCTCTCTGAACTTGGGTTTTCTCACCTAGGGAGCCAAAAATGAAGCAAACTCCAGCTTGGACAAATGTCCTAAAGTTATTAAATGAGGCATGCATGTGAGGCGTCTATGGTAAGACGTGGCAGCTGGCATAGAGTAGGTGCTCAATAAATGTTCGCCGTTGCCATTATCATTGAACTGATTTGGACACAGCATCCTGGGCGGTCAGAGGAGGCAGGGTCGAATGGAGGAGGGAGTCGTCGACGCTGCCAGGTTGGTTGCCGTGAGCCAAGCGCGGGGCTGGCCCTTGCTGCCCCTCACCGGGGTGCTGCGATTCTGCCTGTTGGCACAGAGAGGAAACTGAGGCTTAGGTGTGGGCGACTGGCCTGGGCTCGCAGCAGACCGGGGGGCCCTGCGTGTCCTCAGCCTGCGGCACCCGTCTGCGCGAGGCCCCCGGGGAAGCGGTGGTATACGGGGCAGGGGGTCTCGGTCCCCCGCCCCGGGAGAAGAGCCGGAGGCAATGCTGGCCGGTCACACCTTCTCTTATTTCAGGTTGCCCTTCCCGCCTGGGGACCGAGTGACCTTCAACGGGAAGGAATGCGTGTGTCAGAAGTGCTCCCTGCCCAAGACAGCGGGCGGCAGCGTGCACCTGTCCCAGGGCCTCTGGAGTAAGTGGGCACCGAGCGGTATGTGGGGGGAGGGGGTGGCAGGCTCGCGGTGTCCGGGAGGGACCTGACCTCCCGGGGCGCAGGCCGTGGGAACGAACCCCCGACTGTGGACAAACACAGGAAGGGGACCGGGGACAGAAGTCTCTGGGGCTCCTGGACCTCCAAGCGTTCACGCAGCCGTGCCCTCCTTGCTACACGCCACTCCTGCGTTCAGCCCGGCTCCAGCCTGCCTCCTCCAGGAAGCCTCCTGGCCTCCTCTGGTCCTCTCCCTCCAAAGCACGCGCGCGCGCACACACACACACACACACGCGCGCACACACTGAGTTCCACCTTCTGGAGCTCAATAATAATAGATAATTCTAGACCTTCCAGAAGCTCTTTGGGGGAGCCATTAGGAGAGCACTGAACTCTGGGCTCCTGAGGTCAGGGGCTCCCGGGTTAAGTGCTCCACACACACACACACACACACACACACCCGCCCTGCCCGGAGCTAGGCCGGGATTTGTATGCAGCAGGTGCTCAAGGCATGCTTGTTGGATGTGGAAGCAGATTGTAAAGGAATCAATGTGTGCTGAGTGCAGGGCAGCGAGAGGGCGAGGCAGGGGCTCTTCTGCAGACCTGCAGCTCTGCTCGGCCGGACGTGGGGCGCCGGGACCGGGAAGGGGGCCCCGCACTCCCGGGCCTGCTGCTGCCTGGTTCCCTGGGCAGGATTGGAGTTTCCGAGCCCACCCTGCGTGCCGCGGTCACTGTGGTGTCCCCGGTGCCTGAGTCACGTGTCCCTTGACAGAGGAGGGCTTTGTGCTGACGTCTATCACAGTTCATTCCTGCTCCGCCCCCCACCCCCCCGTTAAGCACCTTCTTCTTCCTCGCCCACCTTGTCTGCCGCGTTGAAAATCTCTCCAGGAGAGATTGTACCTCCAGCCTTCCAGAAGCTCGGTGCTCCAGGGCCTGGTGGTAATTTTACTCTGTGGAGGGAGGCGAAGCCCTCATCTCTTGGGGAGACAGACTAGCAGCCACGTCAGTTGGTGAGGCTGTTGCTTTGGGGCTTGCTGGGAGAGTCCTCCATTCAAGGATTTCTCTCCCACTGAGGTCTGCATTGATTGAACTTCTGGCGATTTGCTTCGCAGTTGATGCTCTTATAATTAAATCTGAAATAGTAATTAAAAGCTCTAACAAGCAAGATTAGAAGGGGGGAGATTAGTTTGAAAGTTTGTCCAGAGCTCCCCGGCAGCCAGAGTAAAAAAAATGTGCCTGACTACAGACTCCTTGTCTAAGAATTTTTTGAGTTGGGAAAGGCTCTGCCCTTTCCAAATATAAAAGTATTTTAAAATACCAAATTTACATTTCCAGAGAACAAACGCTCCCTTGACCCCCAGGTGATCTAATAATGCAACCTGCCCCATCTTCCAGTCTGCACTGAAAATCTCCTGCCTAGAACCTTTTTGGTGTCTGGGGAGTGTTAAACATTCACCACCAGCTCCTGGCTCCTGTGTGGATATCTGCAGAATCCTCCCAATCAATCCCGGCTTCCTTGTGTCCCCAGAGCAGCCCCGACAGGCAGGATGCCTCCTCTCTGTCCCAGAAGTGCCCTGAGTCGGGCGGGGAGGTGGGTGTGTGTGTGCCAGGATCCGGGTGTCCCGCTAGGCTCGAGCCAAGGGCTTCAAACTCCAAAGTAGGGGTGCAGGTGGCCTCTGAAACACAGGTTCCAGTGGGTGGACATGGAAGGGAAGACACCACAGGACAGGGAGAGAGCAGGCAGCCACCCGATCCTTGTGAGTGGCCCAGCGGGGGGCTGCTACGTGGGGGGGACAAGGGACGGAATGAAGCGGGAGAGACGGACACCAGACGGCAAAGCCGTGCCCAGTCCCACTGCATCCCGGAGGCAATGAGGAGCCATAGATGGCTGTTGAGTGAGGGATGCCAGGAGGAGCTTGAGCAGCGGCGTGGTCGGCCTGCAGGTCGCGGGGCCGGAGGAGCGCGATGGGCGGAAGGGGGAAGCGGCTCTTCCTCGGGCAGCCGTTGAGGTCAGAGTCCAGCTGGAGTCCGGGGGCTCTGAGCGCCCCTCAGCATCCCTCTTGGCTCTGGCCCTGTGCCTGTTGCTTAGCAACGGGATAAGCGCTCTGCACTGCACGCCCACGCTGTTCCATCCCTGGAGGAGACACCACTCCTTCTGAATCTTGCACAACGGCTTCTGCCCTGGGCTGCCTCCCCCGCTGCCCCGAGGAGGGTCTCCTCCCCGAGAGCTCTTTTTGCTTCCCCCCCCCCCCGCTTCCCCTTCCCTGGGCTCCCCCCTCCCCGGCCTCCAGCTCCGAAGTGGGAGCTGGGAGCTGGGGCTTGGAGGCCCCTCCAGAGTCAGGAGGGGTGGTGCACCCTCAGCAGGAAGGGGGGTGGGGGTGAGGGTCCACGGCCCTCCCCTCTGAGACCCGTGGCCTGTGGCCCTTGGGGCTTCCCCGTCTTCTGCCCGAAAGAGCCTACGTTGCTCAGGTGCTCAGGGGTCGGCGGTGGGGCCCTGGAACCCCAGCCCCGTCGCTGGCCCGCTGCTGCCTGGGAAACGGGGCAGCGAGGCCGTCGTGAGGTCGCATGCCCAGTAGAGTATGGTGACGGCTCTGTGCCCTTAATGGGGTGCTTCTGTCTTAGGGTGCGTCTGCCTTGGGGGGGTGCTGTGGCCCCCAGGAGTCAACACGCTCTCGCCCCCGTACTGCCGTCGGGGGTGGGTGTCGCCAGCTCAGCTCAGAGTCCCCGTGCGTGGGGCCACACTCGATCCGGTTTGTCTTTCCCTGCCGTTGCCCCCGGCCCTTCCACTCAGTCCGGGCTTTCAGAGAAATGACGGGCCCCCTCAGGATGTGTCTGTCGGGCATTTTCAAGTTTTAGTCGTCAGTCGGCTCGGTGCTTTCAAAAGTCAATCTCAGATCCGACTCTGAGCCCTTCCCTGCTCTCCGACCCAGTTTGACCTGGGGGCCAGTGGGTGACGGTGGGTCTGTCCCGCCTTGACCATGACCCCCCTCCCCCCCCTCCCCGCCCTGTTCACAGCCGGGCTTCAGAGAGGCCGCCCCGCACGTCCTGTGTCCCACGCAAGTTCGCGGCAGAGCTGAAGATCTCATGACCACGTCCGCTAGAGGAGGGAGCGCTTTGGGGCAGACAGGAAGCTGTCTGGAACTTTCTAGAAGGGTCATGCTGGGGCAGCGGCCCAGGCTCAGCCCGTTGCCGTGACGGCAGAGCCAGTCCCCTTTGCCGACAGCTGTTGTCGGCAGGATTCATCACACGGGGTTCTGTACTGTCGTCTGCAAAGCCGTGCAAAGCTATGCTGAGCTCCAGTCGTGTTTGGAGAGTGGCGATTGCTGTTGCCATGGCAGCGGTCCTTCCGGCAAGCGCTCTGGCCTCGGAGTTCACAGCCCACTATTATCGAGGCTCTGCCCCAGGCTCGCCGGGGTGGGTGTGGGGTCCCCGTCCTCCTGCAGACACAGCTGGCACGCTCCGGGAGCCTCTGGACACCCCCGGGGGGCCGGACAGGCGCGAATATCGTAGCAGGCGGGGTGACAATGTGGGAGGTGTCCTCAGGTGGCTTCCCGCAGGGAGCTGGGCCCCCGGGTCTTCCGGCAACAATCACGGCGTTGGGCCTCTTGCGCGTTTATTCAGTTATCAAACACATCCACGGGCCTGTGGCCTCATAACAAGCGTGTGAGCCTACACTGCTGTTGGCCCCGTAGAATGCACCCCCTTCGTACTGGGCACAGAGAGGCCAAGTGACTAGCCCACAGTCGCACAGCGGGTGAGGGCAGCCAGGCTCCAAGGGCCGGGTTTCTAACCACTGCTCTACCCTGCCTCCTCCCCCTCCCCCCGGCCCTGGGCACAATGCGGTGTGGCCTCCAAGCCCGGTTTCTCGACTCTGGAGCCACTGACAGTTGGGGCCGGATGATTCTGTGTGGTGGGACCATCCTGCACGCCGGAGGGCACCGAGCGGCGGCCCTGGCCTCGCCCGCCAGGTGCCTGGGGCATGCCCCCCTCCAGCGGGGACAATCAAAAGTGTGTCCAGACATTGCCAGGTGTCCCCTGGGGAGCACAGCCGTCCTCGGTCGACAGGCGGTGACGTGGAGCTTACAGGGCGAGCCCGCAGTCGAAGCCAGCCCGCGGGAGTCCGGAACTGGCGAGCCGCCGTTGTCTCGGTGCTGCTGGGGACCCACGGAGGTCGAAGGTTGGGGAGGGGCTCTGGGTGCTTCCTGAACTTGAGAAAGGAGGGCGTTCTCTCGGTCCCCACTCCTTCATTCACGCGTGCGCGCACCCACTCACTGGCCCAGCGTTCTCCGGCTGCCGGCCGTGCTGGGCCTCGAGGGGCCCCGGGTGAGCGAGCTGCCTGCTTCCCCCGCCCGCAGTCCTGGAGCGGGACTCTGTTCTTTGGGCGTTTGGTGCGCGGTTTGCGTGTGGATTTGGACCGTGTGATAATTTAGGAAAGCCAGAGCCTGACCAACGGTTCTGTGGGCGTCAAATGGTTTTTTTTCTGAAAACAATAGGACGCTGCCATCTGCCAGGAGAAGAGCATTTGTGGAGCCCCCGCCGTGCGCCAGGCCCGTGCGTGCCCCCCCCCCCCCCGCCACCCTGTGCCTTTGTGTTTTGTCATTCGATGGGATGCCCCCCCCCCCGAGGACACGGGGCCCAGAGGGGACAGAGCTCGGCCCAGTGCGGCCCCGTGAGCCGTGGGGGCCAGGACCGGTAGCCGGGCCTGTCGCGCCCTGGGCTACCCTGTCTCATCTCGGGGTGCGGGGTCCCCGCTCGGCCTGCGAGCCCCTCGGCTGAGCCCGGGTTGCTGCGGGCTCCTGTGGGCCGTGGGGGCCGTTTGCCAGATGCCTGCTCATCAGGACCCTGCGGGGCCCCTGAGGCCCATCCTGCCCCTGACACGCCCAGATACACACACACAAACACACACACACGCACCCCAGGCAGGCGATGCCGCCCGTGTCTGTGCCCGAGGCTCCCCTGGCCTGGCTCCACCCCGTCATCCTTCAGCACAGGTGACACTGGCTGGGGACTGACCCCGGTGTGGTCCCCAGGCCAGGCCTCAGAGGCCTACACGCTGAGGGGCGGGCCTGGGACCCAGGGGCCATTGAGCAGGGAGGGGCACACTGGGAGGGGCAGCGGGGGCGTGGGGAGGCCAGTGCCCCGACAGGCGGGGGCCACGGGGTGAGGAGTGCGTATCACCTGGGGGCGGTTCACCAAGGGAGGGGCCCCCCAGGCTGACCGCCCGGGGCCCGGCTCAGACGCGGGCTGAGGCCCGGAGCACAGGTGGGGACGGGGTGGTCTGTATCGGGGATGCCAATGTCCGTATCAGGTACAGACAGCCACGGGAGGAGGTCCAGACAAGTGGGTCGGGAGGGCTTCCTGGGGGGGGGGGGGCATCAGGGCAGGCGAGGGCCCAGAGGAAGGAATGGCAGGGGTGACAGCTCAAACCTCCCTAATGCAGTGCATTTCCTCGGGGGGCACGTTGGCCGGGTCACTTAGGTTCACTCTGCTTTAAGACAGAGGAGGACGTGCTGCCCGCCCCTCCAGGCGGCCCCCACCCTGCAGTGCGGTCTTGTCCCAGGACACACCCGCTGCCAGGCCCTGGCCCCGTCCTCTGCAAGGCAGGGCCCTTTCCGCTCCCAGCCCAGGCTGCATGCAGTCGGCGCTCAATGCCTGCAGAGACGAACCTCGTGGCTCGTTTCTCGGCACTTGTGCCGGCTGGCGTGTAGCAGGGTCCCTCCGGCACAGCCAGCTGGACTGTCCCCTCTGTCCCCTCCCACAGACCGTGGGCACTTCTGAGCCCGGAGGCCCGGCAGGATAGGCCGCCACGCCTCCTGGCCCACGATGGCCATGTCTGTGTCCCGTTCTTTCTTTCAGGTTGCGGGGGCTGCGGCACGGAAATTAAAAACGGCCAGTCCCTGGTGGCTTTGGACAAACACTGGCACTTGGGCTGTTTTAAGTGCGAGACGTGTGGGAAACAGCTGGACGCGGAGTACATCAGCAAGTGAGTGGTCTGTCTGTGCTGACCTGTGCTGTCCGCGTCTGCCTGTGCTGACGGTGCCTCCCGGGGCCGCGGCTGCCCCGTGGCCCGCGCGGCCCAGGCCCCTGCGTGTCTGTGCCCCCGCCCGGCGCCCCCTCCCACCAGCCTCGCCTCCATAGTGCTTCCAAGGATTGAAGCAGAGACCGTGGCCCCCACCTTAGCCTTCATAAGATGCCTCCCTCCCTACACCCGTCCCCGGGTGTCACCCTCCCGTGGCGCCTGGATCGCCTGCAGAGCGCATCGTGAGTGCCGGCTGACCACGGCAGCGGGAGCGAGGGGGCGAGGGCTGACCAGCCTCAGCTGTCACCGATGTGGTGGCTCAGCCCCACACTCCAGCTTGGGCGGTCCCTGGGCATTGGGCAGCTCCCCCTGGCCGGCCCGGTGTCCCCATGCGTGCAGCCCGGATGCAGTGATGGCTGGTTTGCGTGGGGGTCGGAGGGCACATCTCATCAGAAGGCCGTGCAGAGGGAGCCTCTGGGAGGGGAGGGGGTCAGCTGCAGGAGCAGCTGGCTTGCCAGGGAGGGGTGCATTTGCTGGGATCGGCGGACCGAGTCAGGGCAGGCCCCACCGCGGCACAGAGTCGGGGGGGGGGGGGGGAGCTGAGATGTGCAGGCTCCTTCCTGCAAGTCAGGGGGCTCTGTGGGCCGCTACCATGGGGGACCCTGCTGGCTCCTGATGCCGGAGGGAGCGGGTCTGTCACAGGAACCCACCGTGCGGGGGAACCGCGCAGAGTGAACCCCGCGTGCACGCACGCCCTCACGCAGGAGTACCGGCCACACCCGGGGAATCGGAATCAGGCCGCCGACGTGCCAGCCGCTCTCGTGGTCTCGTGCTGCACGAGGCCACCCCGGGGGCAACGGGGCGGAGGCGGCGCGGGGTCCCTCCGTCTCCTTCCTCACGGCTGTGTGAGAGTGCACGCTTCTCTCAGAACAAAGCGTTTTCAGTTAAAGCCCCCGAGCCAAGACGATCCAGGCTGGATGGGGCTGGGGGAGGTACCGGCCGTGCCTCTGTCGTAGTAAAGGAAGGGGTGACTCACGTGAGGGCAGCCCGGGAGGCCGAGCCCTCGAAGGCACCAGAGCGAGCGCCCAGCCCCCAGCGCTGGCTGCCTCTGGAGCCCACCCACGCGCACGCCTGTCACTCAGCGGCCTTCAGAGCTGTCCCAGAATTGTCGGGGAGGCTGCGTGGGTGTTGCCATGGAGACGTTATCTTTGAACCTCCTGGGTTTGGGGCACCACCGTTCCCAGTGGGGAATAACAGGGGCCCTGAGGTCAGCAGGCCTTTTTTTTTTTTTTTTTTCAACGTTTATTTATTTTTGGGACAGAGAGAGACAGAGCATGAACGGGGGAGGGGCAGAGAGAGAGGGAGACACAGAATCGGAAACAGGCTCCAGGCTCCGAGCCATCAGCCCAGAGCCCGACGCGGGGCTCGAACTCACGCGAGATCACTCGAGATCTCGCGAGATCGTGAACTCCCGGACCGCGAGATCGTGACCTGGCGGAAGTCGGACGCTTAACCAACTGCGCCACCCAGGCGCCCCGGTCAGCAGGCCTTTGAAAGCAGATCCTGAGGGCTCGATTTACAGGCTCCTCTGCTGGAAGGCAGCGCTTCCTCCCTCTGAGGCTGGGGCGTCGGTGAAACGCCCTGCGGCCACCGCGGCCCCGGGGGCTTGAACCACCCCCCCCTTCCTCTCCTGCCTGAGGCCTTGGGACCTACAGAAGGTCCAGAGCTTTGAGGGAAAGACAGCGGCATTAGCTGTGGTCTCCCCACAGCTCGAGAAGCTTACCCCTGTCGGCAGCTGGAAACCTGGAAACCAGTCACGACCACACTGGGAGGAACGTGGCGGCTTCAGCAGTGGGGGGAGGGGGGGTGCACTGGGGCAGCGGGTGTCCCCAGTGCCCGTGGCCTCCGCGCCCGACTCCCGCTGGGCGGGGCCGAGGGCCAGCCCCGGTCAGCAACGACAGCGGCCTCGGCCACCAGTTGTCGCGTGCCTGCCCTGTGCTAGGCGCTGACCACACCTTCTCTTCTTTAGACCTTACGGTCACCTCTCCCATTTCACAGCTGGGGAAGCTGAGGCTCAGAGAGGTTAAGGGACCTGCCCAGGGGCACACAGCTGGGCCTTGGCGTTTGAGGGCAAGCCCGTTCACTTAGCCGCCACACGGCCTCCCGCCGTGCTGTGTTGACCTCAAAATGGTCATTGCGGTGGCTGGTAGAGAGGCTCCCACCATGTGTCCCATGCTGTGCCGTTGGCAACGGCTGTGGGGTCTCGGGGGCCCTGGGGTAAAGCCCCCGCGCGTCCTGACTGCCCGTCTCGTTGCAGGGACGGGCTGCCCTACTGCGAGACCGACTACCACACCAAGTTCGGCATCCGCTGTGACGGCTGTGAGAAGTACATCACGGGGCACGTGCTGGAGGTGAGTGGGCCTCCGGGCGCCCTCTCCGGGCAGGTCCTGCTCTGTGCCTCGCGCGGCGCCCCGTGTTCCTGTGTGTGCGCGCAAGGATACGTGCCCCCGAGCCCTTGCCTCCTCACTCCTCTCGGCTCTGCTGGAAGACAGCTTCCTCAGCCTTCCGGGGCCTGCTCGCTGAGGGCCACCTCCTCCAGGAAGCCCTCTCCGGACAGTCTCCCCTGTGCTCTCTGCAAGCTGATGGAGTCGGTGGGAAGGGTTGAGATCTGGGTCCAGCCCTTCCGCATCTAGATGGGGGTCTGAGACCTGGAGGAGGTCCAGGAGGCAGGATCGGGTGCCCATAGGAAGCCTAGAGTGGTCTCCCAGCTGGCCCGGTCACACGGCAGCCACGGGGCAGGCAGGCTTTCTGGGGTGCCCACGCTGTGTCTTTTGATCCCGGTGGGAGTTACGTGGCCGTGTCTCTTTGTGGAAGTAACGTATATCATGCACTTCGGTACGTTTGTTCCCAAGATACATCTCATGGGACGACCGAGCCCCAGCCCCCTGGTTGTCAGACCCAGCTCGTCCCCGTATCCATTCCTCAGCCCCTCCTTGGCTTTGTCCATGGGGAAGGCACAGGTGACGGGGGCCTCAGGGGACAGGGAGGGGGGGTCACAGAGGAGCCCCCAGGGGCGGGAAGATAGGGGGCCCCCCCGGCCATCCCTGACAAAGGCTTTTGAGCCAGGGAGTGCCTGGGGGCCAGGGACAGTGGGACACGTGGGGTGCCCCTCGCGTCCCCAAGGATGTCTGCCCTGCCTGTACCCACAGCCAGTGCCTGGCCCACAAGCGGGGTCTCAGGTGCTGCAGTAAAATCATACCTGGAACTCTGAGTTGCTTTTCTCGAAATTACACCTGGCATCTGAGTGGCGAGGACAGAGTTGCTGCAGGCCCTCAGCCCCACCTCTTTCCACCCCAGCCCTTTCTTGCCCCTGCACCCAGGCGTGGGAAGGGGAGAGGGGGGAGGGGTATCACACCCACAGGCAGCAGACCTGCCCCTCTCCTCGTTCCCGGGGTGGGAAACCCTGGAGGCCAGCATGGTGGGGGCAGCCCTGCCTCTGCGGAGGGGCCCGAGGATGGGTGTGGTCACACGCGTGCGGACTGGGGACAGGGTGCAGAGTACAGAGAAGGGGAGAGCCGCGGGTAATGTGATCAGGGGTAGCTTCGCTTCTCGGCTGGTTTCCTTCCAGTTTTTTCTCTCTTGACGTCATTATAGTTGAGACCAAACCGTTTGTACGTTATATTCTGATTCTGTCCGGTTCACGTTTCCTCCTTAGCAGATTCTCCTGTTTTTGTTTTTGTTTTGTAAGATGGGCTTTTAAATTTTTTTTTTTTTACTCTTAATCTAATTCATTGTCAAGGTGGCTAACATACAGGGTGTAGAGTGTGCTCCTGGTTTTGGGGGTAGGTGCCCGTGTTTCGTCGCTTACATGCGACACCCAGTGCTCGTCCCAACACGTGCCCTCCTCAATGCCCATCACCCATTTGCATGGGCCTTTGGATGCACGCACCTCGTGGCATTGTTTTAGAGCCTTTCCACCTCCAGGAGAACCCGACGTCCTGGCTGTTCCCACCCCACCCAGCCCTGACACCACGTCTCTGTCTCTCTAGACTTACCTGTTCTGCACATCCACACAAATGGGGTCAGACGGCGGGTGGCCCTCTGACTGGCTGCTTTCTCACGGGGCGGGTTTTCAAGGCGCGTCCATACTGAGCGTGGCTCCGTCTTGCATTATCTTCCACCGTAGGACTATTCCAGAACCCAGTAAGCTGATGGTTTATTGTCAGACGGAGCATGGCTCCCTGGTTTTCTTTTCTTTCTTTTTTTTTTTTACTACACTAAACAGCACTGAGATGAACATCTGTGGGTTTTTTTTGCATTTCTAATTTTTCTTAAGATTTATTCCCAGAGATGTCAAAGTTCAGTCAACAACTATGAACTTCGCAAGAGTCTTGATGCTTGCGAAGCGCTTTCCAGAAAGATCATTCGAATTGACCCTCTTACCTGCAGAACTTGGTGTCCCATCCCCCACGGTGAGTGTGGTCTCTGTGGAATCCGAGCTGGTTCGACAGCTGGGAACGTGGGTCCTCGCTCGCTCTCGTGACTTTCTTCCGGCCCTTGAACCTGGTCTTTCTGACGGTTGAGCGGACCCCGGCGCCTGCATCGTGGCCGCTTTCCACGCGCTGCCTGGTTCCACACAGGGTCTTTGACCATCAGCTCTGTCTGGGCATGCGGGTCACGTGACGAAACTGTTGGCATTTAGTCTGAGGGCGTCTTTTACCCTGTTAGCGGGGTAGTGACCATACCTAACGCATACACCCACACTCCCCGAATCTGTGGACGGAGGCTACGCCCTCTCTGGGGTTCCACGTGGCGCCGTAAATATTGGGGACAGGACTCCACGGCCAGCAGCTCAAACCGTTTCTCTCTGTTCCCTGCGAAGTTTGGTCCCGACCTTCCGCTCTCTCCTGGGCTCCCCGCGCGTGTGTGCTGGGCCGTCGGCCGCCTCCAAGCAGGTGGCGGAGCCAGACTGGAACCCAGGCCGCCCCGGGCTCCCGGTGCCGTCCAGGCCCCCCGCGGGGTGTGAACGCTGCTTTGCACTTTGTGTTAGCACCGTGCCCCACTGGGATACCTGACGGCTGCCAGCGGGGTGCGTCTTGGGCTCGGGGGGCGCTGAGCTCTTGCTCTGTGGCGCGTGTGTGGGTCTAGCCTGGCCTGCTTCCTGGCAACCGTGGGCTCCGGTCACTGTGCCCTGGGGCAGGGGTGGACGCCTGGCCTAGACCCTGCTGCCTGCCCTGACCCAGAGAACACTCCAGAACCTCAGGGACTCAATGAGACGTCGTGTGCGAAGTGTTCTCCAGCCCAGTAACGGGGGCTGGGGGGCTTCCTTATTGTCCCCGGGCAGTCAGCGGGGCTCCCCTTGAAGGGTCGAGGGGGAAGGGTGACCCCGTCTGCACCGCGGGGCCTGATGCTTAACGCTGGGCCAAATACAGAACGTGGGGGCTCGGCGCCTGAGCCCCTCGGGGGCACTCCGGTTTGCCCTCAGGCAGGGGACCGTCCTGGTTGCGAAGAGCAGGTGGAAAACAGGTCCGGGTTTTCCTCCTCGTCGGTGGAGGATAAGGGGCCTCCCGGGGAAGATTCATGCTTTTGTTCTCGAGCTCCCTGGCGCGGCTGAGTCGGCGGGCTCTGCAAAGCTCTGAGCAGCCTCCTCGCGAGGTGGCAGCTGCGGGCGGGCAGAGACGAGCCCGACTCCGCGGAAGGGGAGCAGCCGACGCGGCGGCGTCACCTGAACTTGGCCCAGAGCGTGCTGGCGCCCCGCCGGGCGGGCCGTGGGCTCTTGGGGGCAGCCGGTGGCGGGTGGCAGGAGAAAGAAGGGAGAGGATCGGGACCGCTGGCTGAAGGCGGGGGCTGGCCGTCCTCACGGGCACGCCGTCCGTTCCAGCTGACTGTCTGGGGCGCGGGCGCTGGAGAGGGGCAGCGGGGGTCGGCCGATCGGACCGGGCTCTGTCGCGAGGACCCCGTGCAGGTAGGGAGCCTGGCCGGGCGCTTCGGAGGGCCGGTGGTGAGGCCGGAGGAGCCACGCTGGGTTGCAGGAGGGTGGGCTCGCGAGGAGCTGGGCCACATCGGCCGGGTGAGACCCCCCCCCCCCCCCGACGCCCCTGTCATCCCTCCACCCCGTTCTGTCCTCCCGTGAGATGCGTGTCACACTCAGAGCTTTCCTGCCCTCGGAGCCCGAGCCGGAGAGCAGCCCGGGCCCCCCTCCCCACCCGCGGGAGCCATCGATCTATGCCGCGTCTGTGTGCGTCGGGCAGCATGCCATCTCAGTGCCGGGCGCCCCAGAGCCCGCCTGTCTGCCCGCGAAGTGTGCGTTCGGTGGCGACGGTGGGGCCCTTCCTCCCCCTGCCTCAGCTACTCCCAAATATGCAGCCTCCCTTTCTGTGTGTTTTCTCGCATCCTGCGTGTCTCGGGGCGTCCCCTGCCGCGCGCTGGGGCACAGGTGGAGGAGCCTCGTGGGTCTGGCGGGGACTCGCAGGGGCCGTCTGCCCCCACCCTACTGCCGAGATGGGCGTCTGGGAGTGTGGGGAGGGCTGGGGTGGGGGTGGGGGGCCCGGGCGGTCCTCTGCAGGGCTGGCTCCAGGGAGGGAGTCGCCCCCAGGGCAGGGCTAAAAGGTGGCTGGAGAACTGCCTGCCAGGGACAGCGGTGTTAGCCAGACGGGCTAGACCAGAATCTGATAAGGGGGTGCTGAGTGAGGGAGAGTCCCTGGCTCAGTCCTCCCCATCACCCCACCCCTGCCTTATTCTCCTTGGCTGGAATGCTTCCCTGCACAGGTGGGAGTGGGCGTGGGCGGGGACTGGCCCCGCCCTCCTTAACCCCTGCCTTGCTGCTGTCTGAGCCCCACCTGCCTGGTGCAGCCTGCCTGTCTCCATGGTAACGGGAAGCCCAGGGTACCTCTGAGACCACTAATGAATTCCTCCCTCCCTCTCTCCCTCCCCCTGACTGCCTTCCTGTCTTTCCATCTCCCTCAACCCACCACTCACCTACAGACCCTCTGAACATGCGCTGTGTCCCCACCCCCCCCCCCACCCCGGGCTGGAGCCTGGGCTCGATGCCTCCCCGCTAGGAGCCCTGGTGGGAGGGGGCACCCTGGCCAGCTCCCACCCTGGGTCAGGCAGCCAGCTAAACGTCTCTGCACTTCACGTAAACCACCACTGCCACTGCAGGGCATCGGTGACTTGCTTTCTCTTGTCTTCCTTCGGCTTGTCCCATTTTATCCTCCTAAGCGGGTGTGACTTTTATCACTGGGAGAAAATAAACCATATGTTCCAAAGAAATAAATGCATTATCTCACGACAGAAGCAAAGTCAACTTCCCCAGGCCCTACCTTGTCCCTCTCTTTTTGCAATTTAATGACTGTGTTTATTTAACAAACATTCAGAACGAATACCTGTTTATCGTAGAGTAAACTGAAAAATCATCCGTTAGCATTTAGAAATCACCATTTTAGGTTGTGCACACACGTACACAGATGAACACAGGCACACATAAACCCATGCAGATACACACACACACACACACAAATATACACACAGATACAGGAGTGCATACACAGACACACACAGATACAGGGGCACACGCAGGTATAGACACACATACATACACACGTGGATACACATAGACACACATTACAGACACACGCAGATAAACACAGATACACCCAGATATACACGTGGATACAGGCACACACAGACACACACAGACACGGACACAGTGTGCGACTTGCTCTTAGCCTGATACCGTGCCCCTGCTCATGCATCCAGTAACGAATGGGAGCCTGGGTCTTTACCCTTCCCACTGCATCTACGCTGGTGGGGCTGTGTCCCCTGGTCTTCTGGGTCTGAGGTGCCAGGCAGGGGCACTGAGCAGAGGCCTTTGCTGAGGGCTTCTTAGAGCTGTGATATGCCCACGGACACACCCAAAGGTAGAAGGGATGATTCATCTGCTCCCACACTCACTTGGTCCAAACCCTCCTTTTGTCCTGTAGGGGCCACTTAGGAACAACTTGTCTCTACCAGCCCACTCCTGCACGTGGCTCTGCTCCAGGGCCGGGGGACCGTGGAGAACAAGGGGACAGCGTGCGGTGCTCCTGAAGGGCATGGCCTAGATGGGGCTCGATGGTGGGAACGAGGGAGAGGGAGCAGGGGAAGGAGAGGGAGCTCGAGGGAGCGAGCTGGCTCAGCCCTGCGACCTGCGTTCCGGGCAGAGACCCCACCCTGAGCATGAACACGTGGGGTCAGCCGCGGGAGAGTGGCAGGGGGTGAGGTCGGGGCTCCCCTCTGGGGAGGGGACTGCAGATGGCCCAGCGCTTGGCCTGCCTGGCCCCGCATGGTGAGGAGCTGGGCTTCTTGCGGGGAGGCGGCTCCCGGCAGGAGGGCATTTGTGCAGCTGCCCTGGGAAGTCTGTGCGGCTCCGGCCGAAGGTTTTGACGAGCTTCGAGGTAGATTTCGTCATGTCGGCTGGTGACGAGGCCTTTTAAGATCCGGACTCAGTTCTAGGCAGTCAACGAGGAAACTCAGCTTTGAATCGGGCTGGAGGATGTGGATGCCTGGCCCCCGGGAGCCGTGTGGCCTGGTGGGGGGCCTCGACGCGGCACAGGCCCTGCCCTCGGCGGTCTGGAATCCAGGGATGAGGGGACGCCTGCCTCACATGTGCCGGGCATGTCACGGTCGAGGGCTGTCCCTCTGTGCTGCCGTGGCCGGGTGAGGGAGGGAGGGGCGGGGGTCTCTGGAGGCCAGAGGCATTGCCCCCAGTCCCCGGTGCTGGTCGCCCCTGCGTGCCGGCCGTGGGCTGTGCTCCAGGCTCGGCTCCCACTTGGTTCTGAGTAAGACACGGCGTTTTTTGCGTGCCCCTGGAACCAGAGTTCCTGCGTTCCTGATGAGCGTTGTTCTGTCTCATTAACGATGACAGCCGCTTGTCAGAAGGCACAAGACATCTTTTTAAAACCACGCACCGAAAAATCTCATGGGCTTTTAATATTCTTTAAAAACACCTGAGCCGGGGCGCCTGGGTGGCGCAGTCGGTTAAGCGTCCGACTTCAGCCAGGTCACGATCTCGCGGTCCGTGGGTTCGAGCCCCGCGTCAGGCTCTGGGCTGATGGCTCAGAGCCTGGAGCCTGTTTCCGATTCTGTGTCTCCCTCTCTCTCTGCCCCTCCCCCGTTCATGCTCTGTTTCTCTCTGTCCCAAAAATAAATAAAAGTTGAAAAAAAAAAAAGAAAAAAAAAAAAAATTTTAAAAACACCTGAGCCATCTCGAGAGACCCACCTGGCAAGGGGCTGGGCCACCTGCCCGGCGGGGGGCTGGGCGACAGGTACTGGCGTTCGAGGCCTTTCCTGCGTGGCAACTGGGAGGAGACGCCTGCGAGAGCGGGGGCGCGGCAGTGTTCCGATGACGCGGAATGGCCGGTCACTGTGGCCGCGGTGGGGGTTGATACAAGAGTGAGGGTGCCTTGACTTTTGACTCTATCGCCCGTCCTGGGCTGCTGGGGCTGCTGCAGCCACACTGGACCCTGTGTGCTGAGACCCCAGGCCGCGTCCTTCCCTGCGCAGCAAGCCACAATTCAGGTGCCGGCCCATTCGGTTCCTGGGGACAGTCCCCCCCCCCCCTCCCGGGCCGCAGACGGCCACCAGATTCTCCCTGTGTCCTCACGTGGTGGAGACAGAGCTCTGGCGTCCCACCTTGACATCAGGGGCCCCACGAGTCAGGTCTCCTTCCCTTCTAAGGCTGGCTAATATTCCGTCGTGTGGATGGGCCACAGTTTGGACCGTTTGCACCCTGTGGCCTCTGAAAATCGCTGCCGTGGACGTTCACACGTGGGCTGCGGGGCAGACCTGGGTTCGCTTTGCTTACCACGACCGTCGGTTTTCTCACTCCCCCCAGAGAGGGAGACGCAGAATCCGAAGCAGCTCCAGGCTCCGAGCCCCAGTCACGTCCCTGCTGCAGGTGCATGGGGGCCCTGGCTGCCCCACGTCCTCGCCGGCGCTGACTTCCCGCTCTGGCTCGGTTCGCTTTGACTACAGCCGCCCTCACGGGTGCGGAGCGGCCTCTCGTTGGGGTTTGGATCTGCACTCCCTCCGCGATGGCGATGTGGGGGCATCTTCTACGTGCTTCCTGGCCGTTGGTGCATCTCCTTTGGGAAAATGGCTCTTCTGGTCCTTTGCCCGTTTTCTCATTAGACCGGTTTTCTCTTTGCTGCTGGGCTGTAAGAAGTCTTTATTCTGGATGCGAAGCCCTCGTCAGATCTACGATTTCAAATGTTTTCTCCCCTTCTACGGGCTGTCTTTCCACGTTCCCGACAGCGTCCTCAGATGCGCGATAGTTTTAATTTTTGTGAAGAAAAGAATCTGTTTTTGTTGTTGCTGCTCACGCCTTTGGTGTCAAACCCAGGGCTCTGTTGCTAAATCTGGGGTCACGAAGATGTGCTCCCGTGTCCTCCTCTAAGAGACGTGTAGTCTCGGCTCTTAATTTAGGTCATCGATCCGTTTTGCGGGAAGAGTCTTTGCTGGCATGTCCCACAGAGGAGTGCGCAGATCATACGTGCGCAGCTTGGTAAATGCCCACAAGCCAGACTCGTGGGTGTGCCCGGCACCCAGGTCAGGAAGGAGGATGTGCCCAGCCCCCTGGGACCCCCGGGGGCAGCCACCACCCTGAACTTCATGCGGATGGAATCCGTACTCTTCAGCGTCTGTTTCTCGACTCGCTCTCAGGGAGTCTCCGTGTTGATTGCCTAGGGCGGGGACTGGGGGGCATGTGAGGTTGGGGTCAGCACCCTGGAGCCGGGACCGCCAGGCCGGGGGCTGAGAGGCCACAAAGGGCCACACTCCTGGGCCCCACTCCCGTTCTGCCACCTGTGTGCTGTGTGACCTTCCCCAGCTTCCTCCACCTCTCTGTGCACCATGCGGAAAATGAGGACAATGATGTGCCTCGTAGGGCTTCTGGAGGGTGGAGACAGGTTAGCGCGCAAAAGGGCCTCTGCTCGCCAGGCCGGGGACGGGAGCGCCTCCCGGATGGCAGAGAGTGTGGACGCAGGGCCGGCCCCCTCACAGCGGCCCAGGGCTGCGTCTCCACTCTGGATGAGTCTCATCCGTCTGGTTGGGGTTTCGAGCCTGTTGTCTTAGAAACCAGCCCCGCATTTTTCTCTCTCCTCCTACTCAGGTGTAGACCTGACACGTACACGCCTCGGGTACACCCCACCGTCTGTTTTCCCTCCAGGGCGAGCTTTCTCCTGCACGCGGCTGTCACAGAACTCCTGCTGTTTGAGGTCACGGAGTCTGCCCCCCACCCAGGGTGAAGGGGGGCCTGGGTGAGGTGGGTGTGAGGACAGGTCCAGGGGCATAATGTTTAAATCAGTGCAGGGCCTCCTGGGGGGCTCAGTCGGTTGGGCGTCCGACTTCGGCTCAGGTCATGATCTCGTGGTTCGTGGGTTCAAGCCCCGCGTCGGGCTCTGTGCTGACAGCTCAGAGCCTGGAGCTGCTTCAGATTCTGCGTCTCCCTCTCTCTCTGCCCCTCCCCCGCTCGTGCTCTGTCTCTCTTTGCCAAAAATAAATAAACATTAAAAACATTTTTTAAATCCCCGGAATGGCTGCTTTGCCCTGGTTCTGCCTGGGCCAGGGCTGCCGTGTGACCTGCTCCCCCGACAGACCCCCACAACTAGCAGTGGCTGTGGCGGGGCCCTGCCCCCCAGGTGGGGAAGAGGGAACTGCAGGAGCCCAGGAGGGAGGAGTGCCCGGGAGGCTTTCAGGAGGAGGCACCTTTGAGATGAGATAAAGAACATTCAGGGCCCCCGGGCAGGAGCGGGGGCGGCACTCCCGCGGGAACAGCTTCCTGAGGCTTCAGAGCCGCAGACGGGGTTGGAGGGGGGCACAGCATCTTAGCGCTTTGCCCGGAGACGCCGGTGGGCCGTGCCCGTGGGCACCCCACTCGGGAGGGGAGCGAGCTCTGGATTCCTCCTCGCACAGGGGTCACCTTGGGCCAGGCTTGCGCCGGGGGCACCAGTGATGGGGGGAGCTGTTCCTGATGCGGTTCCCCCACTCCCAGCTCCTTCAGGGAACCGGTTATTACCAGCTCACACCCCGGGAGTGATGCTCAGCCTCCTTGCCATTTTGGGAAAGAGTGAGGCACGGGCTTTCGCGCGGCCCGCCGTCCCCAGGGTGGAGGGTGTGGCCACGAAGAGGCGCCCAGTACGCTCTTCTGGGGTGATTGCCCTGCACCACATAGAACGAAGCCAGACCAGCCTCTATAACCTGTTCAGGTTATTCCGGTGTTAATATTTCCACCTAGTCCAGTGGTGGTGTTAGGAATTATAAAAATAGTAGATGCTAAGTGAGAAACAGCAGTACAGGGACCCGTGGGACCGTGACTAATCGTCTTTCACCCCACTCGTCCTGTGCCTCCACCTGGGGAAATCACGTTTGCTCCGGCCTCCCCTCTGCCATCCCCCCACCGCCGCCCCCCTGCCAGCTACAGAGATGGACGGGACCGGGCCCCCCTGCCTTGTGAGGATTTGCGGGGCGATAGCCCTGCTCCCCTGGGGACGTCGGGCGGCACGGCTGGGTCTCTGCTCCCCCCACTCAGCACCCCAGAAAGCCTGGGAGCACCCACTGGCCCCGGACTCTCTGTGGTGCCGTCCCGAGCCCCCGGTGTGCACGGGAGGTCCTACCACACCCTCTGCGTCTCCTGAGGACCCCGCGTGCGGGCGTGCTCCCTTGACCACACTCCCTTCAGCAGAAACACCTCTGCTCCGTTCTTCCCACAGGCAGGAGAGAAACACTATCACCCCTTGTGTGCGCTATGTGTCAGGTGTGGCCGGATGTTTGCGGAAGGCGAGGAGATGTATCTTCAAGGTGAGCACATGACCATGCCGCCCAGTCCCCTGGGGCCGGGGATTGCTGGCGGGTCACCTGTGGTAGCTCGAATGCTGCTTGGGAAGCCGGCCACGCAACCCGGGGCTGGGGGAGCAGAGCCCGAGCAGGCTTGCCCGGGAGACGCGGTGGGATGGCGGGCAGCGTGTGGGAGGCACCCGTGGGACCTGGTGATGGCCGGGACATGGGGGCGGGGTGCCCAGGGCTGCTCAGACCTTCCCCCAGAGGATGGGCCCCTTCTCTGCGGCCACCATTTCTTCTCAATGCTCCCTCTGTGTCCAGCGTCCCTGGAGGGGAGCAGAGCGGGGCTGGGCGGACGGCAGGGCCACACACGGGCTGTTCCATGACCTCACGCGGTGGTCATCCCGGGGCGGTGTGTCAGACAGGCCTGCCTTTCTGAGCCGGACCTCGTGGGCTGATGTCAGCTGGGACGGCCTCGTCCCCAGCGTCCCCTCTTGTTCCTCAAGTCGCTGCTTGAGAGTCCGTGAAAGGGGTCCTTTGCGCTGCCCCCACCCCACCCCCTGCTGCTCAGATGTCTGGGCGGGAGGGGCCCCTTGCCCCGGGCACCACCCCTGCTGTAAATAGTGCCTTCAGGCCTGCCCGACACCAAGCATGGGGACACGAGCTCGCCATCAAGGGGGCCCTAGTGTCAGGGAATAAAGATGTTCATCATGGCTCTGGGCTGAGGCCGGCGCCCCGTGTCTAAAGCGGGCCCTCCCGTGACTTTCTGTGGGACCTTGGAACCAGTCCCACCCCTCTCCCAGCTTCAGATTTCCCGGTCGGTGTGACAGGGGTCAAAACCCAGGTCGGAGCTTTTCAGTGGTACACTGTGGAACCCCGGAGTCCTGTGGCCAGGGGGCCCTTGGGGGGCCCGGCCCCCACCCTGCCTGGTCCGCCTGGATGCTGGGGCGCCATGAAGGCATTGACAGGTGAATCCTGTACAGCCGAAGCTGTGAGAAGCAGGGGGCCCGGTGAGCCCTGCAGCCTTCGAGGATGGTGAGACAGGCCACCCCCTCCCCACTGCCACCAGCACCCCTACCGTGGGCAACACCTTCCCGATAAATATGACGGAGGGGCTGTTGACTCCCAGGAATTGTCGGGGAGACCCGGATGAAAATAATAACGAGATGCTATTTCCCCCCATTCGATTGATGATCGAAGAGCACACCCACGTGGTGAGGAACCTGGCTGGTGAGGCAGGAATTGGGAAATTGCCTTAAAAAGGCCCACACCCTTTGAGCCGAGACTTCACTTCTTGGAGTCCTCAAGTAGGAGGGACGTGCTAGGACTTGGGTGCTGTGGACCCCCTCCCCCCCAACGGGACTTAGAGAGAAAACCCCACATCCCACGGCCAGGGACAGATGCATCCTCTTTCCACGTGGTGGAATGCCACGCAGCCCTTAAGGGTTATGCTTCTGCTGTTTAAGTGTATGGGGAAATGTGCAGGACTCGAAAACAAAGCTCCCAAGACATAAAAATACGTACGTACAACACGATCCACATTCTACGACCAACGCGCGTGTGTGCCCGAAGGCTGCCCGGCCAGGAGTGGCTCGGAGATGATAGACGGTTTTCATTTTCTTCCTTATATTTTGTTGGGGTTCTTTAATTAAAAAAAATTTTTTTTTAAATCTTTGCTTATTTTTGAGAGAGAGAGAGAGAGAGAGAGAGAGAGGGAGGGAGCATGAGTGGGGGAAGGACAGAGAGAGAGAGAGAGAGGGACACACAGAATCCGAACCAGCTCCAGGCTCTGAGTTGTCAGCAGAGTCTAACGTGGAGCTTGAACTCATGAACCGTGAGATCATCACCTGAGCCGAAGTCAGATACTTAACTGACTGAGCCACCCCGCCACCTTATTAATTGTTAATAAGGGCCATCGATTACTCATCTATGACTTTTGTCATCAAAAACGGTTGTCAAAAATGACTGTTTTACACACACACACGCACACACACACACACACACACACACACAATTAAATCGTGGTCTCCCCAGGAGCTCCAGGCCCATGCAGATGTTTTCCAGGGAGGGACAGTGATAAGTTCCACCCCAGGCGTTAGCTCCTGTGACCTGGGAGGCTTTGCAAGCAGGAGATAGGATGTAGGGCTTTCCTTCACATGCACCTGTCAGCCCCATGAGGTGCCAGGCTCTGTGTGCCTGGTCTCTGGGGTGGGAGAGACACTGCCCCCTCCTGGCTGGGGCACAAACCCACACACAGAACCACAGGGAGAGGGAGCAGGGGGTCGGGCTGAGGTCCAGGGGGGCCCCGTAGGGAGAGCAAGTGCTCCGGGCCCTGGAAGGAGGGCTGACCTGTGCCGCGAGTCCCAGGGGAGCGCCACGGACGTATAGGCGGCCTCCGACACTCCGCATGGCCCCTACATCGCGGGAAGGGACACTGAGCGCTTCCTCTTGGGTCTGTCCGCAGGTTCCTCCATCTGGCACCCGGCGTGCCGACAAGCAGCCAGAACTGAAGACAAAAACAAGGTTGGTGGAATTTACGATCTGCTCCCGTGCGTTCGTCAGCGCCGTGTGCGGTCACCCGCTTCTGTAGACTCACCGGCTGGTCACACCCGCCCACGGGCCAGGCAGACCCGCCCACGGGCCACCCCGGGGAGGCCTGGGGGCGCTGAGGTGCGCCGGGTGGATCCACCGAGGGGCTGGTGCGAGGTGGGGCACACGTGGGCATCCCGGGGCCTCCCAGCGCTGGCCCGCTGACCTCCCCACGGGTCCCGTGGACTCGAGGGCCGCAAAAGCTTGGGGACAGCTCTGACGCTAGCAGGTCTCCAAATAGTCTCCAGACTGCCCACACTTATGACACCAGCTGCAAGTTTGCGGGGCCCCAAACTGCCCTCGGTCTCAGTCGTTCGTTGGAAAGACTCACAGACACGCTGAAGGCTATCCTCGTCACGGTTACGGTTTATTGCGCGAGAAATCAGCCAGAGAAAGAGGGCGCGGGGCAGGGTCCGGGAGGGGTCCAGCCCCAGAGCCGCTCCTCTCCCGCGGAGACAGGACGTGGCGCCCCCCTTCCCGCGCGTGACCGCACGCTCCAGGTATTACCAACCAGGGAAGCTGTGTGTCCAGAGATCTTACCGGGGCTCCACTGACTGACTGACCGATTGCCACATGGTTGATTTCACCCCAGATCACACAGCTTGTCTCTCTGGTGCCGGCCCCATCCTAAGCCTGTTGGGTGAGGGTGACCCCCTCCCTGAGCAAACAGTCTATCAGGTGGACACAGATCACCCTTCAGGGTCGAGGGCGCAGGCCAGGCCTGTCTCTGGGCAAGGCCAAATCCCTCGCTGCCCAGAGGCCCAGCTGGGCACTGGGCACAGAGGCGTCGCAGTAAGGAAGAAGGGTTGCCCTCTTGGGACCGAGTTCTAGGGAGAGACGGAAACTGACGCCCAAACGAGCGATGATGCAACAGAGGCTGGTGTCGGGGGCAGGACGGATGGTCAGGCAGGGCCTCGGGAGGACATGGGGTGGGAGCTAGGCCTGCGGGATGAGCCGGGAGGGAGCGGGGAGGGCTGCCGGTGGGCGGGCAGAGTCCCCTCGCCCTTAGCCCTGCAGCGAGGGCGGGGCTCAACCGGCAAGCCCCAGCTGGGCCCATCTGTGGGACTAGAAGGTTTTTGGAATTTCCGTGAGGCTGGACGGAGAGCCCGTGGGCTCAGGCCGCTGAGGTTCACAGGGCTGTTGGCTGGCGGAGGAGACGCTCCTCTGGGCCCCCGCAGGATGGGTGGGCTCCCCCAGGTCGGCTGTCGCTTGCCAAGCCTGTTCCGAAAGACCCCAGCAGAGGGAAGTGCTCCCGCATCCTGTAGAAACGGAGTCTGGTGGGTTCGGAGGCCCCTGCTTCTCACGCACTCGCTCACAGTGCTGCCTCTTTGGTTCGTCGTTCATTCAGCAGAGCTTTACCCAGCGTCTGGTTGTGCCGAGCCCTGTTCTTGGCCCCGGGGCCCAGAGGTGACCGAGTCCTGCCCCAGCGTGCTGGGGACACAGGGGGAATGGGTGGGCACACGGGGACGCCCAGCCTGTCACCGGGACACGAGGGCAGGGGGCCCTGGGCCGGGGCAGGAGGGCTCCGTGGAGGAGAGGCACCTCCTCTCGCGTCCCCAAGCCTCCCCTAACCCGTGACAGCCTCGCATGGTTGCTCAGCCCCTCTCCGTGGACGCCAGGCCGGCCCGAGGGAACTGCGCCTCTGAGCTCTCCTCTTCCGGCCTGACGCTTCCTTCCGCCTGCCAGCTCATTCCTCCCGATTTTAAAGTAGTGCCAGTTGCTTTTCTCAGAGTTGTCAAAGTGTCTACACAGGGCTCTGGTTTAATTCGGGTTCAGATGGTCGCCTTTGATGGCCACAGAGAAGGGGTCCTCTCAGTGTTAAGCGCTGGTGGGCACAGACCTCCATATGGCCACTGCTCCGGCCTCAGGCCTGGGGGGTGGGGAGAGGCAGGGGGCCTGGCCCTGGGTACAGGGAGCCACAGGAGTGGAGGGCGGGGTCTTGTCCTCTTGGGGAGGGCAGGTCTGTGGCCGCTGGACCCTGGCTTGGGCCACTGCCCATGTCTGCTGAGACTCAGGAGGCCGAGGGACTGACGACCGTGCAGAGGGAAGCAAGGGGCAGGGGAGCCCGACAGCCTGGGAAGAGACCCCGGGGGCTTCAGCGGCCAGGCTCACTGTCCCCTGTCACCCTTCCGGCTAGATTCCCAGACTGTAGCCCCAACTAGAGAACACTGGGATTTGGGCTGCGAGCCGCCCGCCTGGCCTGCCCCCTGCCCCTCAATCTCGGGGACTGAAGCTACTGTGCCCTGGGGGTCCCCCCCCCCCCCCGCTGCCAGGGGTGGGGTGCAGAGGTTGTGAAGGATGGTGCCCCTCCCCAGGCCCTGTGCCGGGGGACTGTGTGAAGGTGAGAAAGGGGGACGGGCCCACATGACGGCGGTCCTCCCAGCTACAGGGACACAGAGCCGTGGAGACTGTGGCTTCCTGTGGCTGCTGTAATGAATTACCGCAAATTTAGTGGCTTAAAGGAGCACAGATGTATCCCCTCCCTCGGAGGCCGGAGGCTGAGGACGGGCCAGCAGGGCTGTGCTCCCTCTGGAGGCTCCAGGGAGAAGCCCCTCCTCATTCGTTGCCACATCTGGAGCCTCCGGGGTTGGCTCCCGGCCCCACGTCCTTCAGACCCCGCTTTCGTCGCCACATGGGCCCCGGCCCCCCAGCCCCCCCAAACGACCCTGAGACCCCAGGGAGCCCACCTCTCAACTCGAGCTCCTTACTCCCATCGGCAGAGACCCTTTGGTCACACGTGGGCATCCTCATGGATGTTACTCTGCTCCCACGGTGACAGGATATGCCCGGTTGGTCTCATTGACGGTCAGGGTCACAGTAAGTGGCGGGCACGCCCCACTGTGCACCATATCCTCTCACATCATACAGCCCACGATTCCCTCCATAACCCGCCCCCGTGCCACCCCGGGCACATCCCTGCCCTCACAGAGCCAGCGTCCCTGACCCGGAAGTGACCGCGGGGTCCTGTCTGCGGGACTCCTCCCCGAATCCCAACCCAGAGGCCTATCGGAGGGACCTGGCGGAGGGACCCCACATGCCAAGAGGCCTCCAGGCCCGTCTCCGGAGCGTGACCGGGTTAGAATGGGGGACCCGGGCCAGCCCGCTCAAGGACAGGTCGGGTGGCCAACCCTGCTCGTGGCCTCTGGACCCGGCTGCGAGGCTGGCCTCGGGGCCTGCGGGGAGCCCAGCTCCCTCTGCTCTCAGCCCAGGGGTCCGCCCGTGATGACCGCAGCCGCCGGCCCGAGGAAGGGAGGCCCTCTGAACAGTGGACGGGGAGAAGGAGAGGGGGCAGCCAGAGCTGGCTTCCTGGGCTGTGTCTCCACAGACGCCTTGGGAACATCTGGGGCCGAGGCCGTCCCATGAGGAGAGCTGTGCCCTCGGGGCTGCGCCCTGGGGCTGGCACGGCTCGGGGCCCGCCCCTCTGTGTCCTGGGACGGCATCCAGGCCCCGGCCGTGCCCTGCTTGCCCCTCGCTTCACCCTCCCTCGCTCCAGCCCCCCAGAGCCTCTTCTGTCTCGCCTGAGAAACGAGAATAGACCCGGGCGGGGCCGGGCGGTGAGCGCCCGGGTGACAGGAAGGCAGAGCCCTACGTGTCCTGTGTTGCTTCCTGCAAGCTGGTCGGGGAGCACGAGCCAGCAGCCCCGGCCAGCGTTGGGTCAGCGTGGCGGAGCCAGCCCCGGAGACACGCAGCAGAGGTGGTGTGGGCCTCGCTGAGTCTCTGGTGGGGGGTGATCCAGACAAGAGGCACCCGCCAGGAACTGACCAGCAGCCCCGTCATTTACCAAGTGCCCCGCCGCCCCCGCCAGGCTCCGGGACCCGTAGGACCAGCTGGGTCCTGGTCTCCCAGTTGCTCTCCAGCAAGAGAGGCCGGCCCTGGGGTCCCTGCAGGGACGGGCGAGGAGGCAGAGGGTACTTACTGTGTCCTCCCTGACCGCATACCCCGGGGGCACGGCCGCTCCCCAGGGCAAGGATGGCCCCTGGGTGTCTGCTGAGGGCACTCAAGGAAAGCCTTCCGGAAGGCTGTGGCCCCTACTGCCCGTCCCCGGCACGTCCTTGGTCATTGGGTCACTCAACACACAGCCGGCCCGTGAGTGCCTGTCGGCTGGGTGGCGGAACACAGATGCGGGGAAGACTGGCGGCCTCCCTGCCCTAGAGGCACGTGTGGGATGAGGGGGCTCCCGCTGGGTGCCCCCCGGGCGACGGGGAGGGGCGGCCCCCCTGGACGGGCCTAGGCGGCAGGGTGGGGGAGAGGATGTCTTCCTGGAGCCGAGCCTTGGCAGGTGGTGCGGGAGGTGGGTCTCGGGGCCTGTGCCTGGGGAGCCGGGGGTCGGCAGGGCACTGAGACTGAGGGATTGTTCCAGAGCCTGGCCGAGGGTGGCCCCAGGCCTGCCAAGTAGCTGGAGAAGAGCTCCAGGGGGCCTGGAGCTGGGGCCCAGCGGCCCTGGGAGACAGGGCAGGCCTGGAGGGGAGGGGGCGGCCCCACGCCCGGTCCTGGAGGAAGCCGTACCCAGGAGCGTGGAGGGGGCGACCGGCGCTGATGAGCGGGCGAGCGGGCACCTCACCGAAGAGGTGAGCCCCGGCATCACGCCCTCTGCCTCTTCTCTTTCCTCCCCAGATGCAGAAGCAGGCTTGCAGTCAGGTTTCCCCGGGCACCACCCCCTGTGCCTTGCAGGTTTGTCCCTCCCACTGCCGTGGTGGCCTCGCATCTGCTCCTGGTGTTGCCCTGTCCTTGCTGCTGTCCTGCCGACAGTGTAGGAGGTGCTGGGCATCCTCCAGCTGGGAGGGCAGGGCTCCACGGCCCGTGCCAGTGTCCTGGGGCCGCTGTGTACAATGGTGCAGGCTGGACTCTCAGCCGGCAGGGATTTATTCTCTCCCGGGCCTGGAGGCTGGGAGTCCTGGCCCAAAATGTGGGCTGGTTGGTTCCCTCTGAGGCCTCCTCCTTGGCGTGTAGACGGCGGTCTTCTCCCTGTGTCCTCACGTGGTCGTCTCCTGTGTGCATCTGTGTCCTGATATCCTCCTCTTGTAGGGACACCAGGCCCACCCTAGTGACTTCATTTTACCTTAATTACATCGTTAAGTGCCCCGTCTCCAAACACGGTCACACTCTGGGGTGCCAGGGGTTAGGGCTTGAACATGCGAGTTTTGAGAGGTATAATTCAGCCTGTGATGTGGCCCCTCCCAGGGCCACTGCAGCAGGCGTGGGCCACCGAGAGGGATAGAGACGAGGTAGGAGGCAGCCAGCCGGAGCTGTCAGGAGGCAGGGGGAGGCCAGGCAGGGGTGGTCCAGGCAGGGGTGGAGGCTGGACCAGGAGGGGCGAGCACGTCCTACCGGTGGGGTTGGACGGACGCCGGTATGAGTGATGGGAGCCGGGGAAGAAGGGTGTCCACGCAGGGTTGGGCGGGCCTGGCGAGGGGAACAGAGGAGAGGCCTGGGGAAACTGTTGCCTCCGGGGAAGCAGGAGATGTGGCCGAGGAGGGAGGAGGGGCAGGGGTGGGCACTCGGGGAGCAGGTCACAGATGCGGTGGCCGCAGAGTCTGACAGCAGAGGCCCGGGCTGGTAGACCGAGCTAAACACGCCCCCCACCCCTGTAACCTGGCGCAGAATCCCTTGCTCTCGTCCTCTGAAAAACAGATAATTTCCTTGCGTGAAGCCGGGTGATCATCGGAGCGTTTCCAGCGGCGCGGAGAACGTGCTGGTCGGCTCGGAGTTGGCGTCACCTGCCGCGTCTGTCTGATTATAGCTTTCCAGCCGCTCATTCAAGCCCACGTGTTTATTTTAAGAACTCTTTCAATCTGAAAAAAAAAATATGTCGTCACTGGCATTTCTGTCGGAGTGTGACCTGTGATAATTGCATCTGGAAGGTTCTGGAATCAACATATTCTGCTTTCAGTCTCCTCCTGTCGCCTTCCTTTCCAGGAAACCAGGAGCTCCTCAGAGAGCATCATTTCTGTACCTGCTTCCAGCACCTCGGGGTCTCCGAGCCGCGTGATCTATGTGAGTTGGAGAGTGGGGAGGCCCGTGGTGGGAGGGTCCGGACCTGGGTCATGGCCAGGGGTGCCCTTGGGGGCCGGGGCGTCCTCAGGTGCTGGGGTGCAGAGCTGGGGCTCTCACCGCGGCCGTGGGGTGCAGACTGGTGCAGACTTTGTGAGGTTAACTCCGAGCTTTCGGTGAGGACCATCACGTGACCCCGCAGCTCCTGGGTGACGTGGTGGTGGTGCCCAAAGAGATGTGCTCACAACTGTTGTCCATAATGGTGTCAGCTCAACACCGCCTCCCTGTCCTGCAGCTAAGGCTTGCCCGAAAAAGTGACACTCGGCACACGGGGGACCGGGCTGCTGTCACCAATAGGCGGGCAGATCTGCACCTGCTACCTGGGAAGCATTTCTAATGTGCTCCTACGAGAGGCCTATGAAGGATAATATATGTTATGCGGTCCCGTTTTTATTAAAGAGTGTACGTGTGTATGCGTGTGTGTGTGCATATGGGTATATGTGTGTATGGGTGTGCATATGTGTGTGCATATGGGTATATCTCTGTACAGATGTGTATATACGTGTATAAGTGTATGTGTTTACATATGTGCGTGTGTGCATATGGCTACATATGTGTGTGGGTGTTTGTGTGTATGTGTGTGCATATGGGTATATGTGTGTACAGATGTGTGTGGGCGTGCACATATGGGGATATACATATGTGTATATGTACGTGTTTACATATGTGTATATGTGTGTATGGATATATATGCGTATGGGTATGCATATGTGTGTGCATATGGGTAGATGTGCGTGCAGGTGCGTGTGGTATGTGCATATATGTGTGTATGCACGCACATGGGTATACACATGTGTAAATGTATATGTTTACATATGTGTATGTGTGCACGTGGTATATGTGTATATAGGTATATTGTGTGTGCACAGATTTATATGTACATGTGCATATGGGTATATGTATGTGAAAATATGGATTTGGCAGGACCTAACCCAGCCCATAGTGCATTGCTGTCGTTAAAAATAGTAATTGTGATAGTATCTTTTTAAATGTTTATTTTTGAGAGAGAGAGAGACAGAGCAGAGAGAGAGGGAGACACAGAATCTGAAGTGGGCTCCAGGCTCCGAGCCATCAGCACAGAGCCCAACGCGGGGCTCGAACCCACGAACCGTGAGATCGTGACCTGAGCCCGAGTCGGACGCTCAGCTGACTGAGCCACCCAGACGCCCCAAACACGAACCACTCTTTTAAACACACTGGTGTTTGTGAAAGACCAGGTATTGTTGTGACCGTGCAGTGAGCAGAGACACTGGTCACCGTTGTCACAACTACTTGCAAGGCTCCGCGACCGTCCACAGTGGCACTTACTGGGTGTGCCTTCGACTGAAGCAGGTGGGCCTCAGGCCGGAGCACCCCGGCCGTCCCTCCCCCATTAGCGTGGTGTCCGCTCCCAGTTGGCGCACATCCTCGACCTCCCTCCCCGAGGAGGCGTGAGTCCTGCGAGACGAGCCCTTCCTATCTCGGGGCTCTGCCTTGCTTTTGCTTTCGTGTCTTTCCTGGCATCTGCTGTTGCCCTACTGTGCGCCTGACCCCGTGCTTGCTGCCGGACCTCGGGAGGGTGGCCCTGGTCCCCGTGGCGGCTCGGTGTGCTTGGAAGGACGCCAGCAGTCCGGCAGCTCACCAGTGCGAGAGGAAAGATGAATACCATCGTCACCTGCCAGTGCCCTTGTGGCCACTGTTAATATTTTGGAGCACGCCCCGTGGGTCTCTGGGTCCCTTTTCTCTCTGTGTATTTTCTTTTAACCACAGTGAGGTCACACTGAATATTTGTTGCAGCCTCTGTTCACCACGGCAGTAAGTCAGTAACTAGGCATAGCGTAACATCAGCATTATTGCGTTATGACGTATTATTATCGACAGCGCATCGTAAGTATGATGTCCTGTGTGGCCGTATATTGTTATTGTTTATTATGCCGGGTGGCGTGTGGGAGACAGAAAGGCGCAGGGAAACCACATGAACCTGTACACACGCCCCAGTGGCCCTCCGCCAGTCGGAGAGCCTGTTGTCACGGCGACCGCCGAAGGCTTCGGCGGGGGAGGCAATGGGTCTGTGAGCCCCGCTGGGCGGGACAGATGCCGAAGAGCCAGGCGGAGCCACTTTCCAGGGTGGGAGCGGGCACGAATGGTGCCATCAGGCCGCCTCTGCGGTCCCTGCTGTCAGGGGCTGACCCCGGGCAGGGCCGGCCTCCCTGACCCGGGCACCGCGGGGCTGGGACGGCCGCGGGCAGATGCTCTGATCGGGGTGGGATCCCGAGGCAGGGACTGGGGGGCAGGCACCTGCGGGCCCTGCCCCGCCCCTCACTCCGCTGTCCGCTTGAATCTGATGTCCGCGGAATCCAGCGGGTGGACAAGACGTGGGTGGTGTCCCGATTGTACATGCGGAGACGGAGGCCCCGAGCGAACTCCTGACTTTGGCAAATGCCCCGTGGACTTTAATTCAGTTCTCAAGCACGTCCCAAGGACCTTGCCGTGCCGGGCGCGGAGTCAGGGAGAAGGACTCCATCATGAATCAGAGAGACTCGTTGGGCCCCCAGGAGCCGCAGGCCCAGACAAGGGGAGACAGACGCGCCCACCAACGTCTGCACCTTGACTTAAAGGAGACAAACACAAACGTGAAACCGGATGGCGGAGGGGAGCAGGGACGGTCTCCCAGACAGGGAGGCCTGGGCTGGGTCTGGAAGAACAGCCAGGCAAAAGGGACTGGGATGGGCGTGGCCGAGAGAGAGAGAGAGACAGAGAGAGAGCGAGCACGGGAGTGCAAGCTCACAGCAGGTGCCAGGCCCCCCGGGCTCTGGATGGCTGGGCAGCCATAAGGAGCTCCTTGTGGCAGGTAGCATGGCTCTGAGGGGCGGGTCACTAGGACAGGCAGAGGCACAGGGTCCCCTGAGGGACAGCTCAGAAGTTCTGATCAGGGCCCATCCCGACTACGGACAACAGACTTAGAAATTTTTTTTTAATTTTTTTTAACGTTTATTTATTATTGGGAGACAGAGGGACATAGAGCGTGAGCAGGGGAGGGGCAGAGAGAGGAGGAGACACAGAATCGAAAGCGGGCTCCAGGCTCCGAGCTGTCAGGACAGAGCCCGACGTGGGGCTCGAACTCAAACTGCGAGATCATGACCTGAGCCGAAATCGGTCACCCAACCAACAGAACCACGCAGGTGCCCCCAGACTTAGGATTTGAACTCAGGTCCTCAGAACCCTGCCCAGGCTCCAAAGGGAAGAGTCAGAGATCTGAGACCTCACGCATTCACTCTCTCAACCTGTGTCACAAACGGCAGCATTCACCCCGAGAGCACCCATCAGACTCATGAGAGCCCTGGGGTCGGGTGGTCAGGGAAGGCTTCCTAGAGGAGGTGGGCTGGGGCTACTGAACCGGGGGCTGAGCCTGGCATGCGGGGGCACAGGGAGGAGACCCCTCAGGGCCAGCAGGCTGGGAATGTCAGCAGCGCACTTGGGGAACCACAGCGAGGGCTTGCGTCACCCACCCAGCGGGGCTGGAGGGCAGGGTGTCGTCGCTGGGGCTCCAGAGACGCGGCCCTGGCAGGGAAGGGGGCGACGGTGGGGAGCACGGCTCTGGAGTCGGACGGCCTGGGCCTCTTCCCACCCACGCCTCCCTGGCTGTGTGACTCTGGGCGAGCTACCTAACCTCTCTGGGCTCTGGACTCGTCGTCGATGAAGTGGAGCGACCGCGGGTGCCCCCACCACGGGCTCGCTCTGAGAATCTGGTGAGCCAATAATAGAAGGCTTAGTCTCGTGCCATCCCGGGCAAGAGCTCGTGGTACCGGCAGCTGCTGTCGGCGACGTTTGTTCGGAGCAAGCGCGGCAGGAAGGCCCCCAGGAGGCTCTTGCTGGGTCCAGATGTGAGCGGTGAGGGCCTGGACCAGAGCCGCCTGGGCTGGAAAGGGACAGCTAGTCGCACAGCGGACAGGAGCGTGGAGCCCGTGCCGGCCCCGGTACGGATGCTACGGGACACCGGGGCCGAGTAGAGGCTTCTCTCCGGGTCTGGGGAGAGCCGAGCCGGAGGGGGCAGCCTGACCGCCAGCTTTGCCCGCGGCCGGCAATGCCAGGCTGAGACGGATCCCGAGAGGGGAACGCGGTGGGGAGGAGGTGACCCCGTGTGTCGGTTCCAGGACGGGTGGGCACGTGGGCACCTGCAAAGGGAACGTGGGGACCGACACAGATAATCGTCCCCGCTGTGACCGCTGGGGGTCAGGTTGCGTGTTTGCTCCTGCCCAGCTCTAGCACCTGTTTGAGCCCGCCGTGTGCCCCCAGGCAGCCCCCGGAGCCAGGGAGGGGCGGCAGCCGGGGGCAATAGCCTGGGCGCAGTGGGGGCGGTGCAGGGGGGAGGCTGGGCCGAGTCACAGGGGAGCCAGGGGCCAGGGGGCCCTCGCCAGCGCCAGCGAGCGTCACCAGTGAGCGCCTGCCGTGGGGCGGGGCGTGGTCCTTGCCCCACCTGAGCCCGGGGCCCAGCCGGCCTGTCAGACGCCAGGCACTTTGCTGCCGTATCTCAAGAGCTCAAAATTGCTGCGGGTGCGTGTGTGTGTGTGTGCGTGTGCGTATGGGTGTGTGTGCGTGCGTGTGCGTGCGTGTAAGGGTGTGTGTCGATGTGTACTGGTTTGGGAGGGTGCCGTCATGTGTGCAAGTATGTGCTGTTGAACGGGAGTGGGTGTGTGGGTGTGCGTGTGTGTGCATCTGTGTGCGCATGCGTGTGTGTGCGTGCGCGTGTAAGGGTGTGTGTCGATGTGTACTGGTTTGGGAGGGTGCTGTCGTGTGTACAAGTATGCTGTTGCACGGGAGTGGGTGTGTGGGTGTGAGTGTGCGTGCATGTGCGTGTAAGGGTGTGTGTCGATGTGTACTGGTTTGGGAGGGTGCTGTCATGTGTGCAAGTATGTGCTGTTGCACGGGAGTGGGTGTGTGGGTGTGTGCGTGCATGTGTGCGCGTGCGTGCATGTGTGTGTGTGTGCGTGCGGGCGCGTGTAAGGGTGTGTGTCGATGTGTACTGGTTTGGGAGGGTGCTGTCGTGTGTACAAGTATGCTGTTGCACGGGAGTGGGTGTGTGGGTGTGAGTGTGCGTGCATGTGCGTGTAAGGGTGTGTGTCGATGTGTACTGGTTTGGGAGGGTGCTGTCGTGTGTGCAAGTATGTGCTGTTGCACGGGAGTGGGTGTGTGGGTGTGAGTGTGCGTGCATGTGCGTGTAAGGGTGTGTGTCGATGTGTACTGGTTTGGGAGGGTGCCGTCATGTGTGCAAGTATGTGCTGTTGAACGGGAGTGGGTGTGTGGGTGTGCGTGTGTGTGCATCTGTGTGCGCATGCGTGTGTGTGCGTGCGCGTGTAAGGGTGTGTGTCGATGTGTACTGGTTTGGGAGGGTGCTGTCGTGTGTACAAGTATGCTGTTGCACGGGAGTGGGTGTGTGGGTGTGAGTGTGCGTGCATGTGCGTGTAAGGGTGTGTGTCGATGTGTACTGGTTTGGGAGGGTGCTGTCATGTGTGCAAGTATGTGCTGTTGCACGGGAGTGGGTGTGTGGGTGTGTGCGTGCATGTGTGCGCGTGCGTGCATGTGTGTGTGTGTGCGTGCGGGCGCGTGTAAGGGTGTGTGTCGATGTGTACTGGTTTGGGAGGGTGCTGTCGTGTGTACAAGTATGCTGTTGCACGGGAGTGGGTGTGTGGGTGTGAGTGTGCGTGCATGTGCGTGTAAGGGTGTGTGTCGATGTGTACTGGTTTGGGAGGGTGCTGTCGTGTGTACAAGTATGCTGTTGCACGGGAGTGGGTGTGTGGGTGTGAGTGTGCGTGCATGTGCGTGTAAGGGTGTGTGTCGATGTGTACTGGTTTGGGAGGGTGCTGTCGTGTGTACAAGTATGCTGTTGCACGGGAGTGGGTGTGTGGGTGTGAGTGTGCGTGCATGTGCGTGTAAGGGTGTGTGTCGATGTGTACTGGTTTGGGAGGGTGCCGTCATGTGTGCAAGTATATACTGTTGCACGGGAGTGGGTGTGTGGGTGTGAGTGCGTGTGTGTATGAGCGAGCGTGTGGGCCCGGGTGGTGCAACCGTGCATTGGCGTGGGTATGGGAGTGAGGGTGACCGGTGCGTCTGCAAGTGTGGTGTGGGAGAGGGTGTGGGTTGTGCAGACGTGTGTGCCAGTGTGTGGCCGGGGGCACGAGCCAGTTGGCGGCTGTGTAGGTGGCTGACTTCCACAGTCTTAGACGGGACGTCCTCGGTGCACGCGTGTGGGTGCAGAAGCGTGTACCCCGGTGTTTGCACACTTGCTTGCGTCGCACACCGTGTGCGTATAGACGCGTGCGTGCGTACGTGTGTTTGGGCGGTGGGCTGAACCTCACAGTCTGCCGGGCTCCGCACCAGGCAGGTCACGGGCTCCGTGTCTCTGATCCCGGAGCCGTCCCTGTGGAAGCTTCCGGCTCGGCGGAGGGGGTCTGCCTGAGGGACGCTTCCTCAGGACCACGTGGTCTTCCGTGGTGGGGCCGAGGGCCTCAGGCCCACGTGACAATGAGACACACACACACACACACACACACACACACACACACGTGTGCCTTTGCCCCTTCACCCCGTGTCACCGCGATGTGGCTCTGCTGCGGGCCGGGCCCCGGGGCCGCTGCCCTGTGGGGTGTGGGGCCGACGGCGCCCTCTGCTGGCTCTCTCCTCTCAGGCGAAGCTGGGCGATGAGATTCTCGACTACAGGGACCTGGCTGCCCTTCCCAAAAGCAAGGCCATCTACAACATCGACCGCCCCGACATGATCTCCTACTCACCGTACATCAGCCACTCGGTGCCGGACAGACAGAGCTGCAGCGAGGTAGGGCACCTGCGGGGGGGGGGGGGGGCGGGGGGGGGGGGCGGGGAGGGGTGCCCACGGCAGGGGCCCCGTCCGCTCGCGCCCCCTCTGACGGCCTGTGCGCCTCCCCTGGAGGGAGGCCGCAGCGGGTCCCGCCCCTAGCCTCGCGGGCCACGTGCAGCAGGCTGAAGGGCCGAGTCGAGAGGAGCCCCCTGAAACGGGAGGGAACGCGGGAGACGTGCCCGTGTGTGGCAAAGTGCCGGGAACCGAGCGACAGTCTCCTTTTCTTCGGTTCGGGACGACGCCCCTACTGCGTGAATCGTGTCCTTCTCCTCTCTCCAGAACATTCCTGGCCTGGCCGCCGTCCTCAGCGGCTGGCCTGCCCCTAAGCCTCGTGAGTTCCTTGTGTTGGTTCGACCCCCCGTTTGGGGCGCAAATGACCGATTCCCTCGTGTCCGTGGGCGGTGTCCCTCCGGGGTGACTCTGCTGATTTTCCCTTGTCTTCGGTGGTGTTGAGGCTTGCGTGTGGCTGTGGGCGCCCGGGATGGACGAGAAGAGCATTTTGCCGGCTGTCGGCCTGAGCGAGCGTGCTGTTCGTGTGTGGGCGACCCAGACGGGCCCTCCCCTGGGGACAGGAGAACCCGGGACCCTTGCACATCTCCCCCGGGGCCTTCCTGTTTGCTTCTCTGGGAGCGAGGCTGAGGCTCGGGGACACCATGCTCGTGGGCGGGTGCAGCCACGGAGGCAGGTGGGAGGGTGAGACAGACCCTACTTCTCTTGCTCCGCGGCCAGCGACCACCCCTCCTGACTGGCTTCTGCCGCGGGGGGCCCCTGGGACCTGAGGACCAGGCGATGAGCCCCGTCAAGAGGCAGGGCAGGGAGCGGCCATGGACCTGGGCTCTGCACGGGGCTTTGGCATCCAGCACTGGGTCCAGGCTCCAATGGACAGCGCCGAAAGAGGGTCAGAGAGGTCAGCGCCCTTGGCCGTGGTCCCCCAAGTGGCGAGCCCCAGCCGAGACAGGATCCTTTCTGCCCCAGAGACCACATTCTGGCTGTTTCCTTAACCGCCCCTCACGCCGCCTCGAAGGCAGGGGAGCCAGGTCCAGAGGGCCGGGTTCAAGTTCCCCGTCCACCCGCTGGCAGCCGTGCGACACCCCGCCCTCGCTGGTTGGGGCCTGAGGTTTCCCGCGCAGACGGGGGCTGGGAAGGGCCACGCGCGCCTGTGGGCGCGGGGTGTGGTCGCTGCCCGTCCTGCTTCCACGGGTCACATGAATGTCGGCAGACACGCACACGGTCCGCGCTGTGGCCTCTGACCCTGCACCCCTCCAGTGGGGCACACTGTATGCGAACGTGGGTGCACCCACCGGGGGGTGGCGGTGGGGGTGGGAAGGGAGGTCCTGGGTCAGATGTGTTCACACTGAGGCTCTCCTGCCAGATGCAGGGCAGCCCGGGGCACAGAAATCCTCTGTTCAGGGACCGGTCACGCTGTAGTGTCACAGTCCCTACTCCCCCCAGGCCTGCTCACTCTGCACTGACACCGGGCTTTCCTGTGTACCCGTGGCCCGTGGCCCCGCACCGTGGGAGTGACTGTCCCAGGATACAGATGAGGACGCAAGGCTCAGGGGCCGTGCTGGCCCAGGGCCGTGCGGCTGACAGAGGCAGAGCCCTGTCACCAGGGGTCACCAGCTCTGGTCACCGTGGCCCCCCTGCCGACGTCTGCCATTGTCCTGAGGTGTCAGAGCCCCCTCACTCCCTCAGCTCAGGGCCCCTGAGGGCGCCCCCCTCTCCAGGCCCTGCCACACCCTGGCTGGGAGCCTGCTTGGTGCCAGTCTCCCCGGGGACCCTTCTGCGGGCATATGACGGGGTGGGGACTGGGAAGCCACAGGAGGCTCAGGGCGCCGCGCTGAGCAGACTTGGGCCTCAGGGCTGGAATTCTCTGGAACGGCAGCCGTCCAGCAGTTGAGCACCAGTGCGGGAACCTAGCAGGGAAAGGAGAGCAGGCTGGAAGCTCAGAGATCTGGCTTCACCTCTCTGAGCCTCAGTCTCCCCTTCCGTGAAATGGGAAGATTGGGAAACACTTGCCCTTTTCCATTCTGAGGAGAAGGAAACCCCAAACCCCGCGGCCCCGAATCACCCTCCTCTTCTCTGGGCCCCTTTTCTCTCCTTTCCGGAGAAGACCGAGGCAGACAGACTCAGGATGTTGCCACCCTGGGCCCTGACCGTCTCCCTCTAGGAAAATACGTCTTCACGGGAGAGCAGTGGGCGTAGGGCGCACTCAAAGAAGTGTCCTGGGGAACCTCTTTCCTGGGGTGCCATTGACCCTACTTCTCCAAAAAGGTCTTGGCTCCTGTGTCGTGTCTGGTGGTAGGTTCCTTGCCCATTTGGAGGAGGGTCTGGTCGTGAGGATGTGTCTGTGCCCTGGGCTGTTTCTTCTTCCCCACGTGACCTCCTGGTGCCAAGGCACTAACAGTCCACTCTGTTGTGTCCACAGTCCCCACAGGTACTCTCGCCAACGCCGACAGAGGTAACCGCCTGCTCCCCGGCCCGCCACCCTCCCACCCCGTTTGCTCATGGTGCTTCCCCCCGCTCCCCGGGTTATAAAGATAACCACCACGGCACCCCCGGCAGGGCCTCTGTGGCTCCTGACCGTGGGGTCTGGGGCCACGGTCCTTGGTGGCCGGAAGTGCCGTCCTCGGTGTTGGTTATTTTTATAATCACGTCTCATCTGCATGCCCCCTGTGCACCTGTCGGCCCTGCAGTCACAGACACGTGGGACGTGGCTCTCTCGAGGTCTGGGTCATGGCTTTCTTTTAAATTTTTTTTAATGTTTATTTATCTTAGAGAGAGAGAGAGAGAGACAGAGACAGAGCATGAGCAGGGGAGGGGGAGAGAGAGGGGAGACACAGAATCGGAAGCAGCTCCAGGCTCCGAGCCATCAGCACAGAGCCCGACGCGGGGCTCGAACCCACGAACCGTGAGATCCTGACCCGAGCCGAAGTCAGATGCTCAGCCGCCTGAGCCCCCCAGGCGCCCCATGGCTTTCTTTGGAGAAAAACCCCGGGAGCCTGGGTTAGCCCAGGGCCCATGTCACTCCTCTGAGTGGGACGAGGAGGCAGCCAGACCCTCGCAGATGAATATTCCAAAGGCGTTCCTCTGTTAGATTTATAGTGAGCGGCTCTGGGTCCCTGTTTCCCAGCCTTAGCCAGTGACGTGGACAGCTGTCAGTCAGACTTCCATCTGCACTGGCGTCGGACCCTCGGGTCCAGGAACGCGGCGACACGGGGACGGTGGTTAGCTCGTGTGGAGCTTCTACAACCACACGTGGCCGGCGAGCCCCACGGACAGGCTAGGCGAGGAGACAGGGCGCCCGTGGGTTGGAAGCCGGCCCGAGGGGCTGAGCAGAGGACGGCCAGAGATGCCACCACCCCTGGGGCGAGGGGGCCCCTCACCGTGGGTGGGGACGAGCCACACGGGCTCAGGGCCCGGCCGGCAGGTGCGGTCACAGCACGAGGGCCGGCCTGAGCAGAGCCTGGAGGCGGGTGTGCGGGCAGGCTTCGGGGACGGCGGCTCAGTGGGTTCGGTCGGAGGGCAAGCCTCAGGAGGCAGAAGGTAAAGCCCGGAAAGGGCGAGAGCCGGGAGCGCCAGACCCACACTCTCGTCGCCCGTGCTCGTCCCCGTGCCGGCCTTCAGGGCCCAGCCAGCGGCGTCGGCACCACGGCATCCTGGGCCGTCTCACGACTGCGGCCTTCGTGCCCTGCAGCCTGGCCATCCCCCGTCCCTGCTGCCGGGTCATCTCACGCCGCCTGCCGCCCGCTCCAAACGGTTGCCCGTCCTGCTTGAACGGGGTCTTGTGGGCCAGTGTTTGCGGGTCCGATTCAACCGAGCCTTCGGGCCTGGGAGGGGTGCTGTGGTGCCTCCCAGGCCCGGGAGCCCCCGTTGTGGGGCAGGCGGGGGCGGGGGTGGAGAATGCAGAAGCTCAAGGTTCTCAGAGACCTGGTGGTTGCCAGGACCCCGGGTGCCGGAAAGGGGGTGGGGCAGGAGCACAGGTGCAGCCAGGTCCCTCCTCCACCTTTTGGGGAGCCCAGACACAAGGAGGGGCTGATGGGGACCCTGCCCTCTGGGATCCGGGGGCACAGGGACCGGGCTCAGGCCAAGGCGGGGTGGTGTCAGCGCCAGGTCGGGCCCCCACCTGGCCCTCCAGATGTGCCCCGGCAGGTGCAGAGGCTTTCACCCTGGGGCCACGTGGGGTCAGCCCCGAGGGTCTGGGGGGCGAATGCCAGGAGGAGGGTGGGCGGCGGGCGGGGCGGGCAGTGCCCTCAGCTCCTGCGTTCACCAGGCCGCCTTCCCTCCCAGGGGGATCAGGACGACCGTTCATACAAGCAGTGCCGGACCTCCAGCCCCAGCTCCACCGGCTCCGTCAGCCTCGGGCGCTACACCCCGACCTCGCGGTCACCCCAGCACTACAGCCGTCCAGGTACTTTGCGCCCGCGGCTTCCCTGACCCCGGATGAAGACCTACTTCCTGTTGCCCTCCCTCTCTTTCGAATCTGTGCCTTACTTTACACACCTGGTAAAAACGGCGGGCCGGGCGTGGGGTTCCCGGTGGGTGACGGGAGAAGCTGTCCGTTTAACTTGCCCATGGTGGTGGGCGGGGGGACGGCAGAGGCAGCTGGTGAACCCGCGGGTCAGAGGGGCCGTCCGGGAACATGCAGGCAGCACCGAGCGCTCAGAACCGAGCTGGTGTTTCGGTCACGGGCGGCAAGAAGGTCGCGGAGCACGAGTGTTGGAGACCAGAAGCCCGTCAGTCCCGGGCTCACCTGGGGTCTGAGGGGCTTCGAGCCGTGAGGACGGCGTCAGCGGCCAAAAAGAGAGCCAGCTTTCTTCACGCGCAGCTGGGTTGGTGGCCCCAAAGACAGCCCCATGGAAATTGGCGAGAGGCCAGGGGTGGGCCCAGTCCCCGCAGGGGGACGCCTGGTGCGGGGTGCGGGGTGCTCCCCCCCCCCCCCAGCGCGCCTCCTTCCCTGCCTGGCGCCCGGCTGCGTATTGCTGTCCCTTAGCTTTGAAAGCCCGTCGCTGCCCTCGGTGTGTCAAAGCCGCAGGACGCTCCACGCACACTCTGCCTTCGTGAGGGATTTTTCCAAGCCGCTTCCTCCGTGGTGGCTGCTGCATGGCGCCATTTCCACGTCCATGGACTCTGGCTCTTAGTTTCACAGCCTTTGTGGAAAAATCAACTCATCCGTCTGCAGTTCTTTCCATTGACTCCCTGCTATGTTCTTGGAACGTCCCGCTCACTGGGTGTCTGGAAAGTGGATGAGTCAGTGTGTGTGTGTTGGGGGGGGATGTGGATGAGTGTGTGGGTGAGTGAATGAGTGGGTGACTGTGTGAATGAGTGTGTGTCTGGGTGTGTGTGTGTGTGTATCTGGATGAGTGGGTATGTAGGTGAGTGTGTGTGTGAATGTGTGAATGAGTGTGTGTCTAAGTAAGTGTGTGGGTGAGTGTGGGTGGGTGTGTGTGTCTGGATGAACATGTAAGTGGGTGAGTGTGGGTGTGTCGAGGTAAATGTGTGAGTGGGTGTGTGAGTGTGTGAGTGAGTGTGAATGTGTGTCAATGAGTGTGTGTCTAGGTAAGTGTGTGAGTGTGGGGGAGTGTATCTGGATGAGCGTGTGAGTGGGTGTGTGTGAATGTGTGTGAATGAGTGTGTGTCTAGGTAAGTGTGGGGGGAGTGTGTCTGGATGAGCGTGTGAGTGGGTGAGTGTGGGTGCGTCTAGGTAAATGTGTGAGTGTGTGGGTGTGTGTGTGGGTGAGTGTGAATGTGTGTCAATGGGTGTGTGTGTCTAGGTAAGTGTGTGGGTGAGTGAGTGGGTAAGTGTGGGTGTGTAGGTGTGTCCAGGTAAATGTGTGAGTGTGTGGGGGGGGTGTCTGGATGAGTGGGCATGTGGATATGTCAGTGAGTGGGTGAGTGTGAACATGTGTGAATGTGTGTCTAGGTAAGTGTGTGGGTGAGTGTGGGTGAGTGTGTGTGTCTGGATGAACATGTAAGTGGGTGAGTGTGGGTGCGTCTAGGTAAATGTGTGAGTGTGTGGGTGTGAGTGTGAACGTGTGTGAATGTGTGTCTAGGTAAGTGTGGGGGAGTGTGGGTGTCTGGATGAGCGTGTGAGCAAGTGGGTGAGTGTGGGTGTGTGTGTGTCTAGGTAAATGTGTGAGTGAATGAGTGTGTGGGGTGTGTCTGGATGAGTGGGTGAGTGGGTGAGTGTGTGGGTGAGTGTGAACGTGTGTGAATGAGTGTGTGTCTAGGTAAGTGTGTGGGGGAGTGTGTCTGGATGAGCATGTGAGTGAGTGGGTGAGTGTGGGTGCGTCTAGGTAAATGTGTGTGTGGGGGGGTGTCTGGATGAGTGGGTATGTGGGTATGTCAGTGAGTGGGTGAGTGTGAACGTGTGTGAATGAGTGTGTGTCTAAGTAAGTGTGTGGGTGAGTGTGTGGGGGTGTGTGTGTCTGGATGAACATGTAAGTGGGTGAGTGTGGGTGTGTCTAGGTAAACGTGTGAGTGAGTGTGTGGGTGAGTGAGTGTGTGGGTGGGTGAGTGAGTGTGTGGGTGAGCGGGTGAGCAGGCGGGTGCAGGGTGAAGGGCAGTCAGCGTCCTCACGCGCCCTCTCCGAGGGCCCCTCTCCTGACCCCCGACCACCGTCCTTTGGGTCACCTGGGCGTGTGGCCGTGCCTGGCGGGTGGCCACCTCCGAGAGCTGAGACATGCGCCTCAGTGGGGCGAGGCCGGGCGACCGTCCCGTGCGCGCTCGCCCCGGCCTAGCCAGTCGCTCTCCGCCTGTCCTTGATCCCACGGAGCCCCCCCCCCCCCCCACCCGGGGTGGAGTGACAGGCAGGCCTCCGGGGGCCGGTGGCAGCCGTCCGGCCACACCGGGGGCTGCCGCCCTGTCCCCTAGAGAGCGGGCCCCCACCCCCCGGCGGGACCCGGAGCCGACCGAGCTAAAGCGTCCTCGGTGACTCCCCCTCAGGTGCCTCAAAATGGTGCACTTTCTTCGGGAGAGGAAGCAAAATGTTCCTAGCAGAGCGGGGCCTAGGAATATTTTGTGGCTTTGCGGCCGGAGAGCACGGGGTGGACTCTGACTTGCTCTCTGTTGCCCGCAGCTGGTACTGTGAGTGTTGGTACCAGTAGCTGCCTGTCCCTGTCCCAACACCCAAGCCCTACATCCGTGTTCAGACATCATTACATCCCCTACTTCCGAGGTAAGGTGCGCAGTGCCGCGGGCTGTGGGCGCTCGCAGGGCATCCCGCCACGCGTCTGTGTCTCGCTGTCCCGTGTCCGCCGCATGGCTTCCCCGAGCCCTGTGTGTCCGCCCGTGCCCCTTGCTGTGTGTCTCGTGAGTCCAGCTCCGTCTCTGTCGGTGTGTAAATGTTCCTGGGAGGAGGACGTGGGCAGCTCGTGGCGAGAGGAGTGAGCGGTGAGGGCGGAGCTCGAGCCGCAGGGACAGGAGGCGAGGCCGTCCCCCGGCGCCCGGCCCCGGGGCCCATTGTGAGAGCCCTCGCCCGTTGCCCGTGTTCCTTCCCACGTCAGCTGAGAGGGGCAGAGGGACCGCTCCCGGCCGTTACCTAGAGCAAAGCACAGGAGGCCGTGCCGCGTCCGTGGCCTCGGGCTCAGGGTGGCGGGGGCAGGATGCGCCCGGACAGGCTCCGAGGTCCCGCCTCCTCCCAGGGTGCAGACCGCCCGCCGTTCGCATCCCTGCACGGGCATCGTCGGACGCAAATCACACCAGGGAGATGGCCAAGCTCTTCTCCTGCACGTTGGGAACTGAATTGCGTCCGACTCGTGTGTTAGAGCCCCACCCAGCAGCATGACCGCCTCTGGAGATGGGTCCTCGGGAGGCCGTCAGGGTTACCCCAAGTCACTAAGGCGAGGCCCTGATCGGTGGCCTTACGAGAAGCGGAAGAGGCACCAGGACGTCTCTCTCGCTCTCGCTGCACGTGCTCGGGGGAAAGACCGTGAGGCCACGTGAGGCCAGGGTGGCCGCCTGCGAGCGGGGAGGTGGGCCCTCGCCGCACACCAGACCCCGCCACAATTTGGTGTGGGACTTGCAGCCTCCAGAACCGCGAGAAACACGTGTCTGTTGCTGAAGCCGCCCGGTGCGGCACTTTGTCGAGAGGCCCTAGTGGCCGGAGACACCCTAGGAAGACCCTCGAGGCGTCGGAGGAAGCAGGTAGGATGTTCTTGCTGACGCCCCCGAGATGCACGAAGTCCCCAGCCCGTACCGCGCCGGGTGGAAGACGTCGACCCGAAGGGACCGGGAGGCGAGCCAAGCTCAGCTGTATCGTTCCACCGTGTGTCGGTCTCAGACGGGGCTCGTCGGAACTTGTGCGTCCCCCGCGTACGTCATCGGTGGTGTCGGTGCGAGCCCTGTCAGTCGGCTGGGAGGAGAGCCCCTGACCACCGCCACGGGCCTCACGGCGCCTGTGCCGGCTCCGCTGGTCGTGCTGACTCTCTCGAAAAGCAGCAGAGCCGGAAATGGCGCGCCCCGCCCCCGTGCGTGGGAAAAGCCGGAAATGGTGCACCCCGGGCGTGGGAAAGTAGCCAGCACGGCCTTGCCACACGCATCCGCGTGGCACGTGAGTGTCGGATGACCAACAGGCACACGGAACACTCGCTGCAAAGCAGAGTGAATTTGACTGTTAGGTCACCAGGGAGATGTGTCTGCTCCCTTTGCTCACACGTCCAAAGGCCCTGGGCACACGGCTCCCCCCCCCCCCCACCTGCCACCTGCCGGGGCCCCGTTTTGGGTGGGGCTGTTCCCCCGGGGGGCTCTGGTGGAGGCGTGGCCCGCAGACCACAGGCTGGGAGCAGACCCTGTGAGCCTCCTCTGCTCCACCCTCGAGTTCTTTCCGTGCCAGGGTGAGGAGAGCCACGTGGACCCTCGGCCAAGGGCAGACACCCCGGGGGGCGCCTCAGACCTGCAGCACGCCTGCTCCGGGCGGGTTGGGGGGAGCAGCACCCCATCCTCAGCCCCGTTGGGAGGGGGCCAGGGAGAGGCAGCCCCATTGTCCTCGGACAAGAGCAGCGAGGCCCTTCCCTCCATCCCGTGTGGGAGAAGACTGTGCAGACAGACCCCGCCCCCCGCCCCCCATAATATGGTCCAGAAACTATTTCCTGGCTGGGCCAAGGGCATCCCCCACGGGCAGGGGCTCAGTCCCCGTGCGGTGCGGTGGCCGGGTGGGTAGACACAGGCACCTGCCCAGTGTGGGGCCTTTGAAGCCCATGTCTGCCCTGGCTCCCTCCTGGCTGCTTTGGTCACCAATTCCCTTTGTCAGAGGTCAGACACAGCCTCCCCACCCTCCTCTCGGGGTCAGACGTGGGGGAGCCCTGACCCCACGGCTCTGCCCCACGCCCGACTTCCAGGGCCATGTGTGACCTGGGGTTTGCCCAGCCTCTTTCCAGGACTCACCCCAGAGGAGACCGAGGCTCAGAGAGACCCGGGCCCTGAAATCCCAAAGCTCCTTGGGACAGACCCGAGTCAGGCTCCCGTTCACAAGCCGTGTCCACCACAGGTCCCGGGTCCAACTCAGAGGCCACACCGAGGGAGCCTGTGCCCTTCTCCTTGATGCTCGTTCAGCCCCGCGCTCTAGTGCGTCCCAGCCTATGGGCGTTCCAGTGGCCAGCTGTGCCCACGGCCTGCCCTCCTCCAGCTGGTCACGGCCCTGGGTCTACCCACAGTCCCCGGAAAAGCTGTTCCTGGCCTCTCCTCATCCCTCCTTAGCATCCCTGACCCCACTAGGTGGAAATTTCCCTAAGAATGCTGCTGTGGCTGGAGGGCTCCCCGAGGGGAGGCATGCCCTCCCCACGGCCAGCACCTGCCCCGACCCGCCAGATGCTGACAAGGGCCCCTTGCTTCCCTCCTCTTTCCCTGCTGGACGCCCCTCCCAGTCACACCTACCCACCCCTGTCTCCGTGCCTAGGGCTGCCCCTCCACCAAGACCTTGCCCACAGCAGCAGTGCTGATGGTAGTCAGGTACACTTTAGTATGAATTCCGGGCGCTGTGAGGCTTAAGGCTGACCTCTCACCTGTTAAGGAGCGGGCAGGTGTGGGAGGTGGTTGCTGCTAGAATCTCTTCACTGGGCAGCTGCCACTTACCCCCAGCGAGCCTCCTCTCCACGAGGCATGGGAGGGAGAGGAGGGAAGGGGCTTCTGGTGCAGAGCCTCAGGTCAGGATCCTCTTCCCACCGCTCGCTGCGCCCCAGAGGTACCTCTCCATCTGGCCCCAGTCCCTGGGCCATGCACCTTACCGGGTGGTCGTGGTCGAGGCTCAGGGGGCCTGTGGCGGAGCATTGCACACGCGAGGACCCGCCCGCGTCTCGGCGTTCGTCCTTAACGCTCCCCTGTGCACGGATGGGGGCTGGCCTTGCTTCTGGCCGCCTCGAGAGGAGCCAACTGGGGGCAAAGATGGGACAACTGAAGAGTGGACTGAATGAAGAGTATTGACTGTAACCCAAGGTGTGAGATGAGGGTCTGTGAGTCCACGCTGACACGAATACATACAGGCGGGAGAAGGGACAGATCTCTCCCCTGCAGATGAACCTCCAGTGATCTACGTGGAGACACCACCCCCGAGGAGGGGGGCCCCCTCCCCAGTCCTCAGGTGGGCACCGAGCGCCGTGACCTCCCGCTAAGAGCGCAGCGCGGGACGGCGGGGAGGGGGCCGTGCGGTGGGGAAGCCCGGCAAACCCGGCCGCGGCCGGGGGGTCAAGGTCAGCATCCCAGTGACGGCGGGTGCCCTTGACGGGACGCGAGGAGAGGGCACTCCGCCACCCCGGTCTTCCTCCCGGGGACCCGCGATCCCCGTGTAAGCACGGGAGACGATCAGACGAGTCCCGGCCGAGGGACCTCGCACACAACCCCTGGCCGGGACTCCTCGCAGAAATCGTCACAACACGGCAAGTCTGAGGAGCCGTCCCAGCCCCGAGGAGCCGGGAGACGGGCAGACAAAGCGTCACGTGACGTCCTGGGTGGGCTCCTGGGCAGGGAAGGGACATTAGGGAAGTAAGGAAATCCGAACAAAGTGTGGCGTTCAGAGAGTACCAAAGTGGCAATGCACGGCTGTGACATGGGCCCTGAACCGGCGGGGACTGGCCAAGAGCACACAGGAGCCTCTGCACAGCCTGAAACGGCTCCAAAATAAATCACTTACTTAACTTTTAAAAGGAAGAAGTGCCCCCCCCCCCCCCAGTAGAGCTCAGGTTCTGCCCTCCTTCCTGAACTGCCTCCAGAAGCCACGAGCCTCCTCAGAAGGGGCTTCTGTGCCTTTTCAAAGTCACCGCACAGCCAAGCTCTCCTCTGGGTTTCCCACATCTGTGGTGACATCAGTGGTTTGGGGTTTTTACCCTGAAGGCCCACGGGGGAAGCTGGCCCCTGGGGCATGACGGGAGCCTCTAGAGGGACTCGGCGAGCGGGCCGGAGCTGGGTCTCACCGGGGCCCTGGCACCTGTCACCCAGACCCTCCCGGCCCCGCCCTCCCGCAGATGGGAGCTGAGGTGGTGGGAGCCCTGCAGGGCCGACGCGGGCAGAGCACCGCAATGGGCCCTGGAGGTTGACGTTGGCGGTGTGCGATCATGAAGTGACGAAGCGAGTCCAGAGAAGGGCGTGGTCAGCAGTGGCCTGTGTCTTCCGGGGAAGCTGGGTACTGGAGCCTTGACCCAGGAAGGGTCTTGACTAGCGGGGAAGATCACAAAGGGGGTTCTGGCGGGGGCGGGGAGGGGAAGGAGGGCTGGGGGACTGGGACAAGGTGGCAGAGTTTGGTGACCAGTGCGTCCCTGGATGGCAGGTGCGGGCGGGCATGACGGGCCACTGTTTCTGTGTCCCCACCTGCCTCTGGGTCTTGTGCCCTGTGAGTACCCGAGGGACGCTGCGGGCGCTCCCCAGACAGATTGGCACATGTGCACAGGGGCTTGCGTGTGATGTAAGAGGGCGCCGCACTGTAGGCTTGGGGACTGGGGGGACAGGAGCCCTCAGGAGCCTATGTTTGATGGCCTGGGGCCGCCTGGGCAAGAGCTGGGTGGACCAGGGCCAGTGAATTCCGGGCAGAAGGGAACGAGCTGTTCGAAGCCCCCCGGATTCTATGGGCCAGCCCGGAGCACGCCCAGCTTAGCCATGACACCCCAAATGCGCCGTCCTCCGCTGCTCTGGAGCTCAGGCAAGTGGATTTTTTCAAGCCTGTGCTTCTGCCACGTTTCTCTGCCCTTGGGGACGGATCCAGTCGCAGCCCCAGTTGGTAGAACCAACCGGCGGTTTCCTTTGTGTGCGTGGGGCGTGGCTTCCCCCGGGAGCTGAGAAATGGCCGAAGAGCTCTGGAAGGCTCCGTGCGGCACACCGGAGGGGCGTGGCTCAGGAGAAGGCGGGGTTCACGCTGCGACAGGGGGCAGTCACCTGCCTGAAACGCGATCGGCGCGACGGGTGAAATTGGAGCCCAGGCGTGGGAAGATGCTCGAAGCTGCGGTCAGCAGCCCGTTTTGTGGTCTCAGCCCACACAGGCGTGCCCGCACGCCCTCCCCGGTTCCCAGTGCACCTGCCCCGGGCCACAGCTCGCTCTGAGCCCACGCCCACCGCGCCCTCCTTGTTAGCCACCGTGCGGCCCCCTGCCAGTCCACTCCCAGCCCCGCGGAAGGGCTGCTTCACTTCCCCGTCACCTTGGGGTCCCGATGCTACAACGCCCAGAGCTCCTTCCAAGGCAGGAGAGCCCCTTGCGTTCGCCAGGCCGCGATCTGAGGCAGCACAGGGTTCCTGAGGCTAACGGGAAAGGAAACGAGGTGTGCCTTATGCGTGTCTTGCTAAAACGAGCCGTAAACCTCATCATCCAAAGTGTTCAGTGCCCATCGCATTCTGTCTATCATGCCATTCCTCAAATAGGTACCTGTAGGGTGGGGAGGTTCCCTGGGGGCGGGGGGTGGGGGGGGGGGACTGTGGCCGCCTAAACTTGTGACTTGATAATCCAACCTTGTTCAAAACTCAGAAATTACAAATCCACACGGGACAAGGAATCGGAGCCAGAATTGGAGAATTTTCATTTGATTTGCCAAAAATAGCTTTATCCGGGAGCATGGCAGCCGGCACCAACTTTCTCTTATTCTCCTGCGGCTCATAAAAGTTTACTCCGTGGCTTCGAGGGACAGATTCTGTGATCTTGCGCTGGATGATTAATCCGCGGGTTTTCCAAGCAAGCGGCATCTTCTTACACGAGGATACTCAGAAAGGGAGGCTTTGGTTTTGGTGGCTTTGCGGTTTGCTGGATGCAGGCGTCAGCCGTGGCTGCGCAGCGGGTCAGCTGTGCACCCCAAGGAGAGTGGGGGGCCAGCCCAGAGCCAGGCCAGCCTCCCCATCAACTAGCAACCAGCAAACCCTCTGCCCTCGAGGCCACTATTCCTTCGCCACGGGGCCGTTGGACGGGGTCCACCCAGGTTGGATTAACAAGCCATGGGGCCCGGTCTAGAAATGTCAGCGGGGGCCACCCTCCCTTCCCTGTGCAGAGGGGTGGGGGTGGGGGTGGGGGGGCCCACCAGGCAGGGGAGAGGGCTCGCTGGGAACGAGTGTTCCTATTTGACGTACTCTCCCTTCCCTTCCCCTTCCTCCCTTCTGCCCGTCTTTGCTCTTCCGTCTGGAGGCAGTGAAAGTGGCCGGAGCACCCCCAGCCTCTCGGTGCTCTCAGACAGCAAGCCTCCCCCCTGCACCTACCAGCAGGCGCCTCGCCACTTCCACGTCCCAGGTAGGCACCCAGGACGCGCGGTCGGGCTCGCCATGCAGAGCGTCTGTTTGCACGGAAGGGCCGTGGTTCCCAAGCCTCTCCGCCCCCCGCCCCCAATTCTGCGGGTTTGCACACCCCGCAGCTGGCGTGTGCTTGAGCTTCTCCCAAAGCCATACAAGCACCAGGGAGACGTTTTTGCCCTCCTGGAAATGTGCTGGAGGGAAGGCGCCGTCCGGCCGGCTGTGCACCTTAGCCGCCTCCCTCCCTCTGCCCCTTGAACTAGGTTCTGGCATCGGGCTGGGTGACGCTTAGCTTGCGGTGTGGGTCCCGGGCATCAGTCACCTGTGGGGCGCCAGGTCCTTTCTGGCCACTTAGGATCTGGTGCCTGAGGGCTGACGTGGGATGGAAACCTCCAGTCTGCTGGCTCACCCTGCTTTCCTCTCTCTCTTCTTTCCCAGACACTGGCGTAAAAGATAACATCTATAGGAAACCCCCCATCTACAAACAGCATGGTACAGTCAGCTCTCCTCTGTCGCTGGCTCCCTGCATGCCTGTCGCACCCTCTTGCTGTGACCCGATGGGCGATGGGGAAGGCACCGCGGGCAGTCTTGAATGTTACATGTGTTCGCTAGCAGGCTCCCGGGAGCCTCTTCTCAAATCGCTAGAGAGGGTGCCCCTGAGCAAGGGCGCCTCTGTGTGTCGTAAGGCCGAGGCTGACACGCGTCGCTGGGCTCGGGGTGGGTGTTCACAACCGAGAGCCGGTTTCCATGAAAACTGCTTCGCTTTTTTAAAAATGTACTTAATGTTTATTTATTTCGGGAGGGAGACAGAGCATAAGCAGGGCAGGGGCACAGAGAGAGAGGGAGACACAGAATCCGAAGCAGGCTCCAGGCTCCGAGCTGTCAGCACAGGGCCCGACGCGGGGCTCGAACTCACGGACCGCAAGATCACGACCTGAGCCGAAGTCGGACGCCCGACCGACTGAGCCCCCCAGGCGCCCCAACACTGTTTCACTCTGAGTGAAGCAGCCAGATTGGCTTTAACCAAGGTGGTGGGGGACAAAGGCTTCTTGGACCACAGCCCAACCCAGCCTGATTTTTGGGAAACATAACAAACCAGATTTAGTCATTTATTCCTGCGTGTTAGGAATTTCTGACGATAGAATGAATAGCTAGTTTTCAGGTAAAGAGATTGTTGCCTCAACAGATAGGGACTGGGGACGTCTAGCAGCGAGGGGGTCCCCTCAGCCCCCAGTTTCCCTCTGTAAGCGAGGGGACTGCCCGCCTCCGCTCCACCGGAGTCTGCCCGCCTGGGACAGGTGCACAGGCAGCACGTGGCTAGAGCCACGGAGCAGGAAGCAGAAGGCTCAAGGTCTCCCCTCTGTTTCTTGATGGAATTTCTGGGTGATTTGGGCATGTTACTTCACCATCGTGAGCCTCTGTTTCCTCATCTGCAAAATGGGACCGAGCCCTCCGCCCCGCCCTTTCCACAGGCCGGTTCTGAGACCAGATGGAATAATGAATGTGGAAATGCATTATAAACTGTGACGTGCTGTGCACGTGACGGGGAGATGGGAAGAGGAATTCTCACATTTACAGTTCTTGTCCAGATGCACCCAAAGAAAATAGCCACGTCCCATGTTGACCACGGCATCACTGTGAGACGGAATCCTATAAGAGTGTGCTTTCTGTGACTTACTGCTAAATCAGTGCTCTGACCGTACAGACGACAAGGTTCTTACTTTTTCCTTGATCGCAGTAGGCCCTGTGCTTTGTGCATGCACTTGTCTCCTCTTCCCAAGAAGGAAGAAAATGGATTCCACTCTCGGGTGCCGAGAGGGCGGTGACTTTCATACCGTGGCCTCTCAGCCGGGGAAGCTTGGAGCACAGATCTCCCAGAGGGATCAGAGAGGGGTGGGCTAGTTAGACGCCAGGGCTCTTAGAGATTGTCCAGACCAGCCCCCTCTTGTTACCGGTGGGGAGCCCTGAGGCCCAGCTGAAGGAAGGAGCCGTCGCGTTAAGTGCCGTCTTCACATCACGGCACCCGTGTTCGAGCCTGCGTGGAAAGCGGCGTGTTCTGTTCTTGGCCCACAGGTGGGATTCACAGCCTTGGCCTTTTGTTAACCTCAAACATGTAATTAACACACGTGGTAGAGGAGGGACCGGCTCCTTAGAAAGTGGAAGAGGCCGTAAATCAGATAATGAACCTGCTCAACGACATCAGAAAGCCAGTTCGGAGCCAGAGGACTTCCGACATTAAGTCCTTTGATTAGATCGCCCAAGGGAGACATTTGATTTTTACCGTTACCAGCGATAATCCTGGTGCTGTTGTTTTTAAACTGGGTACGAAGGCCCCTCCTACCCAAAAGCGAGTGAATTCCAATATAACGGAGCCCCGAGCCATGACTGAAGCCCATTGATTTCGGGCATCTGTCGAGTCTTTCACGCAGGAAGCTCCGTGGACTACCTGCTGTCCACTGGGCATTGGCCACATTCCAGGGATAAACACGAATGAAGTCTCTCCCTTTGTGCATGGACATGGGCTGTGAATGGAGGGGTCAGCGTGGGCGTGCACTGTCCTTGACCAGGCTTCCTTCCGTAGCTCTCGGAAAATGATGGTTGTGTTAGGATGCATTTGGTTTTGAACATATTTGAGGTGTTTGGATTACAAGATTTCCCCCATCCAGGTGAGCACATCCTGTCGGAAGTGTGTGTGTGTGAGCGTGTGTGTGTGTGAGGCGTGCGTATGTTGTGAGTGTGTGTGAGTGCGTGTGTGTGCATCCCCCCCCCCCCACTATGTTGAGCAAAGTGACCACCCATCATCTCGCAGGAGAGAGGAGTGTAGTTCAGGTTTAAGAAGCCAGTCTTTGACTCTCCACCTGTCTTGGGACCCTCTGGGTGATGATGTTAAGTCACTGGACCATTTACCTACTTTAAGATAACATATCCATTTAACTACTTTAAGATGATACATCCAACCAGTTTAAAAATCATAGTTTTTTTTAAATTTTTTGTTTGAGTTTATTTATTTTGAGAGAGAGAGACAGCGTGAGTGGGGGAGGGGCAGGGAGAGAGGGAGAGAGAGAGAGGATCCCAAGCAGGCTCCGCGCCGCCAGCACAGAACCCGATGTGGGGCTTCAACTCACGAAACCGCGACATCATGACCTGAGCTGAAACCAAGAGTCGGACGCTTAACTGACTGAGCCACCCAGGCGCCCCTAAAAATCAGTTTTTAGTCAACGCATTTACTTTCCAATTCCCTGTTTCCAACCCATAGAAGGTTTTTGTCGTGGTTGCTTTTAATTAGCATCCCGCTTTTCTGGGGCTCGCGTCCCATTCCTGTTTGGGGGGAAGCGAGCCTCCGGCCTGGCGGCTGAGGACGAGGGTGGTTAGCGCCCCATCGGCTGCCGTGAACGTATCCCTGCTCTGCACAGACACTCCATGCTGTCAGCGCTTCTCCTGTTGGCCACTCTGAGGGGGGCACTGAGCCTGGGGACGAGAAGTGGCCACTCTGTGGCCCAGCTGGGGTCACCCCCAGGTCTGCCTGACCCCCGACCTCCAGCCTCCGACCTTCCTGCTCTTGTACAGCATTTAGGGCCCGACGGTATATTCTTGTACTGTATCCGTTCCAGTTCTGCTTGGTTGTGACTTAACGGCTTTAAAAAAAAAAAATAGTAAGACAGAAGAGAGGAAGCAAAAGGGAGTGAATGGAAAATAGGAAACAGTGGGGGGACAGGCCAGGACGAGAAAAGCCCTTTCCTGCACAGTCAGGGACAGGCGCGGAGCAGGGCCAGCCATGGGACGCTGCATGCAGGCAGGACCAGGGCGCTGTGCTGGGGAGCCCGGTGACCTTGGTGAGGCAGGCACGACTCCGGCCTCGGCCGCTCCCCGTCCCCGCCTGAGAGTGGGCTCCAGGCTGCTCTGCCATCGAGCTTTGACGCAAGGCGCAGAGCGGAGCTTTCCGGCGGTGGATGCCCCGGGTGGGGCAAAGCTGTGCTAGGTTTCAGACTGCTCCAAATGAATTCCAGAGGAAAACAGAACACGTTCCCCGCCCCCCCCCCCCCCCCCCACCTCCCAGGAAGCCGAGTGTCCAGACGCAGGCACAGGACTTGCATTTCCCCAAACGCTGTCTCATTTGTAAGCCAACAGAGCTCTCAGCCGGCGGCCGTGGGAGTGGAAGTCCCTGCCCAGGAGCCCTGCGCCTGCAGCCGCCCCGCTGGCGAAGGAAGGGTCCTCGCTCCATCCTCCCGCCCGGGCCAGACAGCAGACTTGACCCCGTGGGGCATGCACGCTGTTCCTCTGGTCCCTGGTCTGAAACGGGAAGCGATCGCTTCTCGTGTGTCTCTGGGATTCCCTTGTGGTGAGGTTGAGTCTCGTCTTGGGGGTTTGGGGAACGTGTCTTGGGATGAGAGGAAAGAGAAGGCAGGTGGGCTGTGGGTCCAGAAAGAAATTCGGAAGCCTGCCACCCTCCTGGGGATGCCTCCGACGGAGGGTCCCCGGGGCTGTCCCAGGAGGGCTCCTCACAGCAGACGCATCCCAGGCTCGGAGGGAACTGCCTGGTGTCTTAGGACAGACACAACCCGATTTCCTGGCCATCTTCTGCCCACACTGTGAGACACCCTATTGCCAGTCGGCCTCAAAGCTGGCCTCTTGTTTTCTCCTGCTTTTTCCAGACCTCTCCCAGCGTGTTACCGCATCCACATACGTTATCTCACAGATCCTTGCAACTTGAGGGTGGGCGTCACTTGCCCACTTTACAGATCAGGAAACTGAGGCTCGGGGTTGTTAAGGAAGCAGGCCACAAACAATACAAAATTCTGGGTTCCTGTATTTTCCTCCCCCTGCTTCCGCATCTTAGAATCTGTCGTGTGTGTCTCCGGCTGGCACACTTAGCCTTTGGAAAGCCCCCGGACATGTGTGGCCCAACCTGTCACCCACGGCTGTGTGACCTCCTCAGACCCAAGACGGCCTCTGGTCCCTGTGGCCTGAACTCCAAGGGCTAGGATTTCACGTCCCAAAGAGCCCCTTGGCTTTTTTTTTTACACTCGCAAATTACCCCCACTGTGGGGTAATTTGGGGCCCCCCGAGGGCTCGTGAGGGGTGCGCTCACTGACTCACCCGTGAACCCAGCCCTTCTCTGGGCCTTCTCTGGGCTGGGCGATGGCTGTGCTCCCAGGGCTCCAAGTAGCCACTAGCCTGATTGTCCCCAGGGCTTGCTGGGCCGCTGGCTGCCAGGAGTCTTGGCTGATGGTACGGCCAGACCCTCGGGGCTCTGCTACCCAGCGAAGGCCGTTGTCTGGGCAACGGGCGAGCCCTGGCTGGTGGGCATGCGTCCGCCTCGGTTCCCTGCCCCCTGCTCTCTGCCCATCACGGTGCTTGTCACGCAAGCTGGCTGTAAATTGGCCTCCAGGAGTGGAGAGAGCAGGGTTTTCATTTTCACGCTGGAAAATCGCTGTCTCTCCTGGAAGAAGGAGAAACAGGTGGCCGTCAGGAGTAATGAGATGTCAGCGTATCCGGAACGCTCTTCAACTGTGACCTTATCTTGTCAAGGTCCTGTAGCCCAATCCCCAATTTCCAAGCTCTCGGGCCTGATGTCAGTCTTGTCCTTGGTGGTGCACAAGGCAGGGTGCTCCAAAAGGCTAGAAGGTCCAAGCCCTCTGCGGGCTGCAGGTAAGAAGCCCTCCCCTGGCACGTCCTTCCCGTGGCCTCGGTCCCCGTGGAGGGTGGGGAAGGACCCTGGGGTTCTCCTTTCGTCGTCCGTGCATGGGGGTCCGTGTTCTTGTATGGGAAGTCCCGAGTCAGATCCTGAGAACTGTCGGGATGCCCTTGTACGATTTGCTTGATCAGACGTCCTTGGAGGTGATGTCAGCCCAGCTGGGTGACAACCCCCACTCCCACCGAGAAAAAAAAAAAAAAACCCAGTGGAGAATACAGACTCCTTCCCCCTCAGCTCCAAATAGCTCTCTTGGTAGGCACACTACTGCGAAGTGGACTTTCGCTTGCTCGAGTCCGCTGAGGTCGCCTCTGGCTGTATGTCGTACCTCCTTTCCTGCTCTTCGAGGACCTTCTCCCGGGGCAGAACTCACTGACTGTTGTGTGCTCTGCGGGCGGCAGGAAGCGAGGGGGGCAGACAGAGGGAGGACTTTGGAGACAGACCATCTGGGTTCAAATGTCAGCCTCTGCCACCCCCCATCCATGGTCTTGAGCAAGGCCATCATGTCGCTGAGCCTCAGTCTCCCGATCTGTGAAAGGGGGTGCATGGGCATGAGCGGTAGTGCCTTACTGGCTGAGTCGGACACAGTAGGCGCTGGTTGGCCAAAACCTCCTCTTACTTTATGTTAACCCGGGAAAGCAGAGAATGCGTTCTTCCAAAGGCCAAGCGGCCGCCTCGGAAAACACGGCTCGATCTCTCTGTTGTGTGTGGAGGGCGGGGGATTGGCTGGAGTGTTAAGAGCTCATCACTGTGCACACCGCTCTTGGTTTTAAGAATCGTCACACGTGAGGGCGCGTGGCCGCTGCCCACGGAGTCCCCGCGGGAGCCTTCTCCAGCGTGTCCTGTCCCCCCAGCCCTGAAAAGGCACTCGTAGTGTTGACCTTGGCTTGATCACCCTCTGTCTCTGAGCACACTGTGGAGCAGGAATGCTGTGGCGGGGGGGTGCGGCCTAGATGATGCATTGCCCTGACAAGCCGCCTCTTCCCTTCCAGCCGTGAGGCGACCTGACGGAGAGGACGGCAGTTTCGAGCAGGATAACAGGAAGGTAATACGGGGGCAGGTCTGGTTTAAGGCCACCCTGCCCGGAGGGAGCCTGGTTTCGTGGGGATTCTCCAGCGGAAACCTCAGGTCCCCTCGCTGACATTCTGCTCCTGGTTGGGTCCCACGGGGCTGTACGCCCCAGGGGCCAGATTTACGAGGTGCCCCCCGCCCCCAGCCTCCTCCTCACACGCAGGACTAGCTCGTCTCCTGCCAAAGTCCCCCTTAGGTGCCCGTGTCCCCTTCCTGGTTCTATAACTGAGCAGCTGTCCGAAAATAAAGGAAAATATGTCAGCGTGTGTTCTGGGGGCATCTGGGGTGATTGCTCGAGATCGGGCTTGGCGGAGTGCTCCGTAAAGGGTCCGAGGGTAAATAGTCAGGGCTTGGGGCCGTGCTGTCTCTGGTGCGGCTCCTTTGCTGTGAGAACAGCCAGGGGTGGAGCCTGGAGTCACGGGCACGGCCACGTCCCGCAACGTGTCAACTACGAAAGCGGGCTGCGGGCAGGGTTTGGCCCCCCGGGCTGAGTTTCCCCAGCCGCCCCCGGCTGGAGAGCCAAGGCCCTTGTCGTCAAGGGAGGGAGGTGTGTGTGGAGAGAGCCCACACTTGGCTCCCCGCCCCCCATGCACCGCCGTGAGAAGCCCTGACCTCCTCGAACCCATTTTCTCATCTGTAAAATGGGGCAGTGCCATAGCCGATGACCTGGAAATTCACGTGACTTGTTTTTTCTCTCAGCAGAAGACCAGCTGGCTGATTCTCAAGGGGGACGCAGACACTAGGACTAATTCTCCAGACCTAGACAGCCAGTCTTTGTCCCTCAGTAGCGGGACCGATAGAGACCCTCTCCAAACAATGCAAGGGGACAACTTTTACTCACGTGAGTGGTTCTTTTGAGCAAAGAGCTGTACGTGTGGCTTGAAAGGCCTCGCAGCAAAGGGGCCCCACAGCCTGGAACCCGTCCCCCCCAGATCCAAGCCTTGCTCATTAAAAAAAATACATAAGAGCAAACCAGGTAGGAGTGAGGACCCTTTTCTGTTTGAGTTTCCCTCGGACATCGTTAGCTGGCGAGCTGTCAGCGGGCATGCTGGCTTGTCTCCTGGAACATTCCGGAGCTGGCCAGAGCCCAGAAAGCCAAATGGGGCTCCCGGGCTCTTTGGCAAAGAAGGCGTCTCGGGCCGCCAGGCTGGAAGCTGAGGGCCTGTTTCCCAGAGCAGACGTAAGCATGGTCCAGGCAGGGGAGTCCAGACTGGGAGTCAATGACAGGGCACTGCCACCCGGTGCTGGTCCTGAGCAGAGATCCGGGGACTGGGGGCTTCCCGTCCCCAGGGAGCACAGATGACGACTGCCTGGCTCTGGGGGCCGTGAGGGCTGGATTAGGAGTGGTTTTCAGATGTAGGGCGAGGCTCCACACGGTATTCTAGAGGCTGTGAGTTCCCGGGGAAACCACGGCCAGCTACAGGGGGATGCCCCCGGGAGGTCTGGACGTGTTCTTCGGGCCCCAGAGGGGCTGTGGGTGGTGCCCGGGGGTGAGCGTGAGGCGGAGCGCGAAAGCGAAGGATGCGGACGGGCGTGAGAAGGCAGAGAGCGCAGCGGATGCCGGCTGGGCCGCTCCTTCGTCCCGGGGCCTCTGTCCCACCCACCTGCCTGGCCGGGCGGGTAGAGACCAGAGGAGGGGACACGCACGCACAGCCAGCGCTCTGCCTGGCCCATAGTAGGTGCTCAGCGAACAGACTGTCATTGTCATCCTCACCTCCATGACTGAGCCGTAACGGGGCTGACAAATGAAAGCCTTCGCGGGCAGGGGAGGGGTGAAGAAGGCTGGGCATCGCTGGTGGTTGAAAAAGAGCCCCAAGCACAGCAAAGACGCACCGTTTCGTGGATGAGTTTCGTAAGCAGACATCTGTGAGCCCACCCCAGCCCCGCCTTGCGCCTCCGGCCCTGCCTGGGGTGCAGCCTTCTAAATGTGGGGATCTCTGGGCCGGCGCAGAGGGTGGATGTCACCGCGGGAAGGCCACACCAAAGCAGTCCCCCAGAGTGACCCGTCCACCACGGGGGCACCCCTCCCGGCTGCCCGTACCGCCCGCAGGCCGGTCCCAGCACGACCCACCGACCGGGCAGCCGCAGTCCGTCCCCCAGCCCGTCTCTCCTCCAGGCACCCGGCGCCCTGGGTGGCGCAGGACTGACACCCGGGCCCCGGGCCGTTGCTGCTTTGTGTTCCCTAGTTCCTCACGGCAGCTGTTTTGGAAGGCGGTGCCTCCAGCCGCCCTCCTGTGCCCGGGTGTCGTGGCGTTCCCGGCGAGGCCCAGAAGCTCTCAGGAAGCCAGTGTCTGGGGACGTCAGGGTGGCCCTTTCCAGCCTTCCGCCCTCTGCTTGCTGGGCGGGGCTCGGCCCCTCGCCTCCCGCTGACCCAGGGATCCCCGCTTAGGCTCGCAGGCCACCCGCGGGAGGAGGGGCGCCACGCGGGGAGAAGCCGAGGCAGGAGACGGGCTGCCGGTGGGGACCTCCTCGCGCCGCCACCTGCCGTGTGCCCCGTGCTGCCGTCACCCCGGGAGCGGCATGAGCTTGCCTGCACCTGCTGCAACCGGGTGCCCCGGGTGTCCCAGAGGTGGAGGACCCCGGCTAGGCCCGAGGCTGTGCGCGCTGATTTGATCGGCCAATCACACACCGGCAAGGTCTTGTTTCGGCCCCGCCCCCACTGTTGCCGCCCCATCACTGGGGCACGGGCAGGCGACCACAGATTGGGGGAGGGGGGTGCTGGTGCTTCTCATCCGGGCACACCTGGCCTTCAGGAATCACCTGGCCCGTGCCAGAATCCACCATCTAACTGGGGAGGTTCCTCCAAAGTGCATACAACGTGTGTGTGTGTGTGTGTGTGTGTGTGTGTGTGTGTGTGTGTGTCCTTCCCTTTACTGATGCTTGCTTCTGGCAGTCACCATGGTTCTGTCATTCCTTCACTTTCTACGGTGTCCCGATGTCGGCTCCTCTGAGCAGAAAGCCCACTGTGCTATCACACGTGTCCTGAAGACACTCACTGCCTTGTTTACCGATGTGCATGGACCCGGGCTGCTGGCCATGCCCACATTGAGCGTGCCTTGCCAGCTGCCAGCCGATTGAGAAATTCGGGCGGGGTGGGCAGCACCCAGAATCCGAGGGCCAGGTCCCCTCTTTGCCCCGGGCTCCTTGGACTATCCCCGAGCAGCTCCCAACGTGAGTGCATTGACACCGGTCCCGTTGGGAGATGACTGTTCTAGAACGAGGCAGTTGCACACGGCAAGGCACGCCCAGCCACGTCCCTGGGACACCTATCTGTAGCGCGCCCAAGGAAGGTAGGATTGTGACACTCAACACAGTGGGCGCTCAATAAATGTTTGTTGAATTGAGATGCGTTAAATTCAACGGGTATTTATTGAGCACCCACTCTGTGCCAGACGCTGTGTGGGGCGCGAAGGGGGGCACCGAGAAGACGAGAGCGGCCCCCGCCCCGGAGAAGCATACAGGGCGCGAGAGAGGCGGAGACGCCGGCGGGAGCGAGCACACGTGCATCCCGCCGCCACCCACCGGGGGCCTCCGAGGGTGACGGGGAGGGGGCACGGCTCATGCCACCCATGACACCATCGGCACATCTCACCTGGGGCTGAGCTCATCATTCAGTGCTTCATCCATCCCTCCACCAAACATTTATTGAGCACCTACCATGTGCAGGACATGGTGCTAGGCAGCGGACAGGCGGAGGGGAGTGTGGCGCAGGGAAGCAGATGACTGAGGCGCGGTGACAGAGCAGCGCGGACACCCCTCCTTTGTGGCAGCGGCTCTCCGCTCGCTCCGACACCCCTTCTGAAGAGGGTCTCGTTGAAATATGAGAGACTGCTTTTATTTTCCTTTATCCTACACCCAGGGTCCTATCTGGACCATGTGTTTGGTACGTCGTGGCACCAGTGAAGCTGACTTTGGCACGGGGAAGGGTGGCACGGGGCGCTTGTTAGAAGCAGAGGGTCTTGAGCCCCCAGAAGAACACGAGGCGACGTGAGCCCCCTTCCGCAGCCTGGACCCTGCGGACGGGCCTGCTGCCTGCCTGGGTCCCACGTTCCGAGCCCCTGAGGTTCTGCCTTTTCCTTTGAGGTCCCCCACGACGCCCTCTGCGTGGTCAGGGAGGTGTCGGCATAAAACAAAGCCCCAGCCGGCTGGAGACCCCACCCGGAGGACTCAGGGACCCCTAGAAAGACCCCAGTGCTTCTGAAGGAACAGGCCCTTCCTCAGGCCCCAGCACATGTGAGGGATGGAGAAGGGGCCAGGGGGGCGGGGGGGGAAGCTCTGCTTTGGAAACTGAGGCAGCACAGATGGTGGTCCCTGTGGCTTTGGCTTTTGCGTCCCCTTCTGTGTGTCCCTCCCTGTGGAGTCCCGTGTTTGATGGGACGCGCTGGTCTTCGCCCGGGGTCCTGGTGTGGGGCCTGGCCGCGGTCGCCTCCCTGGGTCCCTCCCAGCGCCCACGGGCACGGGGGTTAGGAGGCAGGGCTCTGCGGCAGCTTGCTACCGGCCTGAGGTTTGGTCAGAGGTGGCCTTTCTCCCGTCCCCTGTCACTCCTCTGGAGTTGCAGGATGGCAACAATTGCTCCCACGTGTCCCAGTCCACGACTGAAAGAAAGAGACCCCGATTCGCCGTCGGCCGGTCTCATGACAGCATCTGGTTCACGTGGGCCCCGCGGCCCCCGGGGGTGGCTCCACAAACCTCAGGACTGAAGAACAACATCAGGGCTGTTTCCTCCCTCACGACGGGCCAGACGAGGCCCGGGGGGAGGGCGCCACCCTCCCGACCTTCGGCAGATACCTTCCCGAGCACCTTCTGTATTCAGGCCCCGCCGTAGGTGCTGGGGGTAGAGCAGAGGCCCGAAGAGATGACACCCTGGCCCGAGGAGCCCAGCTGCTCGTGGGGTGGGGGCTCAGGAGAGAGTTAGAAACTAAGTTCCATCAATGCCGTGCAGGTAAGGAGGCCAGGAGGTGCTGGGGACAGTCTTCAATACGGCGGCCGGGGAAGGGAGACCATATCTGAGCGAGACTCGAGGGGGTATAGGCTCGAACCAAGTGGACACTTAGAGGAAGCCTGGCAGGCTTGTGGGTGGCAAGGGGGCCCGTGTGGTAGGGGTGAGGGCTGCGATGCGCGGGGTCATGGGGGACTTGGTCACCCGGGGACGACTCCAGCCTGGCGTCCAAATGGAGCTGTGGTCCTGGAGGGTTCCCGGCAGAGCCCTGACCTCGTCGGGCCTGAGTGGGGGCACGAAAGACCACATGAGGCCATTGCCATCTTCCAGGTTGGGGGACAGTTACTGGGAGGGAGGGTGTCCTGTGGGTGTGCGTTCCTAGCAGAGGGTTCCTTTGGGGAAGGTGTCCGGGGGGGGGGGGTGTGTGTTCCTGGGGGAGTGTCCAGGGACAGGGTGTCCTATGGGGAGGGTGTCTTGGGGGGGTTTCCCTGGGGGGGGCATCCTGGGGGATTGTCCTAGGGGAGAGGGTCCTGGGGGGTGCTAGGGGGGTGTCCCCGGGGGGTGTTCTAAGCAGCACACGCGGCATGTACAAACGAGCTGAGGTGAGAAGTGGGGTGGCCATTTGGGAAACAGGAGGCCAGTGGAGTGGCAGGGGAGGGACCAGCCGGGACCGAGCCGGTCTGTTGTGGTGCCAGGAAGCTTCTCTGTCTGCTGAGGAACGGGCCAGCGGTGCAGGGGTGCGGGCAAGGGGACGAGGCAGTCCGTTCTACGTATGGAAAACCAGGACAGATGGGCAGCTTCACAGAGGGTAGATGGAGGCTGCCAGGCCAGGAAACGAGGGGTTGGGGTGTCCACGGAAGCAGCGGGGAGCCCCTTGAGTGGTCTGAATGGCAGGACCCTGTGTGAGCAGGTAAGGCTCGTGTGGCCGGGGGGACGGAATCAGGAGTGACGTGGGGTAGATGGAGGTGCCTTTCTTCAGAGATAGGGAGAGAACCAGGTGGTTCTGGGAGGAGCCCATCGAGCCGGAAGCCTGAACATCCAGGCCCAGCTGGAGGCGGGCGGACGGGCTGAGGGCTCAGGAGACGTGTGAGCTCCCAGCAGAGTCCCCGAGGGTCCTTGGCGCCCGGAGGCGAGTGGGTAGCCTGAGGCCCAGGACTTTCCGCAGACGGGTGCCCGATAGACCGGTGTTCCTGAGATCGCAGCACGTTCTCCAAAGGGTCTGAGGCCCAAATAAGGTGTGGTCCTCTGGGTTTACTCCCAGCTCCCTCTGGGTCCCTCTTCTGTTTCTCGTCTCTGCTGAATCCTGGAGGAAAGGGGAGAGAAAGAGTGGGCGGGCGGGCAAGGCGCCATGTTGGGGCACAAGGAGACCCAGATGAGCCACTAGGGATGAAGACAGCCACGGCCAGGGGAGTGGGCCACGGAAGCCAGGGGCGGGGGAGGGGGGGCGGCCACCTGATCAGCAGGTGGTTAGGTCAGCTGGCGTGGAGGCTGCTGGGGAGGGTGTGGCCAGCCGCGTCTTTCTGCAAGACCGTGGCCTCCAGCTGCATGGACAGATCGCTCTCTTTCTCTGCTCCCGTCCAGTCCCTAGAAAGAGCAGTGGACCCGCCAGACGTCACGGAGGGGACCCTGACCCAGAAAACCCTGTTGGCCCCTCATCGCTAGAGACCACCCCAGCTGCGAGAGTGGGGCACCCCGGGGCAAAGCCCACCGCCCTTTGATGGGGGTTGGCTGGGGACTCTGCTTTTAGCCAGATCCCCTGTGTAACTGCTTCCCAGCAGGCCTGCCCTCGGGGACCGGGTGGGGTGTGGCGTCTGAGTGGTGGGCCGGGGCATAAGCTGAAGGCAGTGCCGTGTTCCTGGAAAGGAGCCGAAGTCTCAGGTCACACCTCTCAGGGCTTCCTTTGCTCCCCTCCGAATCTGCCTTGGGGTCTTGAGACACCCCCACCCAGCTGGAAGCTGGCTCCCCTCCCCCATCCCAGGCCGGGAGCACTTGATCAATGACCGTCTGTGTCCTTTCTCCCCCGGGGGACGGGGACGGTTAGCGCCTGGGGAGCGCTCGCTTCTCAGTGCTCGGCAGTGCTGTGCGCTGGGCTTCGGGGACCAGCCCCCTCCTCGCTTCGTGGGACACAGCATTGCTTCTGGTGGGGGAGGGGGGAGGGGGCATGACAGTGGCTGCCGCTGATACAGGCAGCAACGGTGTCCACGAGGTCACAGGACGGGCCGGCAGGGAGTGCTAGATCCGGTGCTGGTCCACTCGGACGTGAATCCCAGCTCGTCATTTGCCTTGTGACTTTGGCACAAAAGCAAACTTGTCTGCTTTGAAAATGGCCTCGTCAATGGGGATGATCCGGTCGTCCTGGGAGGAAGCACCTGGGCTTTGGGGGCTGACGTGTGGGCACCTGGCAACCCGCGACCTGAGCCTTGGGGGATGTCTCGGCAGAGTGCGGTCAAGTCCACGGCCCGGGTCGTGGCGAGCCTTCCGGGCCCCCTCTCGCTGGCTTCTGAAGCCTGGAGCTTGGACCATCTTCGGGCCTCCTGTTCACGGTCAATCGGGGCGGAAGGCAGTTCCAGCCGGTGCAGGACTCAAACCTGTGCAGGGCCACAGGGCCGCAAAGTCGCGGAGCCACGCGTCAGTGGAAAACCCGTTGTGGTTCTGGCAGAGCTGACAAAGGTCTGCCCAGGGAAGCACGGAGAATGCCAGGTTTGCACCGAGAATGCCTGGAGGCTGTGATGGTCTTGGCCGCTCTCCAGCTGCATCGGGACCAGCCGCCTGCCCCCGAGATCCTCCCCTTGAGGATACTCCAACCGGTGGGAAGCCAGCCCAGAAGAGGCCCAGACCCGAGGAGACCGGGGCCCTGAGAGCGGTCCCGCAGGACGCCAGGGGCAAGGCTGACACCGGTGGGCTTCTGAGAGGAGGTGGCAGGGGAGCCCGTTTGGCGAGGACTCGTGGACGGGTGGGTGTCCAGCACCTGCAGAGCTGATGAGACTGACGACAACCCAGCTGCCGCCTCGTCCCAGGGGCAGTAGACCTGCCTTCTCTCAAGTACACACAGCGGGCACTCTTCTGGCCACCCAGTGTCATCTGACACGCAGGTGCCTGAAAGTCCCCCCCCCCCCCGCCCCGGCAAAACCACACCAGGCAGAGCTGCTGGAGTGGAAGGGATCACTGGATCCTGAAGCCAGAAGTCCCGGGCTCTTGCCGTGCCCTCGCTGTGAGCAGACCTTGACCTTTAGGAGTCATTTGTTCTCACTAGGTTCCCGCTTCCTCACCCGTAAAGGGAGGCCATGTGTAATGGGAAGGCGTATGAGGGTCAGGTAAAGTCTCTGAATGTGTGTGGGGACTTTTTAAACTGGTGGCTCTCAACCCTAGCTGCACATGGGGTCCCTGGGACCTCTAAAATCCACTGATGGCTGGTCCCAGCCCCAGAGAGACCAAGTTTGACGGGTCTACATGGCAGCCTGGGGGGGGGGGGAGAGTGGACCCTCCCCTACTATCCCTGCTGGTCCCCACTACGTATAGCCAAACCCCACCCCCCCCGAAACAATACAGCAGACAGATCACAGAACTCCAAGGGTGGAAAGAGGAGGTGGGCTGGACCCCAGGACTCGAGGGAAAACATGGGACCCACGTCTCCCACCTCCCATGCAGTGGCACCAGGGGCCAGGTAGACGTCTCGCTCCCCTGGCCACACCAGCAGATGTGAAGCAGGAGGCCTGCTGGCTCCTGGCAGCCTGGAGGGTGGGCCTGGGAGGCCCTCTCCACCACGGCTGGCATCTCCCACCCCCACCTCGGGGCACGGAGCCACCAGGGAAGCGCATCTCGCCCCCGCAGGCAGTGCTGACAGGCACCGGCTGGACTCGGCCGGTCGCAAGGGCCCTTTGACAAATGTTCTGAAAACTGGCTTGTCCTCGAAGCCGCATGCCCCACAAACCCCATCTGCCAAACCGAACCAGGTGGCAGCGGCCTCCGTGGGAGGTTTTCCTGGGACCCGGCGTCCTCGTCCTCCGACGCAAAGTCTCAGATGTCCGGGAGACGATAGAGGGCTACTCCAAGAGCCATGAAGATAACAATTTGGGTAAAAACAAGCAACAAACACGACACGCAGAAGGACTGGATGTTGGGGCGCCTGGTGGCTCAGTCCATCGATCCTCCGACTTCGGCTCACGTCATGACCTCACGGTTCGCAAGGTTGAGCCCCGTGTTGGGCTTTCTGCTGTCAGCACGGAGCCTGCTTTGGATCCTCTGTCCCCCTCTCTCTGCACCTTCCTGCTCACTTGCTCTCTTTCTCTCTCTCACTCACACACACACATAAATATTTGAAAAACGAACTGGATGTTGGGGTTCGCGGACAAGGACCTTGAGTGCCAGCCATCAGAAGAACACTTCAACAAGCAAGTACAGATACTCTGGAAACAACCAAAAATATAAAAAAAGAGCCAAACGGAAACGATAGAAATGAAAAAGAAAATAATCAAAATTTAAAAATCATCACGTGGATTCAATAACACAGCAGCAGAACATGACAGAGGAAAGCTAGTGGTCCCGTAGATGGAACAGCAGAAGGGACCCGGTCGGCACAACAGAGAGAAAACAGCAGGAAATAAACGAACGGGGCCTCGGAGACCTGCGGGGCAATATTTGTAGCATTGGAGTCCCAGAAAGAGAGAAGACAGTGGGTTTGAAAAAGTACTCAAGGATGTGGCCGAACACTTACCAGATGTGGCAAAACACATAAACCTACCGGTTCCAGAAACTGCGTGAACCCCAAGTGGGATGAGTCCAAGGCAATTCACTCCAGAACCCATCACAATTGAACTTCTAAAATCTAAAGACAGAGGGTCGAAAATCCTGAAAGCAGCCGAGACAGAAGGCAGACTCCCTGTAGGGAAACGCTGGTCTGGAGGCGGGCATTTCTCGTCAGAAACCACGGGGGCCGAAAGCAAGTTGCTCGTCCGCGTCAATTCCACATTGGGGGAGCACATCCTCCGGGAATGAATGGGAAACGCAGAAATTCTCGAAGGAAAAGCAAGAAGTTTTCACCAGCAGACGTTCTTTCAAGAATTGTGGGCAGAAGTTGTCCAGGCCAAAAGGAAATGCTAAGAGAAGGTTGGAGCTTCTGAACAGAAAGCCCATCGGAACAGGCAAAAAAATGGGGCAAACGTGATTGGCTCTTCTTTTCGTGAGTTTCTGAAATCCTGTTTGAATCCCGGTGAAGCGAAATTTCTAACGTTATCGGATATGGACGCTCAAGGTAGGTGGAAGAAATACCTGTGACAAGTGTCACTAAAAAGGAGAACAGGGTGGCCTCTGGGGAGTAGGGTCTCTGCACGAGAAGCAGTAAAATACAGAGGCTGGCACATGGCGGTCTGAACAGGGGACATTGTGACAGCCGTCCATGTGACAGCAGTGCCTCCAGGTGACGGCTAGAGGTGAGGGCATTGCTGTTCTTGAGGCCCTAAAGCCGTGCTTCCCGAAGCGTCACGATGCCCCGGAGGGCTGGTGAAAACCCAGCTCACGGGACCCCAGCCCTGGATTCTGATGCAGGAGGTCGGGGGCGGGGCCTGAGAACTTGCCTTTCTCACCAGTTCCAGGTAAGCCGATGCCGCTAGTCAGGGACCCCACTTTGAGAACCACTGCCCCGGCATCTTTGGATGATAAGGGCCTCCTGTGTCTCGGCGGAGGGTCCCTCAGATCCTCGACCGGACAGCCCCACGTCCCCAAGTGTGCCTGGCTCTGTGTGTAAATTAGGAGGGACCCCAGGACTGTGAGTCAGGACGCCTCATTTGCATCACGGGGCTGGGCGCCCTCGGGCAGCGCCCCCCCCCCCCCCACCTCCACGATCTCTGAGCCTCGATTTGCCTTCTGTAGAATGGGAAGCTAGTTGATGACCTGGAGGAGGCTTGAGAGAGGCTGGGAGGAAGAGGGACGGCAAGAGTGGGGCTGGCGCCTCGCCCCTCACCCCACTTCTGTCTCCCCTTCCCCCTGTTTTGTGTGTCAGTTCATGTAAAATCTCGCGTGGTGAGAGGGCGTCTTTGCTCAAGGAAGCTTGAGAACCCTGCCCTCGATGTGGCAAAAGGCCCTTTCTGACCCGCATCCAGGGCCTTCCCACAGGCCACCCGGGAGCAAACAAGTCCCCAAGACCGGTTCCCCAGCTGAGGCAGCGCCTACAGGCTTGCCCGTGTCCACATGCACGCAGAATGTCTCCTTTGTCCTCACAGACTCGGCGAGGACTCCCAGAGACGAGGGCATCTGGATAAGTATCCTTTGCTCAGAGCAGGGCCGTCCTGGAGTGGGTGGGTGGGCAGTTCTGTGCGCGGCACCCAGCTCATCCGAGGCCCTGTCCTCCACCCTTGGTCCGGTGTGCACATGACCTTGTGGACACAGAGACGTGCCCCGCCCCCCGCCGGGCCCAGCAGCCTGGAGGCTCCCGGGGTATGTTGCTGCCTGGGCTGCTGGGTCCCGGCCCGGTGCTGGGAGCCAGGACCCCCGGATGGAGCAGACGTGGTCCCTGAGCGTTAAGGGCCCACAGGGACTGGGGACAAGCCTCCTGAAGGTGCTCCCCCAGAGTGGGGGTGGCCCGGCTCTGCCACTCGTCCTCGCCTTCAGGACGCATCCCACACTCCCCTCTCGGCCAGAAGGACCTCGCAGAGAGCCTCCACGCTGCCCTCTCCAGGCACGTGCTGCAGGGGCATAACTGGGAGATCTCAGACCCCGGGGCCCACACGGTGCAGCCGGAGACGTGAGCCATGGAGGTGGAGCAGGTGTGGGGGTCCCACAGTCTCAGGCCAGCCCTTTTCTGCTTCAAGAGAAGCTGGACATTAGGCTTTTAACGTGACCCCCCGCAACTGCAAACAGCTTAAGGTCTTTTAGAAAATAAAATAGTTTTCCTGCCACCTTCTGCTGGTGGCAGGCCTCCGTGTGCGGCCTCTGGGACAGGAGGGCACAGCCCTACCCCGCACAGGGGTCCTGACTCTGCCCCCAGCTCGCCGGGTCCACCAGGCGAGGAGCGCGGCCTGGGGGACCGGTGGCACCAAGGCCTGAGGCCGTCAGAGAACACAGGCTCCCACCGGGACTAGGGCTGGGCCCCAGGGTGTTCCTGGGGTCCTAGGCGGGCTCAGGGACATCACACCCTTGCTGGCTTCCTCCTCAGTCAGCGCCCTGGAGACAGAGGCCACGACTGAGGGGGGGGGGGGCGTGACCTTCAGGGGCCTTTCTGGGTGTCACCACCCAGCCCCGCCGGCCGGGGCTGAGCCTTTCCTCCCCTGCCTGGCCGAGCTTGCGTGCGTGCGTGACAGAGCTGTGCTGTGTCTGTTTCAGGATCCCCCTATTCCAAATCTGACCCTCTCCCAGGACACGGAAAGAATGGCCTGGACCACCGGGTAGGTACTCGACCCCTCCCTGGCTCGCGGTGCACTAATCGTCACCCGCCGTGAGCCTGAGCGCGGGGCCCACATGGCCAGGAGGGGCCCGGGGACCCCGCTTGCCCACCAGCTCTTGCCTGCTGTCCCCAGGGGCCCTGCTGTCACCCCTGCAGACCAGAGCCAGACCAGAACTGGGACACCCCCCTCCCCTCTGAACCCAGCCCCCGGCTCCCAAGGAGACCTCAGTGTGGGGGCAGGGGGAGACAGGGGCCACCCAGAGTATTCAGATCCTCTGAGGCCCCTCCTGGCCCACGTCCTTCTTCTGTGACCCAGAGCCTATCTAAGGACCTTAAAGGGTTGGCTGGCTCACGAGCAACGTGAACCGAGGACCTACGTCTGTTTCTGGGGTGTTGTGACCATCAGGACTGTCACCGCTAGTGGTGTCATTAACATCTGTGACTATTATCGTCCCTAATGATGCCGCTTCCACCTGTGATAATTATCGCATCCCACACCATGTCCTTGGCTTTCTCTGGCTGCCCCCCCCCCCGCTAAAGGCTGGTTTGACCTCCTCGTCCGGTTTTCCCAGTCTTGGGACATGGGAATGTGAGCCCGGGTAGTTTGGCACCTGCCTTGTCCCCACAGGAGGTCTGGGCTCATTTTTGTTGCTGTTCCTGTGGCTTCACTAGTCCCCAGTGAGGACTCGGGTAGGGCAGGTGTGATGGCACCAGAGCCCCCCCCCCCCCGCCCCCCGGCAACAGCCCCAGGAGACCCGCGGTCAGGCAGCCTCTGTTGTCTGAGGACGTTTGTCTAAAACCGAGGCAAGTCGTTCCGCAAGAGAAGCCGCTCAGAAGTCACCCCCTGTGATACCCTTCAGTGGTCTTGGCAGTAAGTGTATAATGCTGGGGACAGCCTCCCCCGGTCCCCCAGGGCAGACCTCACATCCAGGGTCCCAGACGCCTCCGGGACAATCCAAGAACAGGGATGCCTCGGGCATTTTCTCCGCCTTCTTTGTCCTCCTCAGGCTCTGGCCCACCTGCTGCTGTGTCTGTCCTGGGCCCAGGCACCTCTGCATGGTTTGACTCTAGTCAACCCCCTCTTGCCACTAACCGCACCCGCGTTCTGGAAGGGGCCAAGTCAGGGCGCACGCATGCGGCATGCTTCCCTGAATTTCCTTCTAAGGATTTCTCCAGCCTTCATCCTCAGTGGATGGCGGGGAGGGCACGGGGTGGGCGGGAGATGTAAACCCTCGGGCTCAGGGTTAGGCGTCCTGAAGGTGGTGGGAAAACCATCCCAGAACGTTCTCCGCACACGTGGAACAGCTCCTGTGTGGCTCGGGGGCCTACGAGGGCGGTGGTCACAGGCTAGGCCATGCCAAGGTGCCCCACCCCCCACGCCAAGTCCTGGGACTTGCCCTCGTTAAGAGAGGAATTCTCCGCACTCTGGTCTTACATCATTGGTGCCTGGGCCGTGCATCCTCTGGGGAGGTGCCCTCCTTGGTACATGCTGGAAGGAGCCGGATTGATGCCCCAGCACCTGCAGAGAAGGCTGTGGCGTCACACGCCCACCCCCCACCCCACAAGAGCTGGGAACGGCTGATCCAGACACCCCAGCATGGATGCAATGTTCGTTCCCCCTCCTAGAGCTAGTGAGAGCAGGGGCTCCGAAGCACAGGTGCACTCAGACCAAAAACCCATGACCTCCAACCACAAGGGAGCAGAGGAGAAAAGTATGAAGGAAGTTACGTACCAGAATTATACAAGAAACAGAAGAGCCTTGTATGAGCAAAACTGCTGAAGCTTAGCTCTGAGCTTCCTAGCGGCCAGGGCAAAGAGGCAAACGGGACTGGCTGTGTAGTTCCCATCTGGCGGGAAGAAGGAACTCAAGTTCATCAGGGGGAGACGGAGGTTTCTAGTTCTTGCTCTGAGAGGGATTTGTCACAAGGGGTCACCACCCCGTGTCCCAAGGCTCATTAAAATACCCTGATAACCAGCCTGCCACAAAGCCTACCTGTGGTAGCTGCTCATCTCCGTGGAAGGACCAGGGCGGTGGCCACTGGTGGCCATTCCTGTGGCTGGCAGCGTGGCTCCCCCTGTGCCGCCTGGTCTGCTATTAGGAGAACGACCGCCGGCCACCTGATGGCAACGAGGAGCGTAATCGAATTCTCCGAGTAGAAGGCAGAGGCTGTCACATTGTAGTCACGGCAGGCAGAGGGGACGCTAGTTTGTGAGGACACGCGGTATCGGGCCGGTATTGCCTTCGTATGTGAAAATGCCCCGAGCCACCCGGCAGTGCCGGAGACCCGGATAGAATACAGGACGGCAGGCAATTGGAACATGGCTTTTGAGATCAGACGTGCGGATCCGTTGAACCAAAAGGCACGGGAAGCGAATGGCACAAGTGCACGGTGCAGACGGCAAGCAGCCTAGGGGGTCTGTGGGGGACGCGTATCTTGCGAATCAGGCTTCCACGTGTCCATCAAGCGTTTGCCGAAACGTCTGTGTACAAGGAAAGCCTTGGCGAAGCAGTCTGAGGTTTTCCAGCCGTGACCCTGCAAAGCACACGTACGTACCGCAGTCAGCCCTCGGTTGGCCCCCAGCTCTGCCACCGGCTCCGGGCGCGTTTTCAGGCCACCCGCTCGCATTTCCTGAGGCTCTCCTTCCTGGTCTTTGAAAACATCACCCTTGCCTCTCAAGGGCGTCGTGAGGACCCGCGACCGTTAAAGCGGGTGGCGTCTTCTCCTCCGTGCGCGCCACGGCACGGTTCCCACACGGGGAGTCGTCATCAAGGCAGAAGCCCCCTGCCCTTTCTTGCTCCCACACGGGTGGCTGTTGGCACATTCCGACGGGAGCCTCAGCCGGAAAATAACGGTGACCGGCCACCGTTCCTTTCCTACTGCTAACAGTTGCGGTCTGATTTTTGAGACGTGAAAGACATGGGTTGAAACGGTCACAGTTCTGTGGATTCGCTGTGGGACCTCGGGCTCGTTGCTTGACCTCTCTGAGACTCGTCCATAACATGCCATGACGGTACCCGTCTCCTGGGTTGGCAGCAAAGATTGTGAGATGTATCTGGAGGGTGGCTGGCGCACGGAGACTCCAGCCAGTGGGAGGGGTTACTAACCGGTTGCCTTTAAATTCCCTGGGGCCTCTGTTGAGGCCCGTAGGGGGGATCAGCCAGGGACGTGCCTATTGGCATCGTGTTCCCGGGGCTCCCCTGGCCACCCCATCTCTGGAGGAGTAACCACGAGACTCCCTTGCACCAGGGAGGTCTTGAAGATCTCAGACGCTTGGAAGACAACGGGGAGACCGCTCTTCCCCTGCTGTGGACTGATCCGCCGCCCCCGGCCCTCCACCCCTCTCTCCTGGGAGTCTCTGTCTGGTCTCAGAGCCTGGCAGACCACAGGGCGCTTTTGCTGCTAACTGCCCAGGTCGGCGGCGGGGGCCTGTGAGGCAGGGCAGTGGGCACTAGGGGGAGGCATTTCTCTTCCGCACCACAGGCCAGCCCGGCGAAGGCAGTGGACGCAGGTTTGCCTTGCGTTAATGCGGGAAGAGGTTCCCCAGCCAGACAGGCGCCCCCTGGGGGTGCTTCCTGGTGTCCTGAGAATAACGTCTCAGGAAAAATCCCCAAGGAGAACTATTCTGTGATGATCGTAAAAGGGAGTGGAGGCGAACGCACCTGGCTCAGGGTCGTGAGGCCAGTGAGGCACCTGCCCAAAGGCTCGGTCATCAAAGTAAATAATGGTCCAATGCGATGCCTTCTTTTTTTTTTTTTAATAGTGATTGATCACAGATGTTATTTATTTATTTGTTTGTTTATTGAGAGAGCGCCTGCAGGGGAGGGGCAGAGAGAGAGAGAATCCCAAGCAGGCTCCGGTCTGTTAGCGCTAGGGCCTGACACGGGGCTCGAACCCGCGAACCACTCCTATCACGACCCGAGCTGAGATCAAGAGGCAGAGGCTCAACCGAGCGAGCCATCCAGGCGACCCTGATGCAGTACCTTTTAAAATCCAAATTAATTCGTGGTGAACAAAATGCTGTTTCCGTAGAGACTGGCCCCAGGCCCCCACCCGTGCTCACCTGACTCACTACCCCTGTTTCCCCTGTTGGGCTGCAGGACCGTGGGCTGGGGGCTCTCCGGGCTGGTCTCTGCCCCCACACTCCCTGGGACTCCGCCTGCCCCTCGACCGCTGCTTGTCCGCGGCAGGAAGCGGCACTGAAGGCGCTCTCCCCGTGGCACAGTCCGGGGCGAAGCGGTCACCTTGAAGGTCAACCCCTGCACCCAATTCCGGAAGCACCGGCCGCGAGCTCCCAGCCTGTGTCAGACCCCGTGTAGGCGCTGGGCCTGAGGAAGCGGTGCTCTTCGAGCGGCTCAGCCCGACTGGCGGTGCTCACACCAGGCGCAGGAGGCGGGGGTAGAGATTCAGGGGCTCGGCACCTGCTTTACGGGCCCGGGCCCTCCTCAGCCGTTGCAGGATGAGTTTTTCAGGTGGGCTTGCGGGGTCGTGATGCACCGAAATGCCAGCTTGCCGATGAATGCCGCGAAGCAGGGAGGGCGGCCCGTGTTTTCTGAATGTCACCACCTGAGTGCCCCACGCAGGGCTCCGTCCAGGGGCTGTGCTGGCCCGGCACGCGGGAGCGCTGGAGCCCTCGGGGTCCGGTCTCCGTGCTGTGCGGGGCCCAGAGAGCAGGCGCGCGGGCGTGGCTTGAAGGGCGGCAGGAGAGCCGGGCCGGGCAGGGTCCGCGCAGGCCTGGAAGGGGCGGGAGGACCTTCTGGAGCCGTGGCACCGGGGGCTCCTGGCTGCCCGCCCTCCTCCCACCTGGGCCAGCACCGCCAAGGCGCGGCCACCCGCCCCCTACAACCTGCCTCCTGCCGCCCTCTCTCTTTCTCTTCCAGAACGCCAATCTGGCCCCTTGTGGAGCAGACCCGGATGCCAGCTGGGGCACGCGAGGTACAAGACGCGGGGACCCCCGTGGGTCCCTGGCTGGGGCAGGGGTCACTTACACGGTTCCATGAGTGTCATCCTGACCCGGGCCCCTCCAGGGCCAGCTGGCAAAAGGCTCTCAGCATCGTGCGGTGGGGGGATCAGGGAGGGCGCGTGTCCTCGCAAGGAGCACTTTACCTCCATTCTCAGGTTACCGAAGGTGCTCCCCTCGCTCGTAGTGCTCCCGCTCCTACTTGAGGGGCTCCCCTCGCTCCTGGTGCTCCTTCTCCTGCTCCCCTGGTTCTCTTCTCTCCCACCTCAGATGCCCCGCTCCCCTACCTCAGGCCCTCCCTTCTCTGCATCCTTGAGAACAGCCACCCCTGTCCTGATATGCTTGTCGCTCTGGTCCCTTGGGGAGAGAGATCTGTGTTGGACTAAGCCTCCTGTACCAGCACCGAGGACAAGCCAAACACCCACTGGCAAATTTCGTGGCAGTAAGGCAGGAAGTCACAGCAAAAAGCCTCTGGGGTCTGAGCCGAGTGGATTCGGGTCACCTCCTGCCTCCCACCCTTGCTGGCTGTGTGGCCTCCTGGCATTCAAACCTGGGAGGCTGCTGTTCCTGGAGTGACCCTGCTCATATGGCAGGTGCCTGACCGGGGGCTCTGCTGAGTTGGAGCCCATCCCGCGCAGGGCCATGCCGCTCACCCCTGTCACCCCAAGAAAGACAGGGAGCGTGCCCTCAGGGGCGGGTTCACAACAGACAGAGGAGCGATGGGGTGTCACAGCCGGCCCCCTCCACGTGGCTCTCCAAGCTCCCGGGCTCAGAGCTGGCATGTCAGGACGTCGCATGGCATGCTGGGAAATGTGGGGACCGACCCCTGTCACCCAGGCCCTTGTCGGGGCCTCCCTCCCAAGACCAGCTTGTGGCCCAGGTCTGCTTTCTGTGGGTTCTGCATGGTCCCCGAGGCCCTCCCATCCACACGAGTTTGTTCTTTGACATGACGATTTTAGTCTGGTGGAAAAGCCTTTAAAAGAGCGTACGGAACTCAGTAGTCTAACAGGAGGGCCTAGGGGGTAGGAAGGTAAGCAGTGCCCCCGAGACGTCTGCCCCGGAATGCCCGCTCCGCAGGTGGGTGAATCGAGGCAGGCAGCTTTCTCAGGGTGGCCCGGACCGCCAGGCCGACAGAACCACGTCCGAGGAACACAGCACTGCGTCCAGCTCCCAGTCTGGCCTCCAGCCTCCTGACCATGCCTCCTGCTCTCGGTTTCCCTCTGGAGAATCTGCTCCCTGGGGGACTAGAGCCCCGAGTGCAGGCCGCCGGGGGTGGGAGGCGGGCACGCGCAGCCGACTGCAGGGTGGCGGGGAGGGGGGCCCCCAGGATGGGAGGCTGCTCCCACCTTTGGGATGAGTTCCCACGCTTCCTAAACCACCACCTGTGGTTTTTCTTCCTTCTCTTACAGAATACAAGGTAAGAGGGGCCGCCCGCTGCCACGCCGACCGCTTCGTGCCAGGCCGCACCTGCCCAGGTTAAAAGTTCCTTTTGTTGTGCTTTCGTACGAAATGTGTATGTCCGATGCAGACGCAAGTATGTATCTTCGCGTTGGCCTTGGGCTCGGCTCTTCGGTCCCGGCTCGCGCCTGCTTCCTGGGGTGAACCTGTGGTTTCTTCGCCCGACAGGTCTACCCTTATGACGCCCTCATTGTCACAAACCGAATTCGCGTGAAGCTGCCCAGAGATGTGGACCGCACGAGACTGGAGGTAGGAGGGCGTCTCCGGCCGGGACGTTCGTTCCGGCTGGGTGATCTTGGGCTCCTCCCGTCCCAAGGATCTTGGGCTCCTCCCTTGGGCGCACTCCTGTCCCTGCTGTCAACACTCGGCCCCCTCCCGCATGTTCCCACCACGGCCTCAGCGCCAGGGCCCCTCGTTGTCTGAAAGGCTGGAGGACGGCGGGCGCGTGCCCCGGTAGAGATGGCTTTGCAGAGGGCTCTGCTGTTTGCAGGGGTGCTGAGTCAGTAGTGCCCGTCTTTTCCCCAAGCACTGGTGTTGAGAAGGCGGTCGTAATCCACGGCCTCTCGTTTGACCACATCCACACCGATCTAGAACAATAAGCCGGTCTGTGGGGAGCAGGTGTAGGTTTAAAGAAGCAACGGGATGTCAGCACGGGGTAGGTGTTTAGATAATCTTTGCTGAGCCCTTGCTTTGAGCCGTAATCCCCACGATTGTCCTACAAAGTAATTAACGGCCATCCAGTGAATTTCACCTCCTGAGCCCTGTCACAAATGTTTTGTGGCCTGTTAATGTCCGTTTTGCTGGGAGTGCGGGGTCTGGAGGCTCCTGAAGGCCCAGGGTCCCCTGCCCCATCGGTGACCCAGAGCTGGGCACAGAGTAGGTCCCGTAAGCGTCTCAGGCATAGTGTGTGTGCAGCTGGTGCCAGACCCGCCAGACGGCCCATCTGGGAGGGAGTAGTAGGGACCCGGACGCAGCGGGGGGCACCCAGTGACACCCGCGGGCTCAGCCGGGCTGCCAGGGGAAGGCCAGGTGGCCACCCAAGATGGGACGGACGGAGGCCAGGCGGGGAGAGCTGGGTGGGGAGTGGGGACACGTCCACCGCTCAGCAGGAAACGCTGAGCTGGCCCTTGAAGGAGGGACGAGATTCTCACCTGCAAAGAGGGAAGAACATAGGTCTGGGCCCGGGGACCCCAAGTAAAGGCTTCAAGGGGGGATCTACAGGATGTGCCCTGGGTAAGAAGGGAGCCCTCTCGGTGAGACTGATGGGGCACAGACCTCCGTGCACAGCCTTGACGATGAAGACACTGCTGTCCAGCGGCTGGGTCCCTGGGCTCCTTGCCCGGGGCCCAGGGAACGGCATCGCTTGCGGGGGGAATAGTGGTGGCGGTGAGGGCTACGCAGGTGCTGGTGCGGCTGCAGCCCTGCAGGGAGGCACATCGTGCGGACGCTTTCTGTTACGAGTGACGAGAGCCTGCCCATGTGACTCAGGCAGAAAGGGGGTTACCAGCTCATAGGATTGATGGGTCCCTTCAGGGTGGCTCAGTCATATCTCGGGCCCAGCGTCTCTCCTGCAGTCTCTTGGCCGTATTCCCTGTGTCCTGGCTGCTAGACCGACTTTGACCTCACCTCTCCCAGGCTCAGAGTCTGCAGAGAAGAGGTCAGTGTGCTCCGTCCCCCCTCTTCCTTCTCTCTCTCCCTCTCTCTCCAAAGTCCTAGCCTCATCTCCGCCTCTGGGCGGGTGATCTGACCACCCTGAATCAACCAGCTTGTCCGGGGGACTGTGATGTCCCCTCTGGCCAGGCTTGGCCGCCGGCCCTGGAGCAGGGGGACCGCTCCGAGCTCTGGGACTTGGTACTTCAGCTTAGGGCCAGACGCCTGCAGAGAGGTGGGGAGCTGAGGCCGGGGAGGAGGGGACAGTGCGGCCCAGCGAGCCCACGGACGCCGCAGTCGGGCAGCGCGGCGAACCCACCAGATCCTGCCGTCATCCAGGACACCGGGGCATCGTGCCGGGCAAAGGACCACAGAGCCAAATGACACACGAGCTCCTCTCTCAGGAGACTGTCCATTTATCAGGACATTTGGACCTTACCCTCCAGCAAAGCAAAGATGTGTAGAAAGTTCTGACCTGTGGGGATAAGCTCACGTGGCCCGTGGGGTCAGGGGCGGCCAGCTGGGAGCTGGTGTGTGAGTCCAGGGGAGGGGAGCCGCGGAGCCCCCGGTCCCCGGTGCGGCTCCTGGGACGTGGGGGCCCTCGGAGAGCACACGCAAAAGCCGCCAATGCGGGAGGGCCATCTCACGCCGTGGGGGTGCCTGCTGTGGGGAAGACAGGGTCCTGGGCAGCTTCTGCAAGGGGCTCACGTTTAACGATCCCCGCTTTCTCTGCAGGGGACACGCTCTCTGGCTCCTGCTGAGTGGAGTCCTTGTTAATTGTGCGGTCACGTCCCCAGCCTGGAGGGTTCCTGTTTGCTGCGTGTCTTTGCTCCTTAAAGGGCCAAGCCCTGTGAGCTGGTTGCCCTCACCACAGAGCGGAGCTCAGAACAGGATGCCTGGGGCTCCTGGCTCAGCAGCGTTAGGGCTAGCTGTTTCCCTCTTGGGACCAGGGACTGTAAATGACGCCCGCCTCCCTTTGCTTTTTATTAAATATGGCACGAAAGGGGCACAATAGCGGTTGATAGCTATCAATATTTCCTTTTAACAAACTCTGAGGACTGGTGTTGAGTTTCATCATCCAGTCCCCAAGAACGCATCCAAGGGTGCATCTCTGTAATCATTCTCTTCCCCGTCTGAGCCCAGCCAGGAGGCAAACTGGGACTGTTACCACAAGTGGGGCTCGTCCCACATTCTTCGGGGCTCGGAGCTGGGAGGTGAGTGGGGAGTGGGGCAGGAGGGGCCACACCCCAGCAGGACACGGGGGACCCTGAAGTTTTTATGTCAGGGGAGGGAGCTGTATTTTTTTCTTTTTTTTTTTTTAATGTTTATTTTATTTTAGAGGGAGAGAGAGACAGAGTGAGCAGGGGAGGGGCAGAGAGAGACACACACAGAATCCAGAGCAGGCTCCAGGCTCCGAGCTGTCAGCACAGAGCCCGACGCAGGGCTCAAACCCGAAAACCGCGAGATCAGGACCTGAGCCGAAGTCGGACACTTAACCCACTGAGCCACCCAGGCGCCCCGAGCTTTTTTTTTTTAACGTAAAAACAATTTCTAACTCTTGTAGAACTTCAGAAAAATACAAAGAAGAATGCAGACATCACACGGAAATCCCCCAACGAGTCATAACTCCTATTAACTCCACGGTGGACATGTTTCTGGAAATCTCTTTTTGCATAAACACCCGAGACAGCCGAGTCCTATTTTTGATGAGTAGGTACACGCTGTCGACGCAGTGTGAGGTCAGCTCTTTTCTTTTAAATTTGACGTGAACGTTTTCTCTGCCAGTTGACATAGACCTGCTCGTCCTTTTAAACGGCTGGATGATGGTCCCACATCCACACATGGGAGGGTCCGAAGGGCCAGGCTTCTGCTCACGCCCCCACGAGCCGTGGCTCGGTCACGTGGCCAAGCGCCACGCAAGGCAGGCTGGGCGTGCTGGGTGCCCAGCGAGAGGAAAGGGTGAATCTGGTGGACAGATGGTGAGCCCGGCACATCTCTGTAGGGTCCGTCTCTGGAAGGCGGACTGTTCTGTCAGCTTCTCGCCCCTTCCTGCCAGAGCGCTCAGCTGACTCTCTCTCGCATTCGGTGAGTATGTGGCACCGAGCTGGGTCCTGGGATGTGTGTGACGCGCAAAACCCGGCATGAGCTCTGCTCTCCCAGAGTCAGTCTGACCGGGGAGATGGAATCAATCAACCGATAACCCAAATGAGTATATGTCATTATACACCAAGATAAGGGGCTTAACGGGAAGGAATGTGGGCCCGTGAGCCTTTGAAAATGGGTAAAAGTTAATCGGATGTATAAGTGTTGTGTGTGTAGAGGTGTGTGCATGTCTGTAAGGTGAGGTAGGCACATAGGAAGAGAATTCCAGAAAGCACAGACTGTGTGTGCAAAGGCCCTGGGGTAGGAGGAAGCAGGGTTTTTTGAGCAAGAACTTTAAGGAGACTCAGGTGGCTGTAGTTGAGTAGGGTGAAGGTAAGGGTGGGGCCAGGCCGTTCAAGGCCCTGGGCCATGGTAAGCAGTTGGGATTTTAGTTTTAAGAGCAACGGCTTTTAGGTGGGGGAACCACCTGATTAGGTTTGTCACTGAAAGCATCAGCGGGGCTGCTCTGTGAGACCTGGGTTGGCTGTGGGGATGCAGGGAGACCGTTTGGGAGACGATTGCGTCCTCCAAGCAAGACATGCTGGCATATTGGTCAGGGTGGTGGCAGCGTCGTTGTGAGAAGTGGGCAGCGTGGGGATTTGGGCCCTATTTGGGAGGTCGAGGGAGCAGGACTGGGTGATGGAAGGTGCACTGTGGAGTGACGGGCGTATCTGGCGTGACTCCAGGGTGTCGGGAGGGGGTGGCGGTCACTCGGAGCGCGGTGAGACCAGACCCCGATGATGGTGGACACTACGAGGCTTGGCCGGGGAAATTCAGGATGCTTATTAGCCCAGGAAAACGAAAGGTGCCACATAGCTGCCCTTAGCATGTAGTAGATGCTCCATAAATGTTGGTGACGTATACAGGGGGATGATAACCCTCTGCGGCTCTGGAAGTGCAGTCAGATGAACCGTGTGACCGCCCCCCCCCCCCAGAGGGCAGGGCAGAGCAGGGGTCAGCGGGCAGACTTCCAGGGACACCCATCTGGAGCCTGGCTGAACGTCATTCCCGAGATCCAGGGCTCTCTGTCCTAGAGGGTCTGGCCCCTGGTTCCCAGTACCCGAGGGCCTCGTGCCTGGGAGGACCTCGGGCCCTTCCTGATTTGGCGGTGCCCCTCCAAGGGTCTGCTTCTAGGAGGTTCCAGTCTGAGTGGGAGGAGCTTTGCCTGTCCCTGAGAAAGACTCAAGTATCCTGAGACCCCCCCGCACACCTCTGCCTGGCACTTGCCGAATGACATCACCATCCCGTTCGTCCGTCCGTCTCCACATCCTGGTGGAGAGAGAGCTCACCCAGGGTTGGGATAACCTGGGTGTGAATTCAGTCTCTGTAATGTCTAGTTATGTGACCACAGGCGGGTTCCTTCATCACCCTGAGCCTGACTTCTCCCCTGTCAAATGACATTGCTGTGCCGATCGTGCTGGCTGGTTTGAGCGTTTATTCTGTTGTTCAGAGGTAGTCATTAAACACCTCCTGGGAACAGGCCCCAGGCAGGTGCAGGGTGGGCACGACTCAGTTATTTTTTCCACATCACCTCACTTCACCAACCTGAGATTGAGCCACATAGATGACTATGGATTAGAATATGCTTTTCGTGGAAACGAGGGTTACAGAGTGGCCGACACAATGGTGGCTAAGAACTTCAGAAAAAGCAAGATGGCTGTGTGTGAGGGGAGGGGGCGTCAGCGGAGGCCCAGCCACCAGGAGGAGAACGGGAACCCCTTCCTGAGGCTCCGTGCTGGGAGTAAGTAGGACTTTGGAGAATGTATCGGGTTTGGTTTATTTAAATTTTTTTTTTTTTTTTTAACGTTTATTGATTTTTGAGACAGAGAGAGACAGAGCATGAAAGGGGGAGGGGCAGAGAGAGAGGGAGACACAGAATCGGAAGCAGGCTCCAGGCTCTGAGCTGTCAGCCCAGAGCCCGACGCGGGGCTCGAACTCACGGACCGCGAGATCGTGACCTGGCTGAAGTCGGACGCTTAACCGACTGCGCCACCCAGGCGCCCCGGGTTTGGTTTATTTAGTAAGTACTTCTCCCGCCCGACTCTGCACCAGGCTGTTCCAAGCACGTGGCACGTTGGCCTACTGGGTTTTTACCACGCGATGCTGTGGCCACTGAGGAGGCCCCAGGGCTGGCGGGCAGCTCGAGGACTTCCCAGCCACGCTCATGACAGGCGGAGCTGGGATTCAGCCTGAGACGTAGGAGCTGGTGACCTGTGCCGTCTTCCTGGGTTCCAGTCTGGAGAATGAATTGCTAACCTCTCTTCCGTGCCCCGACTCCCCAGCGCACGTTGAGGGACGTTCTGCTCCTTAGGGAGGGCGGTATATCAGCCAAGGTCCTCCAGAGAGACAGAGTCTGTGGGAGATAAAGGGGTGAGCAGCCAGACAGACACGGACATGGGCACGTTTGCGGGAATTGGCTCACGTAGCTGTGGCGGGGGCTGGAGGGTCTGAAATCTGTAGGGCAGCCTGGAGTCCCAGGCGGGATTTGACGCTCTGAGGCACAATTTCTTCTCCGAGAAGCCTCTGGTTTTGCTCTTAAGGCCTCCAACAGGCTGGATGAGGCCCCTTCAGTACTGAGGGCAAACTTTACTAAAGTCCACAGATCGTGGATGTAAACCACATCTATAGATGTCTTCATAGCAGCCCCTAGATCAGTGTTTGGACAAACAGCTGGGCCCCATGTCTGGCTTCTCGTCTGGCCAGGGGCCTGGTGGGTCACTGGAGGGTCCTCCTGACTCGACACCTCTGGGGTCTGCAAGTACTCAAGTCCGCGGGGAGGGGGGCAAGGTGGGGGAGGGAGTGGCTCCTTGCAAAGGAGTCTTGTGGTTTTTTGACTGCCTCCACCAGACCTTGAGGCTAAATGCACACCTTACTTTGCTCCAACAGTAAGAGCCCAGGTGGGAATGTGCCTGAAAAATAAGGACCCTGTGCTAAGAATACCTCCTTTGTTTAAACCCATCCAACCGGTCTGGTGAGAATCTGATAGACTGCTGTAGACTGATGGCGATACTCACTCACGGGTGGGGTGCATCTGAGGGGCCTGCACCAGAAGCTGGGACTCCAGGCAGGGCCTCCTGGGTCCGAGCACGAGCAGTCCTTGGAGGCCAGGCCATCGCAGGGGTGGAGGATGGGGAGGGAGGAGGGAATGGCAGAGGAGAGTAGGGTAGGGTGGTGGAACCAGCCCAGATGGAGTGGAGAGGAAGCTGGGAGGCAGTATGACAGGGACGTGAGAACACAGTTTTAGATTCAGGAATATGCATGGCCAACATGGATTGTCCCTGGAAGAGGGTGGGAGACCAGGCTGCATAGACAGGCCCGTGCCCACCCTCGTGGAGCCGGAAGCCACGTGAGGTCAGCTGGGGCCTGATCAGCTAGGGCACCTAGGAGGGCCTGCTGGAGGAGGGGACGTTTGAGCTGGGACCTGTAGGACGAGGAGGATTGAAGCCCTAGGGTGGCAAAGAGCCTGGAATGTTCTAGAACCCACCATGGAGCAGAGTGGCGGTGGGAGAGGTGGGCGAGGACACACTGACGGTGATGCGGGACCTTGAGGCCACCTGACAGCCTCGTCACTCTGCCCAGCATAGCTTCCGCTTCTTCCCTACGGCATGGGCTCTGGGCGAGGTCATGTGACTGCCTGTGGGGCGTTTCCAGAGCCCCCCCTGGCACAGGCAAGCACTCCCCACACAGTGGCAGCCATTGCCATGATGACGACTGTGTCACAGTGATGGTGATGTCACGGCGATGATGACGTGATGGTGATGTCATGCTGATGATGTCATTGAGATGGTGATTCGTGATGATGATGTCATGATGATGGTGATGTCGTTACAATGGTGACGTCACAATGACGACGATGCTGTTGCAGTAGGGATGTCGTGATGGCCATGGCGCCACGGTACGACAATGCCACCAGAAGGGGCTTCCCGCTAAGGGGCTGAAACTTCAGAGTGTGGGCCCCCCTAAGCGGGACTCCCCTCTGCAGTAGGGGCCCCTCTTCTTGGAGGCTAAGCCGTGGGATTGAGCAGAACTGTACTGTGAGGGGCACCCGGGTGGCTCAGTTGGTTGAGCATCCGACTCTTGATCTCAGCTCAGGTCTTGATCTCCGGGTCCTGAGTTCAAGCCCCACGTTGGGCTCCGTGCTGGGCATGAAGCCTACTTAAAAAAAAAAAAAAAAAATGCACCTTGGAGCCCAGTCCTCCAGAGAAAAGCGGCCCACCCTCCGGCCCAGGCATGGCAGGCTGTGCAGGCCTGGGGCTTGAATCTCACCAGGTCAGCCCAGACCAGTGGGACCGGGGTGCAGGGCCTGGTGCCGGTGGGGGACGGGGTGGTGGGGGGGTGGGAGGAGCAGGCGAGGGTCAGCCAGGCCCCTCCCAGGGGCACAGCTGGGCTCGGAGAAGTGAGGGGCAGCCAGAAGTGCCCTGCTGAGGGGAAGGCTAGAGGAGGGGCAGGCTGGTCCCAGCAGGGCGGGGGGCGCGGGGTAACCCGACCTTGCTGGAGCAGAGGCAGCATGGCTGGGCTACTGGCTACCGGGCCTGGTTCCAGGCTCCCGGGCTCTTAGGCCTGGCCCTGTGGCTTCCTGACTGTGCGACCTTGGGCGAGGCACAGGACCTCTCTGAGCCTGGGTTTCCTGAGGGAATTAAACGAGAGTCTCAGGGTGTGGGGGTGGCAGCGAATGTGGTGAAGGCTCTCACCACTGCCTGGCCCGTGGTCCTCAGTCAGTGCAGAACTGTGGGGTTTGCGTTCCTAACCGGGGTCCCTACCTGGGCCCAGGGTGTCCACGGAGCTCCCTGGCATGACACGGAGGGTGTATGAGTGACGTGTTCCTACTGGGATGGGCCACTTTGCCAATGTCACACAGGGTCTGTGAGGCAACACTGTTGGGGGTTTCTGCCACAAAGCGGTGGTGCGGATGTCCGGGCCTCGGGGCCGGCAGGCCTGCGCGGGGGGCCCTTCTTCAGAGGGGGGGGGAAGCTCTGTGGACCTGCCTGGCTGAGCCGCACGGTGGTCTTGCAGTGCTGCGGGGGGCACGCAGCTCTGGCGCTTCGGGAAGAGCCCTGGGCCCCGGGGCGGAGTTCGGAGTGCCAGCGCGCCGATCGCGGGCTGTGTGACACAGGGGCGTCCCCTGTCTGCGGCTCGGTCTGCAGCCTCTGCAGACGGGAGATGACTGTACGAGTCCCCTGTGCCTTGTACGCATACTGATCACCGCCCTCCCCTCCGTGCGAAGCAACACGGGAGAAACACGTGTGCGCGCATCAGCGGTCGCGGGCTGTTCATCCTGCCGGGAGCAGGTGGTTAGTCCGTATGAGTCTCGCGTTCGGGAGGCCTCCCCTGGTTGGTCCAGGTCACAGAGTGAAGTCAGAGATCCATTTCCCTTAGGAAACAACCTTCTGGCTATGAGATGCCAGCAGAAACATCATTAATGCCTCAGAAGGCATCGAGGCTTCCGGGTCACGGGTGTCTCCTGGACAAGGCCCCCCTGGGCCACCCCTAGTCCCGGGGCTCCCACAGGGACCAAACTGCTCTCGGAGCTGCCTCCCCACCTGTGTGAGATAACTGTGGGGTGAGGGCGGCCCGGTCAGGTTTATTTCTGTGTCCCGGCAGCTGTCCCCACCACCCCACCAGTGAATAAAGGACAGGCCCAGAGCAGGCACCGAGCTCAGCCTGCACACACCCACCCCCAGCGATCCTGCAGCCCACTGGTGGCTGCGAATGCCCTGCGCTGGGTCCTGGGCACAGGTGGGGGAGTCCCCATCTTTCCCCGGGGTGGCCGTTACTGAGGGAACCACAGTACGGGGCGCTCAGCACCTGCCAGGCTGTTCCTACTGCTTAATTTTCGGGAATTTTGCATGCGGTGCATTAAACCCAGCCTCTACTGAAAACCAAGTGAACCTGGGATGCAATAAATTCTATTTAAAGCAAAGGTGCTAAGTACCCAAGACTCAGCCCTTCCTGGCTCCTTTGCTATATTTCCTATCACCCACGCTCTCGAGGTTACGAGCACCGACCGCACCTGTACAGGAGGAACGTCCTAGGACCCCGTGCTGCTTGGTCCCTCTTTCCAACCCTGCACTCAGTGACGTCACGATAGCAGCTTGAACCTGGGGGGTGCGTCCTCACAGCGTGCAAAGAGGCCTGCGGGCTCCGGGAGCCTCCGGTGAGGGTGCCGTCAGGGGGCGCTTCCCGGAGGAGCTGAGATCCAAGGCCAGGTCTGACGAGTGAGCGGGAGTTGCCTGGGCACGTGAGGGGGGGCCGGCCTTCCAGGAGCGCATGAAGGCGCAGACGGGCTCGTTCCCATTTTATAGAATCATAAGTGAGGCGAAGTCACTCAGCACAGCTGGACAGGGATGGAACCGGGACGGGAATCCTGGCGTGTCCGGCTCCTGGGCTGCAGGTCTTTCGGGATGCTGCCCTGGGGGGTCAGATGCAGGCCGACCCCCAGCAAAGCGTGTAGGGCCCCTCCCCCCCCCCCCGCCCTGCTGACAAAATGGCCTCCTCCCCAGGGGCACTTTCTGGGGAGACCGGGGTGCTCCGGGAGTGAGGCTGTGCCTGAGCGAGGCCAACCCACCCCTCGAGAAAGGCTCCGCGCCCTGGGCTTGCCTCCTGCCGGCTCAGGAAGGAGCTTGGCTAGGCCTGACCTTGGTGGGCACCTGGAGGTCGGGCCGCCCTGCCCCCTGGGGAAGCTTCAGGAGCCAGGGCCAGGGGAGTGGGCCCAGGCTCAGAAAGCTGGCCACGGGGGTCAGCTGTACCCCACATGTCCCGCCTGCTGAGGGGCACAGGGTGAAGGGGGTGCGTGAGTCCGCCACTCGGCCTGGAGCCAGTTTATCTGCTTTTGCCAATGAACAGGGCCCCTCAGCTCCTTGTTGCCTAGGCAACAGTGGAGACGCATCCAGGCTAGCTGGGCACTCAGGACCCACAGCTGGGGCTGGGGTGGGGCGAGGGGGGTGGAGACAGATACCTGCCGGGCATTCCTCATTTGAGCCTCGGCCGGCCCTCCCGGGTCCTCAGGGAGCCAAGTTCCGTTCTCGCTCTGCAGCTGAGGTTGGGGGTCCCTGCTAGCCTCTAGGGCTTTCCCTTACCCCAAGGGGTCCCCAACCCAGCTGCCACCAGCCGCTCTGGGCTCTGGGAGGCATGTGACACATACGGGCTCCCGGGTCCCGTGCCACTAAGCCTACCTGGGCAGGCAGTTCTCAGCTCTGGCGAGCACCCAGGGGGTTGCCAAGGCCTGCGGGGCTGGGGACTCGGCTGGGACCCCATGTAGCCTCCCCGCTACTCTCTCCTAATCCCACCATCATCATCGGGCTCCTGTTTGCAGCAGGAATGCAGGACGGCATCATCAAGGTTGAGAGCGCTCGCCTCAGGCTCACCCCAACCCATCCCTGGGGGGGGGGGGGGCTGGCACTGGGGACAGGTGGCCTGTGGGCAGGCTCCAGTCTGGCTCCTCCCCGTCCCCCGGGGGGCCTGCCTGCCTCCCTCCTGCCACTGCTCCACCACGTGGCAGGTGTACAGGTCCCGAGGGTGTGTGTTTCCGTGACCACAGCTTTTCTGACTCAGTTCCCAGGGCATCCTGGGTACAGAGAGCGGAGGTGAGCCGCCTGGGCCCGCAGTCAGGGGTCTGTGGCTTCTCAAGTGCCCCCCCTACCAAGTGCCCCGGCTTGGGGGAGGCTCCCAGGCGCTAGGTGCACACTCGGCCCTCAGCACTGCCCTCCCCACCTTCCCAGCCAGGGTGCTGTGCCCCTCCCTGCTTCTCCCTCCTGCGTATCCCCTACCTGGCTCCCCCCAAGGGCCCTTAACCGCCTCGCCACTGGGATCCCTTCCTGCTCTGCAGGACCATCTTTGGGCACCTCTCCAGTCGCCTCAGGCCTCCCCCTGCTCACTGCACTGAGGACAGCACCGAGGAGGCGGGTCGCCTGCCCCGGCACCAGCTTGGGGCTCTGAGCTGATTCCTGTTCACCTGCACTCGTGGTACCCGCCCAGCCCACTCCCCCGGGGGCCTGGGTCCAGAGCCCAGAGCCAGTGGGTGTCGAGAAGAGTGAGAATGCTTTTCCTCTTGGCTTCCTCGTCCACATCTCGGTGACCCTGCAGTATTCGGGAAGGCTGTGATGCGGTACCCAGAAGCAGGGTGCTGTTGTCCGATGACAATCCTGTATCTCCACAGGCTGGCTGTGGACTCCTGAGCACTCCAGGTCCACACCGTGTAGGTGGTTCATTTTTGGCCAGATCCCTTCCAGTCTGCAAGTTCGAGATACCAGCGGGCAGCTGCTGGCTTCTTCCTGGCAGAGACTTGCTTGATGGGGTGTCTGTGTGTGTGTCTGTGTGTATCTCTTTGTGTGTGTGTGTGTGTGTGTGTGTGCGTGTGCACGTGCCCTGAGTATTCTGGGCCCGGACCCGACAAATAGGGCCTTCTGTGACCCAGCACAAGACAGAGGGTGTCCTGAGCCCCGTCCTGTGGATCTTGGCGGCATCCGGCCTGCACCCCCCGCCCCTGCCACACGCGGTGATCTCTGTGAAGCCGTGAGTGGTGACGGCTGACGTGTATGCTCTCCGCAGGGTTCCCGATGTCTTCACATACACTCCTCTCGGGATCATCACAACCTTTTCTTGCGAGTAGTTTAGTGTCAGAGTCAAGGAAAACGTGTTTGGGGCAAGGATGGGGAGAGTCCCATAAAATTCTCCGTCGTAACCACTTCAAAGTATGCAATTCAGCGGCACCTAGCAGATTCCCCAGGTGGTGTGGCCACCGCCTCGACGTAGTTCTGGAATGTTTGTGCAGCGCCCCCCGCCCTGCTCCCGGAAAGGGAAACGCTGGCCCTCTCCAGCCCGGTCCCTCCCCAGCCCCCCGCAGCCGCACATCTGTTCCTGGTCCCTAAGGATTTGCCTGTTCTGGAAGCTTCCTAGCGATGGAGCCACACAGGATGTGCCTTTTGTGTCTGGCCTCCTTCACTCCGCCTCCCGCTGCGTGTCCTGTTACCGCGCAAGTCAAGACTCCACTGCCGCTGATGGCCGAACGACACCCCGCCGTGTGTGTGCACCACATTTTGTGGATGCATTCGTGCCTCTGTGGGCAGTTGGGTCGTTTCCACGTTTTGGCCTCGGCGAATAACGCCGCTGTGAACACGGGTGTGCAAGGACCCGTTTGAGTCCTGTTCAGTCGGGTCCCTCAGCGAGTGTCTTTCCCTGCGCTTGGTTATGTGCGCTGCGAAGTGGGAGCGGCAGGGATGCAGAGGGAATCAGGGACCTGGAAGGCCCCGGGCCCGCAGGGAGAGCCCCCTGCGTCCTCGACGATGCCGACCCTGGCTCCCGACAGCCCGGCGGTGCGGACGGAGCTGGCCCGACAGCAGAGTTGCTAACCGCTCCTCTCTGGGTCTCCCGGTTTGTTTGCAGAGGCACCTGTCGCCCGAGGAGTTCCAGGAAGTGTTTGGAATGAGTGTGCAAGAGTTCGACCGCCTGGCCCTCTGGAAGAGGAATGACCTCAAGAAGAAAGCCCTGTTGTTTTGACGGCCTCCAGCGTGCCAGCGACAGAGCGTGGGACAGCTGGCGAGAACCACAGAACCCCCTCCTTCCGCACCTGGCTCTGGCTTCTCTGTGTCCCTGCGGGCGGGCGGCGGGCCCCTGGAGAGCGCGGGGTGGGAGGCTGGGGCGGGAGGATGTTCCAGAGCGGGTGCGGCCTCTAGTTTCTGCCAGCTACGCTCCTGCCCCTAGTTCAGAGCCCAGACGCCTTGCTTCGCGCTGCACGTGTAACCCACATCACGGAGGGGCTGCAAAGATGCTCCCGGGACCTTGACCGTGCGGCGCCCCCCCCCCCCCCACCCCGGCCCCTGTGCAGTGCCCCACCCCCCGTGATAGGCCCTGGGGGCGCACAAAAGTGCCTGGGCCTTGGGATTTGAGGAGGTCTGTCAACGACAGACGCTGGCACGACACAATCACGGGTGGGTGGGCCTATGGCTCCCAGCGCCTGCTCCCCACCCCCCTCCCCCGCTTGCTCAGCCCTGGGGAGGCACAGCCTCGCGCGCAGACAGGCCAGGCCTGGCCAGGGAGAGCGCTGAGGAGCACCCAGGGCCGCTCGAAGCGAAGCGTGGGGTGCATGATGTTTGCCGCCGTTTGTGACGAGTCTGTTTTTAGGGACAACCGTCCACCGGACAGGGTACCTTCTGCCGGGGCCCTCCGTGCACTGCATTTTTCTTCCAGATCATCCCCTAGATGCCTAAATGATATCTTTAAAGTAACACAGAAGTTTTTATTTTATTAAAAAGCATAGGCTACTTAAACATAAGACGACATAGATAGAGTTCCATTTTACGGTCCCGCGGAAGGGGAGCGCCTCCGGCCTTACTCTCCAGTGTCCGGTCCTGTGTGCTTTCGCTTCCCCGTGTGCTCCTCGCGCACACGGCTCCTTGTCGGGTTTCTTTGCTTTTCTTCTTTTTCACCTGCCACACCAGCCCTCGGCCACGTAATGCCGTTTCTAAGTATGCGTGATGTGTCGCCATCACTGTTTGCCTGGCTGTTACTTTCCGCATCCCGGAGAGAAAAGATCCTCCTCTGGTGGCCAAAGCCCCGGAATAAAGGATTTCCACGCACCCAGCCTAACACCCAGCGTAGCTCTTGGGGTGCCCTTTTGTGACATGGCCGGTGGTGCCCGCCTTAGCCCGGTGCGTGCGTGGCCCCGAGGCAGGCACCGGCCGCTGGGGAAGGAGGAGGGAGACACCCCCCCTTTTCTGACCTGCCCGCTCCGCAGCAGAAGCCCGGCCGGGCCCCCAGCTGAAAGGCGTCCGCGTCTGTAATCGGGTGCGGGTCGGGGCGCGGTGCCTGTCGCAGGCGGCTTGTAGAGTGGGTTGAGAGGTTCGCGAATCAGTAGGAAGGTGTCACCGAAGTCTGTCTTCCCTGTCTTCTGTGGAGCTGTGTCTTTCTGTGCGTCCTGAACACCCGTCCGTGAGTCAGTGTTACTCAGATCCTTCCGGCCCCCCGCCTCGCACCCCGTCGTGCACCGGCTCCTCACCGGCCCCGGCTCGGCCAGGGAGGGGGAGTTTCTAGCACCTAATGCACTTCCTTCCATTTAGCAGAGCCTGAGCAACTGGAAACCCCCATTTTTCTCACTAGTGCATTGTCATGTCAGCTCCCAGGGGAGCCTGGAAAAATAAAGGTCGGTGTATCCTAACTTGTGAAGGTCAAAGCCGCTTCTCATAAACGTGTGTCATTTCTAACGGCACGGGCTGGCGCCCGGGGAGACTGCCTGCTGAAAGCAGTGGCCCTGGATGGGCACAGGGTGGAGGCGGTGCCTCGAGGGGCGGGACCCACATCCACATGGGACACCCCTGTCTCAAGACAGCAAGTCAGAGGCACTTGCCAGCCAGCACCAGGCGCCAGTGATAGAAAGGGGGGGTGGGAGCTGATGCCTGTCCCTGTCGGGCTGGGGAGACCAACCAGCAAACAAAGACAAGACTGACCGCTGCCCTCCGGAGGGGCCCCTGATACACCCAGAGGTCAGTGAAGGGAAGGGCATTCCAGGCTGAGGGAACAGCAGGAACAGACACAGTGAGCTGGAGATAGCCTCCGAGGTTCTGGAAAGTTCCGTAGCTGGTTAAGGCTGGAGCACACCGCTAAGGAAGGGAGGAAAATGCAGGTGGGGCTCCCTCGAGGGAGGGCCCAGCAGGTCTGTCCCCCCACAGTCGCCAATGCCACTCTGGGATTAAACGTCCCCTCATCTCTACTTTGTTCAGACGACTGACTACTCAGACTCAGTATACCACTACCGAGAGACTCCTATGACAAAACACCGTTGACTGGGTGGCTTAAACAACACACATTTGTTTCTCATCGTGGTGGAGTCCGGAGGTCCAAGATCGAGGTGCTGGTGAGACTGAGTAGTGAGAGCCCACTCCCTGGCTTGCTGCCCCTCGCTGCGTCCTCCCTTGGTGGACAGAGATCACCCTTCCATTCTGCCTCATCTTCCTGGAAGGGCACGGTCCCATGGTGAGGGCCCCACCCTCACGGCCTGATCATCTCCCAGAGGCCCCATCGCACCGGTTAGGGCTTCCGCACGCTTTGGGTTTTCCCCCTCAAAGCCGGTCCACGTGTACCCGGTCGGCCCATCTTGGCAAATGGCACAACCGTATCCCCCGTGGTAAACGGGCACGCTTCCCTCAGCCCCCGAGGACCCAGCAGAAGGCCTGACTCCACGGCAGGTATCCCCCTTGCGTCTTTCCGCCTCCTCGGACCCTGTCACAGAATCGTTCACGCCGGCGGCCCGTGTGGGATGGAAGGCGGCTACCTTACTGCCCACCTTGGGAGGCTGGTGTGCACCTGGCCGGGCCCAGGCAGACTGGGGCACGTGGTCGCCCCGACCACACTGAGCCCATGCTCACCCCTCCCTGGATGGACACAGCACGTCCCAGGGTCTCTGCTTCTTCCCCAGGCGAGGCCCTTCTCTACCTTCTGGGCTCAGCTCAGAAGTTCCTAAGTCAGACGGGCCGCTCGCCGGCCCTGTAGAAAGTCCGCCCCGGGCCCGTGCTGGGATTCACACTTGCCCCTGTTCTGTTTATTGGCTCCTTCCCTCCACCACCGGTAAAGCCAAGCGGGCAGTTTCACAGTAGTTTGGTAACAGTGCTCTGCGACCCAGAAGTTTCGTTGGGCTGTTTGGTAGCGAGGCTGGAGCCCATCTACTACATAAAGAGCATCTCAGAACTGGTTTCCATCCCCTTGTCTCCCGCTCCCGGACCCCCACCTTCCGGGTGGAAGACACCCCGGCAGCCGGAGAGGTGGCTCACCTGTGCTGGGAGTTCTGGGACCCAACACAGCCCTCTGGGTGGGGGGGGGGGGGGGGGTGTCCCTAGGGAGCACGCTTTGGAAGAGTTTAACAAGAAAGGACATCAGTGCCACCTAGTGGCCACCAGGGGCCGCCAGGCTAGTGGGGAACTAGGTTTCACGAATAATAGAGGCTCCCTTTCCTTCTGTCTGAATCATGAGGCCCAGGGAACGTTCTCAGCTGGACATCTTTCCGGAGAGTTCCACCGAGCAGCCCCACCTGCTGACAGCTCTTCCCGCCTCTGCCCCCTGAGCATGTCTCTACTCAACACTTAGATGCCACGTCATCCCCTCTGGTCCATCCCGTGCTCAAGAGCCCATGGAAATCTGTCTATAGCACACATTTGCCCATGAGCCGGGCTGCCTCACTGGGGCTCTGGGGCCCGTTCCCCGACTCCTTCACTGGCACCGCCTGGCCACTGACTCCCGCCACAGACGCCTCCTTCCTCCTCCCCTCATACCCTTGTTTCTCAGGCAGCACCTTCTCACCTCCCTCCCAAACACAGTGCCCTTTGCAAAGGCTCTTTCCTCTCCCTGCGATGCCCCAACTAGCAAACCCCTGTCCATCCTTCAATACTGAGCTGAGATACAATCTTCTCCGCAAAGACGTCCATGAGATGCCCCCCCTCCCCCCATTGTTATCACTCTTCCTTCCGTCCAGATAACCTCGTTCCTCAGCAAATATTCACTGAACTGGGCATGAAAAAGACACCGTCCCTGACCCTCAAGAGGAGGAAAAAGGTACTGTGGATTGAACTGTGTGCCTCACAAGTTCACACACTGACCCTGAGCTGGGGGAGGGGCGGGCATACCCTCTATCCTGTCCGAAATCTCTGCTCTCATTGACCTCCTGCCTTGGACTCCATCTGACCCATCTTCCCTCAAGGGGGCCTTCTTCCAGCTGCCCTGGGTCACCGACTCCAGGCTGGCTCCTGACAGGACCCCTGTCCCCAGTGAGTCTGAGCATGCACAGACCCCAGTTGTGCCAGCTTACAGTCTTTGTCCCCAGCACATGAAGGCCTCAGGCGTGCCGGGGTTGCTGGGAACTTGCTTTACGGGCCCCCAGCGCTGGTTGGGGCTAATATTGGGTTAGATGCTCCCAACAAGTCCTACGAGGCTTTGGCGACCCCTTTCCGCCAGCTGCCAGCAGCCCAGTCATTCTCGCCTGCCTGAGTCTTTTACCTTGCCTGCACTAAAAGCTTCATGGTCTTTCACATGTTTCCAGGATTTTTTTCTGCCCTAGACAAGTCGATAACAAGGACAGCCTTTCGGTTTGGGTTTATGGTCACTCTCTGGACTCAGATGTTCTCAAGAGAGCCCCGTAGCACAGTGGGCAGTGGGGAGGCATCCCCCCGTTCCCTCTGGGGGGTAAGGCCATTCTAGCTCTGTGTCCATCTCTTCCGATGCCGACCAGCTGTGGCTTCCCCCAGACCCCCGGCTCTGCTGAGGAGGGGCAACTGCCTTACAGTCAAGAGGTCAATCGAGAGGTCAGCTTCTGGGGCAGTGGCTCACCCCCTCCTCTGGGTGCTCCCAAACGCACCTGCTGATCCATTTTCGTCCAGAGCAGTGCAGCTCTCTGCCTCAGCCCAGCCACCTATGGCCTATAGTCGCCTCTAACCTTCCTTTCCAGTGGCTTCCCAGACCAATACTTGTGTTTTTCTCTGGGAAAGGAATTCTGAGGTTTGCTCTTAGAGCACTATCTCTGCCCTTCTTCCTTTGCCATGAGCTGTCCCCGGGAGAAGAGGTTGGAGGGGTCAGGCCTGGGAGAAGGAGAATGATATGGATGCTTTTGCCACAATTCTGGGGAGAGCTGCAAAGGCTGAGGGGGGCTGTGGATTCCGGAAAGACAGCCAGCAGGACCTGGAGGTTGGGTGTGGGGATGGGGGCGAGGGTGGGACCCCACTCACTGGCAGGGCAATGGGGCAGATGCTGGAGACACTGGTGAGTGAGAAACCTGAGAGGAACAGCAGGTCTGGGATGTGGAAGACAGGTGTGGGCCACGGCGTGTCCCGGGTGAGGTGCCCAGGGGCCGCCCTATGGAGGTGCCCCAGGCACCGCTGGGCTGACAGGCTTGAGACTCGGTGGATGGAGGTGGCAGGGCGGGACGTTTGTGAGGGATGGCCAGAGTCACAGGCCCTCACGAGCCATCCCTGGGGACGGTGCAGAGTGAGAAGAGGGGACCCAGCGGAACACTGGCTTTTTGTGGACTTAGACTTCCTACGTCTGGTGCAGGAAGAATGGGGTACAGAGGTGACCGAGGAGGGCAGCAGGACAGGGAGGGAGGCAGGCGGGTGTGATACAGCTGAGGCCGAGGGGAGAGAGGGTTAACAAGAGGGCAGATGGCAAGGTGAGATGCAGACTGACGGATGAGACATGGGACGGAACCATGTGGGGGTGGAAGAGGCAGACGGGCACCAAGGCTGTGACACAGAAAAGCACATGCTGGCCGTATGTGCCCGGGTCTGAATGCGGGAGAGACCCTGGGCAGCAGTCAGGAGGGCGAAAGAGGAGACAGAGGGCTCGTTCGTGCGGATGAAGGTCTGGGTGCTGATGGATTGATGCAGGGTGGTCAGAGAAGGCGGCAACTGAGTCGATCCAGGGGAGGCGAATCCGTCCTTCCAGGCTGGTCCCTGCTCCCTCTAGTCCCAGAATCTAGGAAGACTGTGTCAAAGGCATCGTGTTGCTTACCTTGGCATAGAAATATTTCATAATCATGTTTTTTCCTCAAGAGACTTGTTACTGGAAAAGTCTGGGAAGAGGTCTCAGGTCACGAACCCCACCAAGTAGCCCTTCGCAGTATCAGACTAGGTCAGGAGCTTCCATAAAGAGCATTGGTGCAACTTTGGGGTCATTAAGCCCTGATTTATTTTCCTATTGAATGAATGCTCTCTTTCTATTAGGACTGTGGTGGCAGACAGGGATTGGGCTTATTTTCTGAGGTTCCGGGAGGTCCCAACATTTTATTTTCATATAGGACACACCTTTTTACTAGTCAGAGCTATGAAACCTGCCCGGACTGGTTCACTGCGTGGTGAATTTCGTGTCAGTGATCGTGGGGCCCAAATAGGATGGCCACTGATGAGGAAGGAGAGAGTCAGGCTGGGTTTCTCCATGTGACAGACACGTGTTGAATGCCTATGTATGTCGGTTAGGAGTTCCGTAAGTAACAGAAAAATTGACCAGCACTGGCTGACACAGCCAAGGGGGTTTGCTTTTCCTCCTCCACAGGGAATCTGGAGGCAGGCGATTCCCTGCCTTGATCCGGTGGCTCCAGGATGGAAGAGTCAGGATCTGCTTCTGACTTTGCTCATTGTCAAGTGGCTGCTACGGGTCCAGGGGTCACACGTGTGTCCAAAGGTAAACGCATGAGCTCCACTGCCGAGAAAAAGCAGCATCAGCGGGGTCTACCCCTTTTCTCGAAGAGGAACACCTTCTCTGGAAGCTAATGGTGTGCCGGTAGATCTTCACTCATCGGCTTTCTGGGGGGTGGGAAGGAGGAAGATAGTCCTGATCTATCGTCGTTACCAATTTCTGCAGCATAAATCCTCCCACCACATCTAATTTCAAGCTACCAACATGCCGTTGCTGGCGGCAGCCATGAGAACAGATGTCAGTAGCAGCACATGATATAGAATTTCTATCATACAGTAGATCTAAAATCTTCAGTAGCATAGATAGTCACAAACCACAGTAAAATGACTAGGAGCCAATTCTGGATATTTATTTTTGATTTTTTTTTAATGTTTATTTTTGAATTAAAAATTTTTTTTTTTCAACGTTTATTTATTTTTGGGACAGGGAGAGACAGAGCATGAACGGGGGAGGGGCAGAGAGAGGGAGACACAGAATCTGAAACAGGCTCCAGGCTCTGAGCCATTAGCCCAGAGCCCGACGCGGGGCTCGAACTCACGGACCGCGAGATCGTGACCTGGCTGAAGTCGGACGCTTAACCGACTGCGCCACCCAGGCGCCCCTAATGTTTATTTTTGAAAGAGAGAGACAGAGCGTGAGCAGGGGAGAGGCAGAGAGGGAGGGAGACACAGAATCCGAAGCAGGCTCCAGGCTCCGAGCTATCAGCACAGAGCCCGATGCGGGGCTCGAACTCACGAGCCGTGAGATCACGACCTGAGCCGAAGTCGGACGCTTAACCGACGGAGCCACCCAGGCGCCCCAATTTTTGATTTTGATATAACTTTTGTTTTTGATATAACTTTCATTGTAAGTGCATATAATTTAATTTTTAGGTAGCCATTTTGTTTAATAAGTGACTTTGCACAATTCCCAAAGGGTGAACAATCAGCTCTCAAGGCCTGCTCCAAATTGGCCCCAGGGCACCAACTGCTGGAAACCTTTCAGCCAACTTCCACCAGGTCTCACTGGCCAGGACAATGTCACATGGTCCCCTCAGGCTGTGAGGGAGGCTCGGAAGACAAGACACTATTCAAGTCTCTATGATGGAATATGGCCAAGGGAAAGGGGTCAGAGAGGACAGTGGGGCCAGCCAGCAAGCTGACTGCTTGGTCTCCTCCAACCGACTGCCCTAGAACAGGACTGTGCTGGGCATTTGGAGCACAGTGGGGAGCGAGACAAAGTCCATTCCTGTTCTCGTGGGGCTTTCAAGTTCATAAGAAATAATCACAAATGTAGAAGCATAACACAATGCACACATTTCTTTTTTTTTTAAACTATTTTTAAAAATTTATTTCCTTTTTTGAGAGACAGAGCAAGCGAGCAGGGGAGGGACGGAGGGAGCGAGAGAGAGAGAGAGAGAGAGAGAGAGAATCCCAAGCAGGCTCCGTGCTGTCAGTGCACATTCTGACGCAGGGTTCGATCCCCTGAACCGTGAGATCACGACCTGAGCTGAGATCAGGAGGTGGACACTTAACCCATTGAACCACCCAGGCACCCCCATGATGCACACATTTCGTAACTAGTTTCTGAGTTAGAGTTTGGCACGTTGTAGCTGGGTCCTCTGCTCAGGGTTCACCAGGCTACATTCAACATTTTGGCTGGGCTGCATTCCCTAGTGGAGGCTTCACTAGGGGAAAACCCATTTCCAGGCTCATGCAGGTTGCTGCCTGAATTTATTTCTGCGGGCCTGCATGACATGGGGGTTAGCTTTTTGCTGACTATAGGCTGGAGAGTGTCCTCAGGTCTTACAGACTATCGGCCAGGTGGGCTTCCCCAAGGCCATCTCATCCAGAATGGCAGGTGACATCTTCAAAGCCTGTAAGTGTGACCTCTGTCTCTAGTCTGTGAAGACAAGTGCTTATGTAATATAATGTGACCTTGGGAGTGATACCCCACCATGTTGGCCACATTGTATTGGCCAGAAGCGGTCACAGTTTCTGCCTGCACTCAAGGCAGGGGATGGGTGTGCCTCATTGGAGGTCACCTTAAGGTGCGTCTGCCATGGTTGTAGCATTGGGGGGGGGGGCTACAAAGCCTTCCTGGGGAAAGTGACACTTAGGGAGAGACTGGAAGGGTCAGTAGGAGGTGGCTAATACAGGGAGAAAAGTGTGTCAGGCAGAGGGCAGCGTGTGCGAAGGTCTGAAGCCTGGGTGACCATCCTTTGTTGAAACTACTGTACTCCCTGGGATTTTATTTTCCTGTTCTCTGAGGACATCCCCAGACCACAGGGGGGCCCTGGCTGGAGAGGAGTAGGGAAGCTTCTTATATTCGTGGAGGAATTTGTCTGGCAAATCAGCTTGGAAGTCAGGCTTTCAGTGTTGTCCGTGTGTGCGAGTGTGTGTGTGTGTGTGTGTGTTTCTGCATGTTCAAGTGATGAGTGAGTTGAGGAGGACTGAGGACAAAGTGCAAGCTAGCACACCCCCGACCCCCTCCCCCCCCCCCCCCCCCAGGTGGGATGTGTGTGTCATTCCTCAGGCACTCCCGGCTGCCCAAGGACAAAGGAAAGGAGAAAACGAATGGGCAGCTGATAGAGATCACAGTCCTGAAGGACATGGGTTTACTAAGCTCTTAGTTTAGAAACATCTTAGTAAATTACAAGAAAAAGGCAATCGTATCAACAGCCTCCTCTCCCGAAACCCATGGACTCAGTTTCCTGGAGCCCCAACATCACCCTTCCATAGTGATATGGGGAACAAAGGCCGAAGGAAATGCCGGGTAAAATTTAATTTATAGCCTGCAGCCCGTTGACAAATACTTACGGCAAATACAGAGTGGAACGTCTCTCCAGGAACCCCCTGCTGTCATAAGGTTAATGCCTCAGTAGAGGGAAAACAACCTTAGCTTGACCGTAGCTGGGCCTCCGGCAGCTTAGGACTCCTCGTTAGCACATCAAAGTCCCGCTGGAGGCCTCCCTTTGACTTCACTTCCCCAACTCCGTAGTGTAAAACCAGCCATTCTTCACAACCCCAGCGCAGCCCTTCCAGCCCTTGGGTCCTGTCCCCGTGCTTTAATAAAATCCCCTTTTTGCACCAAAGAGGTCTTCGAGAACTCTTTCTTGGTCGTCGGCGCCGGCCCCCCCCCCCCCCATCACCCGCAAACCTCATCACAAGGAGATGGGACTTTATCCATTTATCCATCTGTCCTATTAGCATTCGCTGAGCGCCTTAGGGCACCGGGCTCTGTTGTGTGCGCAGAAATGAATCAGAGTCCGACTCTTGGCTTGTCCTAGAGAGAGATCACGCTTCACTGAGGGTGGGGGGTGGGGTACCCGCTCAGGCAAGTCCAGCTGGTGCTGTGACAGAGTGGCAATGCGGACAGGGACCGCACGAGGGAGTGAGGGAAATAAGACACTCCACGGTGATTTCAGATTTTAGCCTGAGCGACTGGGTGGATGGAGAGGCCATTTACCGAGAACGAGAAGAATGAGCTTTGGGCTCCGGCTGAGCACACAGCCTGCCGAGCAGATTCTGAACGGACTGGGCCGCGGACTCACCGGGCCGGCCCCAGCGAGACCCCCGCAGCCCCGCCCCGGCGCGGCCCCGCCTCCTCCTTTGTTTCCTTCGGCCCCGCCCCCTGCGCGTGGCTTCCTCCCCATTGGTCGGGGGGTGGGCCCCGAACGCCGGGCGCCGCCGGGGGCGGGGCGAAGGGGCGCGGGTGGGGCGAGTGCGCCTGCGCGGTGCCTGAGGCCGGCCGCAGCCTGGCGCCGGCTGCTGCTCCGCGCGGAGCCCGAGCCCGAGCCCGAGTCGGAGACGGGCTGAGGCGGCGGCTTAGGCGGCCCCGCCCCGGGGCTCCATTGTTGCGGCGGCCGCGGCTCTGCGGGCTGCCCGGCTCTGTTCCGCTCGGCCCGGAGCGAGCGCCGCTGAGGCGGTGACCTGAGGTGAGGCGGCGGCGGCGGCGGCGGCGGCGGCGGCGGCGGCGGCGGGGCCGGCCCGGCCCGAGTCCGGGGCGGGCAGGGGTCGAGGGGCCGGCCGAGGGGCCGGAGCCGGTGGGGGGACGGGGGCTGGACGGGGGTCTCGGGGTCCGACCGAGCCCGGGACAGGCAGGGGTTCCGGGGCCGGGCGAGGGTCCAGGGTCGGTGGGGGGCGGGGGCTGGGCGAGGGTCTCGGGGCCGGATGGGGTCCGGGGCAGGCAGGGGTCCCGGAGCTGGGTGAGGGTCCGGAGCCGGTGGCGGCCCAGGGACTGGACCGGGAGTCTCGGGGGCCGGCGAGGGTCCCGGGCCGGTGGGGGGACGGGGGCCGAGCGGCGGGGCTGGCCTGACGGAGGTCCCGGGTGGCAAGGGTCCCGGGCCCGGCGGGGGTCCGGAGTTGGGCGAGGTTCTTCCTCGGTGGCGGACAGGCGGGGGCTCCGCCGACCGGACCGGGGTTTCGGGGCCGCGCGCAGGCCCAGGGGTCGGACGGAGTCCCGGGCGGCGGGGGTCCCCGCGCCGGGTGTGGCAGGTCCGAGCGGGGCACCCGCGGGGTCGCAGCCCGAGGTGGCAGCCGCCACCCTGAGCCTCGCAGGACCAAGATCGGGACTGACCCCGCGGTCGCGCATCCGGGGCGCCCGGGCGTTGTCTCCGCCTTGGGTGGCACCCAGGGGGCTCTGCGCCTGCTGCGACCCCGCGTGGCCCCCGGCGTGAACGCCCGCGGGGCTTCTGATCGCTGAGAGCGGGGTTCCGGCTCCGGCCTGGCTCCCCCTATGGTGTGGCTGGTGCACTGTGTCGTGAAGGTGGGTCTGCGTCGGCCCTTGCGCGTGGGGAATCCGGGACGTCCTGCGTGCTGTGCCCTCCGTCCGCCCATGGTGTGGCCGCCTTGCTGTGTCTCACTGAGGGTGATGGCAGGGACTCTGAGCGGGCGGGTCCTGGTCCCCCTGAGTGTGAGCGGCGCTGTCTTTCTGCCCCCCTCCACGACTGGTCAAGTGAATGTGTGTTACCCACGGTGGCCCTGCGTGGACCCCTGCCGCCGGTGTCCTGGCCACCCTGTGAGTTGGGAGACTGCCCCTGTCCACGCCCCCCCCCCCCCCCGCCCCACCTGGGGGCTTGCAGGGGTGTGATCCCACCCCTGTGAGTGTGTGTGTGGTGGCCTGTGTGGGTGGTGGCTCCCGGCAGAGTGTAGCGGGGTGCACGGGGCGCAGCTGGCCTGGGTAGGACAGCTGACTCCCTTTTTCATCGCCTTCGTTTTTCTTCCGCCAAATGAGCAGAAATGGGGAGCGGCATCGCGGGGCTGCACTTCTGGAACCCACCCCTCTCCCTGGCGGGTCCCTGGGGACCGCGAGGCTGTCACTGGCCCGCCCAGGGACCGCGCAAGTCAGGCCGCCGCGTTTCCTGCTCCGGTGCGAGAGCAGGCTCTCATTGGAGGGAGCCGAGCCCCTCTGCCCGGTGCTTCTAGATTTCTTCCGTTAGGATTGGGAGGGAAAAAAAAAAAATCTGGAAAGCCAGATTTAACTTTGCAGCTCTCAGCGCCTGGAGAGTCGAGGGAACTCTCACAAGAATTTGGCGGGCTGGAAAACGCATTTGAAGGAGGAGAATCCACACCCACGGAACGAGGCCAAGGCAGTTACAGTTAGAGGTCAAGTCGACCACGGGATAGCCAGGGTGAGGCTGCGGATGGAGAAACTCAGATTTCAAGACTGGATGCCCCGTCATCTAAATAAAGCGGAAACGCCAACAGTGTCCCCGGGATGAGTCTCTTCCCTGGGGGATGCACAGCTGAACAAGACAGCCTCTTCTTTTCTTTAAGCGTGCAGTGTCCTGGCCCAAGACAGAAGACTGAGGTGCAGGCAGAAGTCGTTCTAATGGCCGAACTGAAATGCTTTGTGGGCAAGATAGCGTGTAAATAGCAGCACTGGACGAAATTGTGCTAAAAAGGCAGCTGTTGCTTTTGGAAAACCCAGAAGGTGCAGACCCTTGTCTGTGTTCCACTCTTCCCAATCCTCCCCCCCCCCCCCCCCCCCCCCCCCCCGCCCACCTGTAGCTGCTGTAGTTCTGACCCCGCCTACCCCCCTTTGTTTTTTAACGTTTATTTATTTTTGAGATAGAGACAGCGCATGAATGGGGGAGGGTCAGAGAGAGGGAGACACAGAATCCGAAACAGGCTCCTACCCCTTCTTACCTGCCACTTTCAGCAGCATCTCCTGTCCGAAACCTTCCCTGAAATCTCTGTCCTGCCCTCTGTGGTCCTCAGGGACAGAGTGGTGAGCCGTGGGAGAGCCCGCCGGATGCTCCGGTAGAGGTGGGCACCGTGTGTGCGCAGAGCTGAGAAGGGGTGTTCTTTAAACGAGGTAGGGGCGCCTGGGTGGCTCCGTCGGTTAAACGTCCGACTTCAGCTCAGGTCACGATCTCGCGGTCCGTGAGTTCGAGCCCCGCGTCGGGCTCTGGGCTGATGGCTCAGAGCCTGGAGCCTGCTTCCGATTCTGTGTCTCCCTCTCTCTCTGCCCCTCCCCCGTTCATGCTCTGTCTCAAAAAATAAAATAAACGTTAAAAAAATTAAAAAAAAATAAATACACGAGGGAGCTTCGTTTCTGTACCACGGTTCCCCATGTCAGCTCTCCAAAGGGTTCGCTGTTTCTTCCTGGTGTTTGTCGCTCCGTGCCTACAGGGTACTGGGTTGTCATTTATGCCTTCTAATTCTGGCTCCAGAGTGGATCCTGTTTGTTCCTGCAAAGCCACCCCTCTGGGCATCACGTTCTTCCCCTCTGAGAGTCTTAATCGAGGGAAGAAACTTCTCAGCCCTAATTTTTTAAATTATTTCAACAGAATAGAGCAGAGGAACGTTCTCTTAGCAGGAGTGTGTAAAAAGTGGAGATCTTTGAAGGCGTAGGATCCAAAGTGGAAGTTCTTTTATTTTCCTTTTCTTCGGAGGGTTTAGTCACATGGGTGTATACTTTATCTCAGATTTGAGGACCAGAGTCTATGATGGAAGCTTAAGCAACGTTTTGATCTTTCTTCGTAACTATGCTGTCCTTGCAACATCTTCACCGTATCAGATTGATTTGATGTTTTCCTTAATGAGGTTGGGTGCAGAACTCGTGTCTGGAGCATTCAGTCGATCGTTTGAGTGCCGTGTGAAGGCTTCCGTGTGTCCCGTGTCTAGCAGAGATTTTAATTTGGGGAGTCGGAAATACGTGGAATTTGGGAGTGCCTTGAGTAGGTGTCTGTGACTTCAGGAAAAGGCGCAAAGCACAGTGTCAAATGGTTACTTGCAAGGAATTACATCCTACGTTAAATGGCCTGTAAGGAAACTCCAGTTCTAAGGAATATGGTAATTAACCCTTTCAGCTGTTACTCTCCTCTCCAATGTATCTGTTCGGTAAAATGCGAATTTGGTGTGCTTGATTCACTGAAAGCCTCTTGTCTGTCTGTAGAAAGGATACAGTTTTCTCTGATATTCTTGTGTGGACGATTCAGGGCTTAAAAATAGGGGATAGCTGTGTGGTTGCGGTGCCGCTGAATTAAGATTTTTCACTTCACGCAGTAGGAGTTTGGTTCCTTTTTTCGGTTTGCAGTCTTAATTAAAAAAAAAATGTACTTTGTTACATGCGGCATGTGGTTTGTTTTGCTAGCGATTTCATTTTAGGAGGGGCCTTCAGAAACTCCACGGGATCTTCTCTGTGGTTTTCTTAGGATGCAGTCACGTCCTCACTGAAAGCTAACTGGTTAATGCTCATTTTGCTTCGAGAAGGCCATTTGTTTTGTGTGTAGCTGGCTGGGTTCGTATTTGGACCCAAAGGAAAGGAGCCTCTCGCGAATGGAATGCCCGGGGATAGAGTTTGGACTCTGCATCTCAAAGCTGTCCTCTCTGGCTCTTCCTCTCCCCCAGGGGCCCCCACCCAAGGCCTCATTCATCCTGCTTTAAAGCCCTGATGGTGCTTCCTTTTTTTATGATTATGATGTTCTGTAAATCACCTTTTTCTTTTGCGTATCACTTGGCTCAAAGTCAGCCTTTGGTCTTCAGGCCTACCCTCCACCCCACGCCCCGTGTCACCCACCAAATGGATTTTCTTCTCTCTTTTCCACTTTAAAGTCCTTACCGTACACGTGCCTGTGATTAAGCCTCCTCGAGATCCTTTTGGATGTTGGCAAGATGTACATCCAGGTGACGCACCGAAGGTCACTCACTTGGGATCTTTTGGACGGGATACGTCAGCCAGAGACGTGCTCCCGGGGAGGCTTTCGTGACGTTCGAGTGCTTCCCGGGGACTTCAGCTCCCTCAGCTGTGAAATGGAGTTAGCCGGTAGGTTGCTTCTTCGATGTCGCTCAAGAGATTGTTCTGAGGATGAAACGAAATCAGGAATGTGGCGGAATTTGTAAGTTGTAAGATATTCTGTTGCCAGAGATTAAAAAAAAAAAAAAAAGGCTTGATTACGAATTTAACGAATCCAAGTTTTTCAGACGTACATACGAGCCCTTATGTGAGTGTATCGGGCAACTTCATCCAGGATTGTTTTTAGTCTGTAATTGGCATTGTTGTTGGACGCTTCAGCATTGTGGGGAAGCACCGCGTGCAGTTGCCCCTGTTTTCCGTAAGCAAGGCTCCTGGAGGCGTGGAACCGAGCCCTTAACAGTGTCTTCAGTTTTGTGCCATCCCGTGGGTGCTCCTTTAACGAAGCATACTTTCTTGAGGTTTCAGTACCTCTGAGCGACCTGTCGAGGTGGGAAAGGGCGATAGGCAGTCTGAGGTCAAGGGCAGCCAGGCATTCCTGCCGTTCTCATGAGAGAGCGGCGGGCATCAGTGCAAGCCTGATTTCAGCACCCAGTTTTTCTCGGGCCTCCCTCTCCATCGGCCAGGCTGCCCTGGAAACTGCAGTACCTCCCAGTTTCTCTTGTTCTCCCCCTGCCTTTTCTTCCTCTCCACCAACCGCTCTGTGCCTCTGAGCTCCCAGGCATGGCAGTGGGAGGAATACGGAGGCTAATAAGGCACAGCACCGGTCCTCAAAGAACCCACTTTTTCTGACGGTGTAACGGTCACATAGCTCAGCAGACGTTTGTACAGATTATCTGTGACATGCCCGAGTACTGCGGTCAATGTGCAAATACAAGCTGGGGCGCGGTGACTTCTCTGGGAAGAGCTGGGGCTCCACAGTCCGGTGGGAGAAGCAGACCTGGGTGTCATTTCAGTGCGGTGCAGTTAAGTGCCGCCATAGGTAAGCAGGAGAGTTTGGGGGCCGGGTTGGTGCACGCAGTCCAGCATTTATTCTGCGTGGCGCTTAGAGTTTATCGGGCAAGGCAGGCATTGGGATGTTTCTAAGATGAAGGGCAGTGAATTACCCCAAACCTGAAATCTGCAGAATGTTCCGGGCAGTTTGTAATTCCCCAAATCTGCATGTATCAGAACAGGTCCATAATGTGTTGTGTTGGACGGCCATCCTTGCCTGTTGATTTGCCTGTTGATTCAAGTCCGTGTACTGTTGTTGACTATGTCAACAGCGTGACCCACACTCTGCTGGGTATTCTCGCATCGACCACCGTACGGGTCTCCTGCGGCTGCTGTAACAAATTGCCACAACGTTAGTGGCTTCAAACTACACGAATTTGTTATGTCATTGTTCTGTAGGTTGAAAGTCTGCCTCTGGCTTCACCGGACAAAAAACAAGGCATTGGCAGGACTGTGTTCCTTCCTGGAGAATCTGGGGGAGAATTGCTTCCAAGCTCATTCCGATTATCGGCCGAATGTAGTTCCTGTTGGACGGAGGCCCCCGTTTCCTTTCTGGCTGTCGGCCGGAGGGCCGCCCACGGCTCCTAGAGGCCTCTTCTTTCTGGTCCTTGCACACAAACCCCTGAGCCCAGAACCAGGAAGGACCACTGAAGCCTGCCGCAACCCTGCCATATCTCTTCTCCTGCCTGGAGAAAGTTCTCTGCTTTTAAGGGTCCATGTGATTAGATGGGGCCCACCTAGGTAACCCAGGATAACCTCCCCATCTAAGGCCTGTAGCAAAGTCCCTTTGCCATGTAATGCGATCTAGTCACGTTCCAGAGATTGGGTCATGGGCGTCTTTGGGGGCCATTACTCTGCCTCCCACAAGTAGCTGATCTAATTATGACAACATCTGATCAAGTTGTTGTTATCCTAGTTAATATATAAATTAACTAAGGCACCAGAATTTTAAGCAAATTGGCAGGGCTGTTAAGATTCCTAGTATATGACAGGACAATTCTTCTGACTCGCTGTTGTGCTGGGGGTGGGGTTTTTTGCATGAGAGACAGGTCAGTCAAAAGCCAAGAAACTTTTTTGCTTTGGAGTATTGAAGTGGTCCTCTCTAATTAGAGAAGTTTTGCCAAGAAGTCATTAGAGTAATTCCTCTATTAGAAAAACCACCCATGGGGTGCCTCTATGGCTCAGTTGTTTAAGCATCTGACTCTTGGTTTCAGCTCAAGTCATGATTTCATGGTTTCGTGGGTTTGAGCCCTTTGTAGGTCTCTGCGGTGACAGTGCGGAGCCTGCTTGGGATTCTCTCTCTCTCTCTCTCTCTCTCTCTCTCTCTCTCTCTGCCCCTGCCCCACTTGGGCTGTCTCTCTCTCTCACAGTAAATAAATAAACTTAAAAAAAAAAAGGTACTTGTTGGGATGAGCACTGGGTGTTATATGTAAATGATGAACCCCTAAATTCTATTCTTGCAATCAGTATTATGCTCTATTTTAACTATCTTGGATTCAAATAATAAAAAAAGAAAAAAGAAAAGAAAAACCACTCATGTGGGGCATTTGGGACCTTGTCTTTTCAAGGTTTACAGGAAGGACTGACCCCATGGGGTAGAGTGCATGAATCCACATCCATTTCTAGAGTGGAAACAGCTGAGTCAACCCAACAGGGAGTCACATTCCTGAGTTTAAGAGTCTGTTTCACGGCTGAGGCAAAACCCAATAAACAACGTTTGCACTTGGATTGATAGTTGGGAATGAGGTGCCTTTTGTGGTCAGGGAAACAACTGTGACAGTCACCACCACGTACTCAAAGGAGCATGACCGCATTTGATCGCGGAGGTGTTTTTAATGATTGTTTCATAAGGATGTTTGTCCTTTTGCGATAAGTGACAAGCTCTGATTTGAAATAAGCTGCCTGTAAGAAAGAAGAATCTAGAATCCTAAGGCTTTTAGGCTGGCCTTCAGGAATTCAGGAACAGCCTGTAATCCTGGGCAAACATTTTGTGTGTCTGTGCTTCCTGTGCGTGTTTAGCGGGGAGAGGAGTTCCAGTTTGCCATTCAAAGGGGTTGGGTTCCAGACCGTTGAAGAACATATCGCTCAGTGTGATATTGAGTATCAGATTTTGTTTAAAAATGTAATACTCATTTTGACCAAAGTTATACAGGCTCATAGTTTTAAGAGTCAAAAGTTCTGCGAGACTTAGAACAAAAACACAGCCATCACCTACTCCACCCTTCTCCACCCTGATTCCTGTTCCTCAGAGGCCATCATTTTAATGCTTCAGCTCTTTCTTCCAGATTGTGCGTGTGTGGAACATCCTACTACTTAGAAGCCAATTTGGGTCACTTATCCCACCCCTTCCTCCCACTGCCACCTCTTTCCGCCCTGTGCTCCCTGTGCGATTATGTCAAAGGTTCTGCTGAAGTATTCAGCAGCACTTATTACAACTGTGGAAACGTTACTCACAGCTGAGATGTTTAGTCTGTTTTGATTGCATTTCCTTTCTTTTTCCTAGAGTTTGCTTTGCTTAGCTTTTTTTTTGTATCTGTGCTTTATTCACCCCTCACCCCGGCAGTGTAAATCTCCTCTCAGTACATCCACAGGCACCGGGGAATCATCCATTTTATCCTTTTCTTAGGATAACTCTTCTGAACCTCTCATCCTGCTGCCTTTCCTCTCCAGTGGTTGCTTGCTAGGCCTGCTGCCACTGTCCTCTTAGACCTTCCCTGTCACCCTGAGAGAGAGCTCCTTTCACTCTCTGGGGTCAGGATCCCTCCTTTTTAAGTTTTGTCTCTTTGGTTTCACATATCCACCAGTAGCTGTCAAAAAATATACATACATACATACATACATACATACATACGTACATACAGAGTTGAGATCTTATATAATGTTGGAATATTTTCTTCTCTTTGTTATATTTTCCTTTCCATGTTATTGGTCATTTGAGTATAGAGTTCTGGGCTAGAAAGCATTTTCCTGCAGAATTTTGAAGATAGTGCTCAGATCCAGCCTCCAATGTGATGGTCAGTGTGTCCAAAGCCTTGCCTTTGCATGTGACTCGTGTTTTCTTCTGCACGATCTTTTAGGCCTTTGTTCTTCCAGGTGTTTAGAAATTTTGTGATGGTAATGCCATGATGTGGGTCTTGTTTTTGTTCCTTGTGTCGGACACTTGGTGAGTCTGTCCATCCGTGGACGCCTGTCCTTTATTCTGAGCATTGAACTCCTCTATAGGTCTGCGTTCTTCTGTTTCTTCACTTCTTTGTCTTTTGTTTTCCTTTTTTGGAAGATTTCTCAAACATTTTCTCTAAACTCTTCTAGGAATTTTTCATTGTTACAATTTTAAAAAATTTTAAGAACTCCTTTGTAATTCCTGAAAAAAAATATTTTATTTATTTAGAGAGACAGACAGAGAGAGAGAGAGAGAGAGAGAGAGGAGGGTCAGAAAGAGGGAGGAGAGAGAATCCTGAGCAGGCTCTATGCTGTCGGTGAAAACCCCAACCCAGGGCTTGAGCCCCTGAAACCGTGAGTTGATGACCTGAGCTGAAATCAGGGGTTAGACACTTAACTGACTGAGCTGCCAGCTGCCCCTATATATATTTTTTAAAGTCCCATCCTTTCTTGTTTCAAGGATGTGGTCAGATGTGGTTTTATTGTGCTCCTCATCCTGGAGGAAAGGTTTATTTTAAAAAACCTGTTTTTTAATGTTTATTTATTTTTGAGAGAGAGAGTCAGAGCATTAGTGGGATAAGGGCAGAGAGAGAGAGAGAGAATCCGAAGCAGGCTCCAGACTCTGAGCTGTCAGCACAGAGCCTGACACGGGGCTCGAACTCAATGAACCTGAGCCCAAGTCGGACGCTCAACCGCAGGGCTTGAACTCAATGAACCTGAGCCCAAGTCGGACGCTCAACCGACTGACCCACCCAGGCGCCCCGAAAAGGTTTATTTTTAAATGGCTTCTCGGGGCGCCTGGGTGGCTCAGTCGGTTAAGCGTCCGACTTCGGCTCAGGTCATGATCTCGCGGTCTGTGGGTTTGAGCCCCATGTCGGGCTCTGTGCTGACAGCTCGGAGCCTGGAGCCTGTTTTGGATTCTGTGTCTCCCTCTCTCTCTGACCCTCCCCTGTTCATGTTCTGTCTCTCTCTGTCTCAAAAATAAAGAAATGTTAAAAAAAAAAAAATGGCTTCTCAGTTGGATTATCTCACACAGCCTGAAATATTGGATAGTAGTTTCCAGAATTACCTTTCCGCCCATTATCCGTTTTCCAATATGGAAAAGAAGTGACCCTTCAATCCTTGGAGGTGTTAGAACATAGCTTTTGTATGTTTTCAAACACCCTCTTCCAACGTGTTTCTTCCCTGCCCATGTCATAGCTACGTTGGGCCCTCGCTTTGTAAACCTCGCGTTGTCCGCTCAGGTCTGTGTGCTGCTGCGTCAGTGAGTTCCGAGTTTGGAAATCCTTGTCTCCTTTTGCTTGAACAGGTGCGTGCTAGTCGATCGCGCCCGTGCGTGTGGCATGCGGTGCCGCTGGAGGCAGATAGCACCGAGGAAAGCTCCTTTGGGGGGGTCAGTTTTTAATCGTAAAAAATATTAAGAAAAGGCAAAAAGACGGGGTAATAGTGATGGGTTCTTGTGCTGGACACTGGGTAATGGTGCCACAAAAACTAGGGTATTTTTAGCCACGGTGGGTGGAGTTAGGTTTGGGGCCGTCAGCCCGTGTGGAACGTTCTGGCAGGAGCGGTGCACAGAAATGGCTTCTTGGGCGCAGGACACAGGCCTCCTCGTGGGTGTTTGATGAAGACACGTGTAACATATATCCAAAGAGAAAAGGGGAATGCATTCGAAGATTGTTCTGGAATCCTGTATTTTGAATGACTCTTGAACAGTAAAGGATCTCTGGAACATTTACAGCAAGGAGTTCTCCGTTCTGGTCTGTGGAAACGAATGTGACGGTGACAACCAGGATGAATCTTGAGGACACGTGGCTTGGTATTTTCTCGTTAAAATCCCCTCTTCCCGGTGAACTCAGATTTCTGTGTTAGGAGGTCATACGTCACTTGATGTTTTTCTCCAGATGGGTTATTTGGATTTTCCGGTTCTTTTTTTTTTTTAATTTTTTTTTTTTTAACGTTTATTTATTTTTGAGACAGAGAGAGACAGAGCATGAACGGGGGAGGGTCAGAGAGAGGGAGACACAGAATCCGAAACAGGCTCCAGGCTCCAAGCTGTCAGCACAGAGCCCGACGTGGGGCTCGAACTCACAGACCGCGAGATCATGACCTGAGCTGAAGTCGGACCCTTAACCGACTGAGCCACCCAGGCGCCCCTGGATTTTCCGGTTCTTGAAGAGTGGCCCTCTGTGTCAGTCTGTTCAGGCTGCTGTAGCAGAATACTGGAGACCGGGTGGCTGGCAAACAATGGAAATCGCTGTGCAGGCTAGAAGTCCAAGATCAGTGTGCTGGCGGATTCAGTGTCCAGCGAGGGCCCGCTTCCTGGCTTCCAGAGGGTGTCCTCTTGCCGTGTGTTCCTGTGGTGGAAGGGCGCTGGGGCTCTCTGGGTCCCCTCTGTAAGGGCACTGATCCCACTCAGGGGGGTCCACCCTCATGACCCGATTGCCTCCCCAAAGCCCTGCCTCCCAAGACCATTCATTTGGGGGTTCAGTTTCAACGTGGGAATTTTGAGGGAACCCCAACATTCGGTCTGCGGGACCCGCTGAGAAGCTCAGACGTGCCGTATCTTTATGATGAGGCAGATGACGGGGTGGAAACGGAGGCTGTAGTATTCATGTTAGAACTTCCGGATTCTGGAGTTCTGTGTCCCCTCCACCCTCACGACCGCCTCGGTTGGTTGAGTGCTTTCCGGGTCCCACGCACCTGCCTCTCGCTTCATCTCTGCGGCCACTCCGCGGGGTCGGCATGTCCAAATCTTGCAGGTGACAGGAGATGAGACTCCGGGGGACTGCAGTTGTCAGCGCTGTGTCGCCTCTTTTTCAGTTCTCGTGACGAGAAGAAAAGCTGGCAATGCTTTCCAAATGGTGATTCACGTGAACTCGGCTTATGGGGATCACGTCACAGTGCGTTAAATCCTCATGTTGTACACCTACAAGCGGTACGCTGTTATGTCTCAGTTGTATCTCAGTTTAAAATTTTTTTTCTGTTAATTCATTTTTGAAAGAGAGAGAGCACAAGCAAGGGTGGGGCGGAGAGAGGGGAGACACAGAATCCGAAGCAGGCTCCAGACTCCGAGCTGTCAGCACACAGCCCGATGCGGGGCTCGAACTCACGGACCGCGAGATCATGACCTGAGCCGAAGTCGGGAGCGCAACCGACTGAGCCACCCCGGGGCCCCAGTTGTATCTCAGTTTAAAAACAAGAGGTGAGGAGACGTTGAATAACTCGCTCAAGATCACAGGGGAGGTGGGATTCGGATGCTAACGCCCAAGCCTGGGCTCTTGGCCCCCACACCGCACGGCCTCTGTATGTGCTGGGACTTTCTGGTGTCTTGGCACCGAGTTGACTGGTGTGCCCAGGGACTGTCACGATGGAGCTTTCCAGGGCGCAGCTCAGTCGCTCACGGCGACTCCTGCCCGGAGGCCCAGTGGCTCTTGTTGCCTTTGACCTGCAGGGCGCCCGCCCCTCGTGGTGCTGGCAGGTCGTCCGTGTCCGTGCTCCCTGAAGTCCCTCCCTCAGCTGTGTGGCAGGTAGGGCACCTGTCTGTGGGGAGGATCCCAGCCCCGGTGGCCCTTACGGTGGCGCAGGGCACGCGGCAAATGCTGGCAGAGGCAGGAACCAGATGCTTCGGGCTGCAGGGGGGCGGATGGGAGGGCAGAGGACGCGGTTCTGAGGTGGGCCGCGGAGCAGGAGTGGGACTGCCACAGTGGCACCGAGCAGCCGAGGCTCTCAGCTTTGCGAAGATTCCAGCCGGCCGGGCCCACTTGGGTGGCTTTCCCTGAGTTCTCTGCGTGCTTAGTGCAGGGAGGAAGTTATCACGGCAAAGGAGTCCTCCGGACGTCGTGACCGCATTTGGAGTTTTCAATGTTCAGCCCATTGGGCCGGCCTGGGCTGGGAGACAAGAGCCCGTGCCTCCCTCCTCGTTGGACACCTGTCCGGCGAGGCCCAGTCGAGTGTCACCACGCCTGTGCCCTGATGCCAGCCGCGCCTGTATTTGGGGAGTACGAAGGGAGCTGCTGTTCAGTGCGTGGAGAACATCGCGTGTGGTACTTAGTCCGTCCTCTGGGTGAGACAGCCTCACAGATCCAAAGGGTTCTTGCTGATCCACACCCTGCCTCCTCGACGCCGAACCCTCCATCGTCCCGCCGCGGAGGGCACTTCTGAAGCCTCCGAACGCTGGCAGTCTGTCAGCTGCCCGCCGAGCTCGGGGAGAGCCGTGGGGGTGATGGCAGAGACCCAGGCCCCCAGACCCGGGCTGGCTTTCTGGCTCTGCCGCTCAGGTACTGGCCGTGTGGAATCTGGGGCTCGTCGGGGACTTCTGTGAGCCTCCCGGACCACGTGGAAACACCCCTGCTTGGAAAGGGGAGCGGGGGCGCGGGGCGACGACCACCAGGAGCTTGGTGTGGGCGAGGCGTGCGGCGAGCGCTGAGCGGGATGGGACCGATCGGCGTTACCGGATGTCGTCACGGCTCGCCTCCGGTGGGAAGGGGTGAGGAGCGTCACCCAGCCTGGGTCCTTGTGGCAGCGGTGAGGGCTGGGAGCCTGTGACCTGGGGCGTGTTGCCGTCAGAAGCGAGATTTAGAGCGCTGCTGTGCAGCCACGTGCCGGCCCCCTCAGGGCCGCCTGGGCCGGTGCGGCGGGGACCGGGGGAGTTGCTGTGCCGCCGAGGCTGCCCGGGGCCACCGGGGCCGGTGCGTGGGTGCTGCGGGAGGAGGGGCTGTGCGGCCGAGTGCCCGGGTCCTAGCTCCGCACGGAAGGCACTCGGAACGGTGTGGCCGATGAAAGTTTTGTTGTTGGTGCCGAAGAGGAGTTGAGAAGGCGTTACTAGGGGCGCGTCCGAGTTGCTAAAAGTGGAAGTAAGGGCCGACATGGGAAAATCACTTCCCGGTGACGGGCCGGGGAGTGTGAGTTGGAAGGACCTACGCCTAAGCTGAAGAGTGGAAACAGTTGTTGTCCTTTGGTGACCCTGCGTGAGTCTGGATGCCACTGCACGTCGCTGAATGAAAGGGGCCGGGGCGCGGGGTCATCAGCCTCGTCCCGAGGCATCTGCTGTTCTGTCTGGGGGAGAGGTGGCCGGGGCGAAGGTGCCCACAGCTGGGAGTAAGTGTGAGCTACTGTGAATACAGCGTCCCCTTTGATACAAGCCTAGCGGTAAATACTAGTTGTATTAAACGTGAAGACAGAGGCGTAGAGGTATCGGGAGGTTTTCAAGGTCACACGGTTGTGAGTGGAAAAATGAAAGGCTCACGAACTGTGGGGTTACCCCCGAAGCCCTCGAACTTTCCTTAACACTTGGTCATTCCCTGGCCGTGCGGCAGCGACTGAGAACTCCAACACGTGGGGCTTTGCGGCAAGGACCGGGGCGGGGGTGGGCTATGACGATGTCTGCAGACCTGGGATATGCCGCAGCGGGCTTCTAAGTTACAAAGTGCCCACCTGGAGAAAAACCCCTGCTTTTTTTTTTTTTTTTTTTTTTTTTTTAATTTTTTTTTTCAACGTTTATTTATTTTTGGGACAGAGAGAGACAGAGCATGAACGGGGGAGGGGCAGAGAGAGAGGGAGACACAGAATCAGAAACAGGCTCCAGGCTCTGAGCCATCAGCCCAGAGCCTGACGCGGGGCTCGAACTCACAGACCGCGAGATCGTGACCTGGCTGAAGTCGGACGCTTAACCGACTGCGCCACCCAGGCGCCCCGAAAAACCCCTGCTTTTAGACCTTTTTGTGTGGAAACAGATGAAGACCAAACACGAGAAAGGCAAAAGCTGTTGATTCAGCGCTGGCTGGAGCAGGGGGTCCGCCACCCACACTTGTGTTTGGAGGCGGGCAGAGCAGTGGGGGAGCTTCCCAGAGGAGGAAAGGGCGCTCGGGTGGGCCTGATGGGGACTGGGGAGGCCAGAGAGGCTGGGGAGGCCAGGGAGGCTGGGGTTGCTCAGGAGGCTGGGGAGGCCCACTGGAAGGGGGCGTCCATGTGGCTGGTCAGGGGAGCAGGTGTGGCTTTCTCGGGTTGGTCCTGAGTCTGAAGCAGGACAGAAATTAGGGAAACTGTCCGTTATCGATCAAGTCCTGGCCGAAGGTCACAGGGGTCATTGTTTGGGTTCCTGGACTGTGATTAGAGACAGCAATCTGACTTCCTGCAGATCTGACTTATAGCTTCCTGGGCGGGTCACTGTGGGTCAGGGGGTAGGTTGTTGTGGGTAAGGGGCCGGCTCCCTGGGCGGGTTGCATTGGACTGTGCGTCAGAGTCGTGTGTATACGTGGTCTGGCCCCTTGTCTTTTTGTAGATTCAGTCTCTCATCTTTCTCTTGTTGGTAACAATATGAAATGACAGATGTGTTGGGAATTCTGTAGAAATCGTATGGTCTCTGGAAGTTTTTCACACAGACATTTAAATCAGAGCGACTGTGCACTCTGGGGCCATCACTTCAGAGATTTAAGAGGCTTCAGTAATATTCCCTTGGTATCACTACGCTTTTCATTCATTGTTATGAAAGTCTGCCTTTGTCCACAGCTGGCTCTTGACTGTCCATTTTGTGCTGGACCCACATCCCTGCGGATGTCATCTTTTGTGCCCTTCACCGTTGGTCTTAGCTTGTCCGCCTGGCCAGTGAAGTTTAGTTTTCTAACCTTTGTTGGTACTAAAGTACGGAACTGTGGGTCAGCTCACTGACTGCACTGGCAAACTGGGAAGCGGGGAGAAGCTATCGTGGTTTTGGTGGTAAAGCCGGGAGTAGAAGTCTGTGTACCTGCCACGGTGCGACTGAGGGAAGGCTAAATGTGCAATCTGCAGTGAAATAGTTTTCCTTTTAATGTTTCTTCATTCATTTTGTTTTTAATTTTGTTTTTAACGTTTATTTTTTTGAGACAGAGAGAGACAGAGCATGAATGGGGGAGGGTCAGAGAGAGAGAGGGAGACACAGAATCCGAAACAGGCTCCAGGCTCCGAGCCGTCAGCACAGAGCCCGACGTGGGGCTCGAACTCACGGACCGCGAGATCCTGACCTGAGCCGAAGTCGGACGCTCAACCGACTGAGCCACCCAGACGCCCCTTCTTCATTCATTTTGAGAGATGGTGAGAGTGCGAGCAGGGGAGGGGCAGAGAGAGAGTGAGAGAGGGAATCCCAAGCAGGCTCCACGTTTAGCGCAGAGCTTGGTACAGGACAGGGCTTGATCTCACAGCCGAGAGATTATGACCTGAGCTGAGGTCAAGAGTTGGACGCTTAACCTACTGAGCCACCCAGGCACCGCCCCCTACCCTCGCCAAAATGAAATCGTTTTATAACTGATTTTCATTTATCTCTGCTTCTCGTTCTTTTTATCACAGAAATTTTATAATTTTTTTTTAATGTTTATTTATTATTGAGAGAGAGACACAGAGCATGAGCAGGGGGTGGGGAGGGGTGGGGCAGAGAGAGAGGGAGACACAGAATCCGAAGTGGGTTCCAGGCTCTGAGCTGTCAGCACAGAGTCTGACGCGGGGCTCAAACCCACAAACCCCGAGATCATGACCTGAGCTGAAGTCGGACGCTCAACTGACTGAGCTACTCAGGCACCCCTTATCACAGAAATTTTATTTATTTAAAAAAAATTTTTTTTTTAACGTTTATTTTTGAGACAGAGAGAGACAGAGCATGAACAGGGGAGGGGCAGAGAGAGAGGGAGACACAGAATCGGAAGCAGGCTCCAGGCTCTGAGCCATCAGCCCAGAGCCCGACGCGGGGCTCGAACTCACCGACCGCGAGATCGTGACCTGAGTTGAAGTCGGACGCTTAACCGACTGAGCCACCCAGGCGCCCCATATCACAGAAATTTTAAATTGGCCTTTATGGTTATCATCAGTGTAAACAATATTAACTTATTTACATATAATTTACCTTTTTTCCTATTCATTTGCTGTTTCCACATGATCGAAAGGGTGTTGTTACGGGCCCCCCAGATTCACGTGGTGAAGCCACGTGACTGCCAATGTGGTGGCGCTAGAAGTGACTCTTTCAGAGGTAGATAGGGTTAGACGAGGTCACGAGGACAGGGCCCGGTCCGATGAGATGAGGGTCCTCGTAAGAAGAGACAGCGGGGAGCTCACGTGCTGTCCCCACAATGAACCCACAGCGAGGAGACTCGCCAGGATCTGCATCGACAGGCACCTTGATCTTGGACCTCCAGCCCCCTGAACTGTGAGAAATACGTTCCTGTCGGTCATGCCCCCAGTCTGCGGTATTTTGTTATCGTGGGCCAAGATGGTTAACACAGACATGGTTCTCGAATGCTGCGGCCTGTATTTAAGTTGGCAGTGCTATGGAAATAAATGCCTGGTGCTTGTACGCAGAGAGCACTGTGATTCCAGGGCCAGTGCCCTCGGTCAGTCTCCCAGTTGTGTCTTGTCTGTATTAGGATAGCTTCCTAACCCCTCTCCAGCCTATCATGTGTCTTGGTTAAATCACACACGGTGTCCTGCTCTTAGCATTCCACGTCTGTACAAACCCCCTTTGTGGTCTTCCGTTGTTAAGACGCACAGATTCCTTGGCTTGGCATTCAAGGCCTTCATGATCTAGGTGCAGTCTACAAATGTGGGCTTGTCTCTCTCTCACTGTCACCAACCTTACACTCCAGCTCGTTGCATAAGCCCTTTCCCGAAGCCCCGCGCGAGAGCCCCGCTTACGGTTCGTGCTTTCCCGCCTCCTTTGTGTTCTGCTGCCTCTTCCCGCCTTGTCATCCTTTGAGCTGTGAACGGCCCCCTTTCCGTGACCGCTTCTCTGACACCCCGATTAAAATTGCGCCGTCATTTTGTTCCTTATTTAATCAACACGACGATCCCGTGGGGTCACTGTTAGTAGTCACCTTAGTTGCTCTTGTAGTCAAGTCAAAAATGCTTGCTTTAGTGCTGGATTTTGAACGTGTTGTACGGACAGCGGGGCGGCGTTCAGAAGGGGCCCCGCTCCAGTCCCCCATCCGCCTCCTGTAACCGCGTGACCTGCTACGTGTGCACCCTCGCGAGGTGGTCTGAGCACAGCCAAGCATTGATGGAGAATTGTGTCTTCTTTTAAAACCACGGATGTAGGTGTAACCTAAACACTATTTCCTGCCAGTTCCCTACTGCTAGACGTTTAGGTGCTTCCCAGTCTCTCGGAAGAAGAAACAGTGGGTCTTCTTACTGCTGGATCAAGGGGCGTGCACACCTGGGGTCGAGACCGGTGATGCTGTGTTCCCTTTCATCAGGGTTGGGCCATGTTACCCTCGCCCTGTCGGTGTTTGAGAGTGCCTGCCTTCCACACCCTTGACAATGCAGTATGTTCTCAAATGTCTGTTCCTTGCCAATCTCATAGCTAGGTTAAAAAAAAAAAAAATTGGGCCTATTTTAAAGAGTAGGGAACCGAAGCCAAGAGAGATTAGGTAGGTAATTTGTCCGGTCTCATATAGGTGGGTAAGCCGTGACCTGAACTTAAGCCTTCTAAATTTCCAAATTTGTTTGCTTTTGCGGCAGGCTGGCATAAAATATATATCGCCTTTCACAAGTTAATAATTACGTACCACTGTTTAGTCCTCCTCCTGGATTATAAGCCGTGTGTGTGCACGTGTGTGTGCATGCACGCAGAAGGGAATTTTCAGAGTGAGAGAATTTTTTCGTTGAGTCTAGTCGAAAGGCAGTGCAGGTGGGAAAATAATATAGGTTTTCCTGCTTTTAAATCTCAAAGCAGATCTAAATTGTCTTGACTCTTCAAACCATTTGATACAGATTTGTTCTAAGGGAGAAGTCTAGGCCCTTTTTCTTTTAGGGATTGTGGCTTTCTTGATAAGAGAAAGGAAACCTTGCTAGGAACCCTCTCAATTTGTAGACGTTGTCTGTGTTAATTGTATTTGCCACGTGACTTACAAGATTGTTTTGGGAAGCAGGTACGTTTAGCAATTAAATCTGCTTCCTTGATAATTAAATTCTTTTTTCTTCTTTCCTTTATCCAGTGTAGCGACAGCATGAAATCTGTGTATAAAGCCACTGGGTTTTGCTGACATCCAGAGAAGGGTGACTCCCCCCACCCCCAAACATGGACCACCGCATACCACACTCTGAGTTTCTGCATACCAGAACGATTTTGCATAATAATCATGGTATCGGCACACTTCCCAGATATGTGAACTGAGTATGTGTGTGTGTGTGTGTGTGTGTGTGTGTGTGTGTGTGTGTGTGTAATTCCCATAGGCATGGTGTGTATGTGTGTGTAGAAACATACATTCATTTTTGTGGTGGGAATCAAGTGGTACCGTTTAAAATGGCCTTTCCGACAAATTCCGGAGAGCCCTCTCACCCCACAAGTTCGGAGGTTGTAGGTCCACGGGTAACGTGGACGCAGCCTGTCTGCTGGCCCTGCACCTCGACGACCCTGTTTCCGGTGTTGCGGATCTGTTCAGAATTTGCTCATCAGACTTCATGCTTCCCCTCAGGGGGATTGTTTCGTTTTGTCTTGCTTTTTGTGTGTTCTGATGACTGACTTATCGTAGTCTGTGTGAATTCCCTTCCCTCTCAGCTGCCTTCTCTTTCCGATGGATCGTCAGGAAGTCTCCTCCAACTGTCCTGCTTCTCCAGCAGCCGGTGTTCGGGACTCTGGGCCGCGCAGTCCCAGAGGGAGCATACTTACCCTCCGGACGTTCAGCGCTTTCAGGGCGAGCCAAGCCTAGGAGTAGTTTTTGTGGGACTGGGTGCCAGCACCCGTCTGGGGGTCGGGAGACCTGGCCTTGTCCTGCCGCAGGCGGTGACCCGCCGAGTCACCAGAGACGCGCCGTGTCCGCTCCCGGGAGAGTGGGGATGGTGTTTGCTGAGCTGCCTCCCGGCGTGGTGACTCCCCGACCCGCTGTCTGCACTGTGCCGAGCGCGGTGGAAATGAGCACGCGTGAGGCGCCTTTGTGACCACGAGGCGTTGCGGTCCAATTTCAGACGCCAAGGGACGGGCCACCCGCGCTGGGCACGGGCGCACGCTGGTAGAGTTTGGAAGGGCGGTTCCAGATCCCGCAGGGTGGTTGACGGGACCCCAACCCCCCCGCCCCGACCACGCTGAGGGAGACGCGTGCAAAAAGCTGAGCTCGCGTAGAAAATTCGCCACGTCCAAGTCTTGGATTATGGCCCGAGAGAGAAGGTGGAGGGACGGTGCTCTGTGTTCACAGGAAGTTGTGCTGTGGCTCCCAGGCGCTCGTCACGCCTGGGCCCGACACCCGGGTTCGCTCGGCTTCACTGCGCCCTCCTGATGCAGCCCGCTCCTTCGAAGGGTGGCGGGCAATCCCTTTGACGAACTTCACGGGGGGCATAGGTGCTCACTGAGGACAATCCCAATAGTTCCGTGAGAAGGAGAGCGAAAGGCGGATGCTTCTCTCTCACGGCCTTTGGGGTAATAACCACTAGTAGTATTTGGGGTATTTCCTCCCGGCCCTTCTCCAGCGTACGTGCAAATACAAGCGTGCCTCTTGGAGGCATTTGTAAAAAGAAATCGCGAGCACCTGACACACGCTGTTCACACCTCCACCCCAGTGGTTGCGGGGCCGTCCTTCTGTGATGATGCCTGCAGATCGGATAGACTCTCTTGCCCTTGGAGCGCTGGCCGGTAACCACTAATGATAATGACCTTTCCTGGGCGTCTGTCGGGTGCCTGGCCCTGTACGCCGAGCTTGTTTCACGAGTTGGGTCACGTGGTTTTTCACGACAGCCCTGTGGGTGCGCGTGGCTATCGTCAGCCTTTGTCCTTTCACAGACGAGAAAACCAGAGTAGAGAGAGGCATAGCTGCCGCCCCAGCTCGTGGCCTCATTTCCGAGAGAGAACGCTTTTGAAGAGGCCCCTGTCGAGTTAAAGCGACTGCCGTCTACTCATTTCAGGGCACATTCACTGACTGCATCCCGTGCGGGGCGCCTTCCGAGGAGCGGCTCCTGAAAGCGTGTTTGGGACGGGGGGAGGGGAGAGCCCGCGGGGGGCACAGGGCCCCACGGGTGCAGGGAGGGACGGGCCCTGTCAGGGAGAAGGGGTGCAGAGGGGAGGTCTCTGGGTGGTCCTCGGGACGGCCAACTCTGCCACATTCTGCCCAGGTCTTGTACGCTTTTCAGAGATTCGGTTTGGGTCCTTACGATAGCTCACCCGGCACCGAGTGGCTGTGATCTCAAACCGCCTGAGTCAAGGTCAGTGCTGATGCCCCTCTGGTGGGGGAACTGTTACCCCGACCCTGTGGGAGTCACCCGGGACTAGACTGTTTGCCTACAAGTGGCTAAGTGGGTTTGATGCCTGTTATGGTGGATTAGACTTTCCTGCTCTCTCGCACTTGGAAGACATTTCACTCGTCTGTGGGTTTTGCTGAGGGGCCGTGGGGGTCAGGCTAGCAGGGCTCTGACGTTTGTGGGTTGATACACATGTTTTGCCAGCGCAGTGAGAAAGCATTATGGAATGTGCAAAGAGACAGGACAGAGCAGGGGACACGGGCTAGGGGTCCCCGTGACTGGGGTGTAAATGTTTCTGTGACCGGGTAGCATCTGATTTGTGCCCACGCTGTTGGCTTTCCGCTAGGCACTTTCTCTGCTATTTTGGCCAGTTTTATTTGGGTGTCTCCTGTGCAGAAGGCATGACCTCAGCCTCTGCCACCAAGTATTTATAGCAGTTGGTACCTCCTATGTGGGTCACTTTCTCTGCTGTGGTTTCTTTAAGGAAATTGTAGCTCTCTTACCCAAAAGCACACCCCACCCGCCCATTTCAAGGTGTCAGCCTTGAACCCATTTCTGAACACCTGGGGAGAGGCTGTCCTGAGGGGGGGGGGGGGGGAGGCGCCTGCCCGCTCCGACTGGTGGGGCCCGATGATCGCCTGAGCGAAGGAGGTCGGCAGTGAGTGCCGTCAGCGCATCTCCCTCCGCTCTCTCCCTCTCTTCCTCCTCCTCCCCTGTGTTTTGCTTTAAACGTTTCTTACTAAAAACTGAGCAAGTTTTTTGTTGTTGTTGTTGTTGCTGTCCTTTGCTAACCGCTAACCGCATGTGGGGTGAGCCTGGGAAAGCGAAAAAGAAAGTTTTCACTTCCCCTCGATGACCGTGATGCTAGGTCCGGAGTGGCTTGCTGCGTGCCGGGCACTGTGAGGCCACGAGGCCCACATTCCCTTTCGGTTCGCACTGTTAACTGGCCGAGAGAGGTGGGGTTTATCCCCGACTGCTGATGAGGGCGGTTAGCTCCAAGGGGTTGAGGGAGCCTCCCGGAGTCACAGAGCCGAAAGTGGCGATGCAGAAGCCAGCACAGATCGTCTGAGTCAGAGGATGTGACCCCACGGGCTCCTGACTCCTGGAGGGTCCAAGAGCTGAACGTGGGTCGGAATGGCCACGAGGTGGTCGCCTTTTCATAGCTTTGCCATTGACCCTACACATTTGACCAAACTGCCCTGCGGTCACTGAGTGCAAAGTGTTCGCATGTTGAGCGTGTAGACGTCAGCCCTAACGTTTCACAAGAGAGAGCACTTCAGGTTTGCGTTAGCACAGATGTTAACTATCCGCTCACGGGGTTTACGGTGAGGACCTCTTCCCCCAATAAGCGGGAAACAAACCCTAATCAGGACACACACATGCCCATTGTTTTCCTTGCTGCATGTTTTAGCTGGTTGTTTAGGCTTCATTTGCGATATTCATGTCAATAGTATCTGACACCATAGGTGGAAATCAGAATTTTAAGGTAAGAATACTCAGAACTATGCTCTTTCTAACTGGACACTTCACATTGCCCCGAATAGAGTTGGAGTTAAAGTTTCCCAAACAAGACTCACCTGTCTTGGGGTGAGGTCCTGGCATCGCTCTCGCTGAGTCGCAAAGCGGAGCTGGTGGCCCGGAGCGCCTGGCCATCCGCGGCCCACAAAATGAGCCCTGGCCTAAGTCTCAACCGTAAACAAGAATGAACTCAAGGTGGATTGCAGACTTAAGTAGAAGATGTAAAACTATAAAACTTGAGGAAGAAAAACAGACATCCTGGAGATGTGGGGCTTGGCAGGGAGCCCTCACTCCCGCCGCGCAGTGACGCGCGGTCCGCGCAAGGGAGAGCCGGTGGACGGCTTCATCTGCGTTAAAAGCTTTTGCTCTCCCAAAGAGGAGCCGCAGACCGGGAGGAGATATTACAAACCGTGTATATGGTAAAGGACCCTTATCCAGAATGCGTAAAACTCTCTCCAAGTTCAGCAAACAAGCAATGCAGTTAGAAAACAGGCGGAGGACACGAAGAGCCCTTTCGTCACGGAGCACGTGCAGGTGGCCGGTGCGCACTCGAAAGGTACTTGAACTTCACCGACCGTCAGGGAAACGCGAACTCGACCCCAGCGCGGTGGCACGATGCACCTGCGAGAGTGGCCAGCATAAGGGCTGGCGGGGACGCGGAGAAACGGGACCCCTCACACGTGGCCTTGGCGGAGGGGGGTGGTGATGGGACCAGAGCTGCGGACAGCAGTCTGGCAGTTTCTGACGAAGCAGAACAAGCCACCACCGCGTGACTCCGCAAGTGCCCCCCCCCCCGGCGTCTGTCGCCGGGATGCGCAGACTCGCGTTCACGCAGAGCCTGCCCACGGGAGTCCCGGCGGCCTTACCGCCAGAAACCGGAAATGCCCAGGTGTCCTCCAGGGGGCGTCTGGTCAAACAGTGGTGCAGCCAGGGCGTGGAACACGACTCTCTGGTGACAGGGAGCAGGTCACTGACACGCGTCACCACCTGGGTGAGTCTCCAGAGAATTACACTGAGTGAGAAAAAGCAATTTGCAAAGATTTGATACTGTAAGATTCCATTTATATAACATTCATGAAGTGACAAAATTATAGAGATGGTGACCAGAGGAGGGTCAGGGCTTAGGAGGCAGGGAGGAGACGGGAGGGAGGTAGGTGTGGCTGTAAGGGGCCACAGGAAGGGTCCCCGTGGTGGGAGAAATGTTCTGCATCTTGCCCATGTCAGTGTCAGGATCCTGGCGTGATGGTCACTGTGGTTTTGTGGGACGTCCCCCCGGGAGAGATTGGGTAAAGAGTACATGAGATCTCTCCGTATTTGCTGTTATGGTGGCATGTAAATCTACCATTATTCCAAAATAAAAAGTTGAATTATTGAAAAGATACTGGTTGCTAAGCATTTGATTTCATCATCCATGGGAAAACTCTTCTAGAGAATCTGTGTATGGACTTTTTTGGCCCTTTAAAAAATTATTCATGTTCTTCTAAAAAATGTTATATGCACATTGCAAAGAAATCAAATAATGTAGAAATATACACAGATAAATGTTTTTTAAAAAAACTAACGCAAAGCTCGCCCTTCACAAATTACCATAAACGTAAAGTTTTTAAATACACTATTTCCGTCCCCACACGTTTAATTTGTTCTTTCCTTCTGGACACTATCAGGGCAGTGCTCGCCCTCATTCTGGCATCAGAAATCCAAAGCTTGGAGAGTTTGGGGGACTCGATCAGCGTCGGGTACTGTGATAGTGTCCAGAAGCAGAACCAGCCCCTGGGCATTAATAGTGCCTCACCTGGGGCCTGCCCTGCCTCTGTCTTCTCCCTTGTCCCTCACCGTGGCCCTTTGGTCCACGTACATACCACCGTCACTCGGAGGCTTGTTGGAAATCAAACTGTCGTGGCCCTCACCTTTGGACTCAGGACTTTTGCTCAGGTGACCCCCTGCATGGTCCTTGTGATGCCCTGGAGGACTGAAGGTGCCGTGCCTTCTGGACGACGTCAGAACGGTGGGCAGGGGGGGCCTGAACACTAGGAGATGCGAGCGACCTCAGCCGCTGCTTCTGCGGTTCCCGCCTAGTCCTTGCTTCCGTCGTGATTCACGGACTGACCATTTGTGCAGTTCGCCTCTCTTGTTGGCTTTGAGCTCGTGTTTAGCAGCGCCCTGCGGGGCCTGACGTGGCACCCGGCACACCCAGACGCTCGGATGCTTGTGGGCGAAGTAGGTGAGTCTGTGAACTGAACACGGTTGTTGATGGTGGCCCGGTTTCTGTCCCTGCCTCCGGGACCCAGAGACCTGCTACCTAATGGCCGTTTCCACCCCGGTCCATTTCCTTCCTTCCTCCTGTTGTCTCTTCCGCGGACATCCCCGAAGTGTGTAGCCTGTGCTGGACTCTGGAATCAAAGATGGTGAAGTGGGTTCCTCACTTGGTCCTCGTGCTTCTCAAGGCAAATATTCCCTCATTTCTCCTCCGAGCTGCTTCTCCTGTCCTGGTTTTACTTGGTTAGCGACGTCCGTCCTCATCAGCCCTTTCCACGGGAAGCCTCCCCCTTCTCGCTCGCTCCCCTTCCCCCGTCCCGACGTCTAACTGGACTCCACGTGCATTGCTCGTCTGTGTGGTCCCCCCGTTTCAGCCCTGGCTTGGCACCTCGCCCGGCCGCGGCTGCACTGCCGCGGTAGCCAAGTTCACTCTCTCTCTGCCTCGTCAGAGAGCTCTCTGCACCCGTTCCGCACGTTGCTGTCAGAACCCACGCAGACCATGCTGCCCTGCGTAGCCCGCTCGGGTAAGCACATGCTTTCTGATGGAAATGCTGGACTTGTCCCCGGCATGGCGAGGGCCCTGGAGGACAGACCTGCTTTCTGCACTCCCGAGAGGAGGTGAGGATCCCTGCCGGGACCGCGGGGGGATGCTGGCAACAGGGTTGGTTCTGGAATCAAGAGACCTCGTGCCCCAGTTCCAATAGTAGCTGGGCATCCTTGGGAAAGTCCCTGAGGGTCTGTGACGTTTGGTGACCTCATCTAAAAAGTGGGCACAATGAAACGCACTGAGCGTGGCACACGAGGTTGCTGGGAGGCACCTGCGTGGTGCACGGTGGAGATGCTTTGCCGTCCAAACCTCACAGAAGCGGGGACTGGCGCTGGGGGAGCAGCATTTCTGGAATTCTTGTGTGAAACTCTTTAAAGCATGTCTGCCTGGTGACCCCAGTGAGCACCTGTGTTGCACATCCTGTGTCATGGGCGGGGGGAACGTGTTCTGTTTTATGCCGAGTTAGAGATGCCCCACCGGAACCCCCCCCCCCCCCCCCCGCCCACTGACCTAGAGAGAGAAGGCTCTTTCCTGCCTGTATTTGGTGGCATTGCCCGAATGCTTTAGGGACGGTAATGCGCAGCGAATTCTGGGGAGGAAAGCTGTCTTCCCTGCTGGCTACCCAGTCCACACTCCTGGGAAGGACCTGCGGGGAGTCGCTCCGTGGTAGTGGCCAGAGCCTTTCCTAACCCATCTGCCCACAGAAGTGAGCAGTGGGACAAGCAGGAGATCTTCTAGAGACAGATGGATGCATTAGCCCCGTGCATCTGTGGCCCTCCTGGCCTCGGAACGGCCCGCGACACTGGACAGCTATCTGGGGACCACTGGATAGCTGTCTGGGGACCGCTGGGCCAGCCGAGGGCGGGAAGCAGCCAGAGGAGGAAAGGGAGCCATCGCCCAGGGGGAAGGTTCCTAGCCTCCCTGTGATAGTGTTGGCCTCGTCTGTGGCGTGGCGACCGACAGCCAAGGGGTCGGTGATGGTTAGAGCCGAGGGGGCTCGCGGTAAACGGCAGCTGGGAGTCGGTGGGGTGTGCAGTGAAGAACGTGCCCCGGGTGCCTGCGGAACGGATGAGCGATCGCTGGCGGTACCCCTTCTTTCTGATGGTGTCCCCTTGGCTGTCGTGTGCGCGCCCTGGCCACCTGGCCGGCTGATTGCTGCCTTCTCTGCTTGCACTTTTGATCCTCGGGAGAGGGAAAAGGTGCCTCGGGTACTTCACTGGTGGACGGCAGAAAGCCCTTTTTTTTAGACCCTGGAGCCTGAAGTAACTCCCGCATTGATGCTTTACCCTCTCATCAGCTGCTGGCCCGACCGTGACCGGGGAGAAGAGACTTACCTGCCGGGACACTGCTCGTTGTTCGGCAGTGGTACCAGGACAGGAGTCCCCGGCCCCCTGCCCCCCGGCTGAGCTCTGCCTCTCTCGTTTCCACTCTTGATCCAATGGTGAACCCGCAGGGCAGCCGGGCACTCTTTCTGGGGGAGGGCGCACGTGGAGTGTGACAGCCGGCCACGCCCTGAGGTTCTCGTTTCTGCAGCCTCTCACGGCCCAGAGTGAGTCCCCTGGCTACTGACAGGGAGGCTAAAGGAAGTTGTTTGTATGCAAACTTACACAAGAGCATTTTTTCCACGGGCAGTTTATTTGGTTCGGACTGGAATACATCTGTGACATTAGAGTCTTTATCCTAAAGGCAGAGAAAGCTGTAAACCCTTTTTTTGGGGGGTGGGGTGGGTGGCGAGCACTCTTACTCAGCCTGGGTCCCTCAGACTTAAGAGTTCCAGCGACTGTTTGGAGAGCTGAGCCCAAGCATGCGAGAATCTGGGGCAGTGGTTCCCCACCCTGGCTGCGTCCGGGGCCGGGGCTCTGGGAAGAGCTGTGTGCTCCCTGCACACAGGCTGAAATAGGCTCTTCAGGCATGGAGCCTGGGCGGCTGTAGGTTTGGAAAGCTCCCCCTGGTAATCCCGATGGACAGTGAAGGTTGAGAACCAGTGTCAAGGTTGAGTGGGTGTTCCAGGTGGCACGAGTGCCCCCTGCTTTCCCCAGCTCAGACTGGCTTTGGGTGCTGTGGGCCGATTAGAGAATATTGTGCAAATAGATGCCACGTTCTGTGAACATCTGCCAGTGATTCTGTCTATTCCGGGGTCTACCCACCCCACTTTCCTTCACAGAATAATTGGAGGTAGTTGTACAGAATTACACCAGACTACTGGTTTGATTGGCACAAAATGATCTCGAGTGTGAAGTGCTCTGTGGTACTGATTGTCCTCGTCTGTTCCCGCTCCGTGCCACACAGCTTACAAACACCGCCATTCATGCGGGGGCCGGGGAGGCAGGCTGCCTGGGTTTTGCTAACTGCGTAATTTGGGGCAAGTTTTAAAACTTGTGTAGACCTCACTTTCTTCATCTATGAAATGGGATGACAGGAGCCCTTATCATCTCACAGGATTGTTCTGATGTTTAAATGCAAACATGTCTTGGGACACCCGGGTGGCTCAGTCGGTTGAGCATCTGACTTCAGCTCAGGTCATGATCTCACGGTCCGTGAGTTCGAGTCCCGCGTTGGGCTCTGTGCTGACAGCTCGGAGCCTGGAGCCTGCTTCCGATTCTGTGTCTCCCTCTCTGTCTCTGCCCCTCCCCCACTTGTGCTCTGTCACTCTCTCTCTAAAAAATAAGCAAACATTAAAAAAGACAAATCAATACAAACATGTCTGAAAAGCGTATAGCTTGGTACATCTTCCTAGCACATGGTACGTGCTCAGTAATTTCCATGATCTTGTAATGGAAATATTCAGAGCTGATAAATTTGTCAAAGAGAATTCATCCTTAGCCCTTGCAGTTCTAACTGGTAGGGTTAATTCACCACTTAAATGTCGGCCTCTAGAGTACCTTGAATTTCAAATGAGTGTAGCCACGGGAGTTCCTAATTGGAACATTGCCCCTAAATGCTGGTTTTCATCTGTATTCATGAGAAATCCTGGAGCTTTACCTCTTTCTTTGGTTTCTTCTCCTGCACACTGCTCTGCGGTGACTTCTGGCACGGAAATCCCCATACAGCACCTCATCAGCGGCCGAAGGGACGTGGTCACGCACTGTAGGACGCGTGTGTTATCCGCGGACCGCCTGGTTAGGTGCATCCCTCGGCGGCCAGGGCTGGTTTTTCTCTGCTTTCTCACCAAACCTAATCTCGTTTTCATCTGTTCCCCATTAGACTCCAAGCTCCACACGAACAGGGACTCTGGCTCCTGTCACTGCCAGGTCATCTGCACTTGGCCGTGTCTAGCACATAGTAGGTGCTCACGAAATACTTAGCAAATGAAATCTAGGAGAACACAGGATAAATCCGCACGGTAAGATTTAAGCCGTGTGGTACGAAACCTCATCAACAAAACGTAGTGAATCGATTTTGTTAATGCGGGTTTAAAATGTTTGAGTAGCTGAGTTCATTATTACCGAGTGTCGCATAGGCTGGGCATTGGGGATAGAAAGATGGTCACAGCTGATGCCTGCCCTCGCGGACGTGCGGTCTAGGGAGGCAGGTGGACGCGTGGCTGTGCTATATACACGGTAAGTATTACGATGAAGGGCGCGCTGTGTGCGCTTGGACCACAGGGCGGGTTTGTGCTTCATGAACACAGGCAGCAAGTCAAAATGCAGCTGAAATTACACGTTCATGCTCGTACAGTTGATGGGAAGTGCCTGTCTTTGAATGAATGAATAAATAAATACATAAAAGGTGCTAAATAAGCTCTTGAGTGGCCTTCGTGTGGACGGAGTGGCTTTCGCGTGGCCCTTGCTTTACCTTTCTCCCTCAGGAAAAGAGAGAGGCAGAGCAGTGCTGCTGCGGGGGCTCTGGAGCGGGGCCGGGCCAGGGGGTTCTGGCTTCGGCTCTGTCACTAGGCCAGGCTGTCCTGCAGGCAGCTTGCTGTGCTGTGGCGGGAGGGTTGGGCCGTTTGATGCGTGTGGCCTCTTTTAGTTCTGACCCCAGACTCCTCGTCTCCAGCCGTCTTCCTTGGGAGTGAGAAGGAGTGTGGCAGCCGGGGAGTTGTTTACCTACATTCACCGGGACCTCGCAGCCTGATTTGGGGGGAAAGCCCCGGGAGAAGTGTTGGCTGCCCATCTGGCGCCCAGCTGAGGGGGGCACGCAGGCGTGTTAACTTTCCGTGGTGTGAGTACAAGCTTCGGAAAGGTCAGAGCGCCACTGGAGTCAGCTGGAGAGAGGCAGAGGACAGGGTGCCACGGGTGACAGCGAGTGTGCTGGCAGCGGGGTTCTCTGGCTCTTCCGTGAATTCGTTTCTCAGGGACTCTGACGTCAGACGGTTTCTGTGGTTTAGGCCGCGAACATCTCGTATCGTCACACGACCCTTGAGTGCCCTTGGCGCTCTGCCGTGGAAATGTATAGATGCCAGCTCCTGAGTCGAGCCGTAGACAGCGCCTCGGTTGCTTAGCCGTGCTGCGAGTTTGGATGACGTCAGGCCCATCCGGGAAAGATAAAATGTGGTCTTGCAGCGTCAGTTGGGCTCTCTCAGTCAGAGAGCTTTGTCATCCCTCAGTGGAGTGACACAACACAGGTCCTGAGCTGTCTGAGGCCCTCCAGCCCTGGATGCTGAGGTTGCCCAACGACACTGCCTTTACTCCAGGGTTGGGAGAATGTGGGAGGAACGTGTGTTGCAAAACTCAGGGGATTTTTTATATTTATTTACTTTTGGGAGATTGCAAGCAGGGGCGGTGCAGAGAGAGGGGGACAGAGGATCCGAAGCGGGCTCTGTGCTGACGGGCTGACAGCAGCAAGCCCGACGTGGGTCCCGAACTCCCCAACTGAGAGATCGTGAGCTGAGCCGAAGTCAGTCGCTCCACCGACTGAGCCACCCGGGAGCCTGGCAAAGCTCAGTTTTACATGGTTGTTGTTAATGGTGATAATGGCTTCTTACATTTGTGTTTCGCTTCACGGTTCACAAGCAAGTTTACAATCCATTGTCTCATTTCATCCTCTCTGCAGTCTGTGAAAAAGGCAGGTCGGTTTTTACATCTCTTGTTTTTCCAGTGGTTTTATTGGTGCTCCCAGAAGATCAGAGACCTAACCAAGGACTGTCCTGCACAGCATGGTGACCTTAGTTAACAATACCGTTTTGCATATTTGAAAGCTGCTAAGAGAGTAGATCTTGAAAGTTCTCATCCCGAGAAAAGGAAATTTTGTAACTGTGTGCGGTAAGAGATGTTAACTAGATCTACTGTGGCGGTTGGTCGTGACACGTACAAATAATGAGATCATTACGTTGTACCCCTGAAAGTAACATAATGTAATATGTCAGTAGCACCTCAATTAAAAAAATAAAATAAAGAAGAGTCTTAACCAAGGTCATGGACCGAGCTAGGGGCCCTGGTGGCCCTGTGTCTTCCTTGCTGTGCTACCAGGGCTCTGGGCTACGTAGTCTCCTAAAAACCCCTCGCCCATTTGGGGAGTTCTTGGGGTGTTTCTGTTCCGTTTGGAGCCTTTCGGTTTCCCGTTCTTTGTTCCTTCCTCCGGATGCCTGGATGTTCCTGAAGCTCCCGGGTCGTCCCTGTGCTTGGGGGCCTTCCTCGCCTGCACGTGGTGTGTGTGTGCTAAGTCCTCTGGACGAGCCCTTGACTACAGGCGCCTCCCCTGTGCCTGCCCCCACACTTTCAGCTTGACCCCATGTGCACCTCTGATCGCTTCTTATAGAATAAGGGGTGTTCTGGGTGCACTGGGTTCTTTTTTTTTTTTTTAAATTCAAGTTAGTTAGAGCCAAAGCTAAGCAATCAGCACGCTGCTTTAAAACTGTGATTGTGTAGCCTTCCCTCCCCCAGCGCGAGCTCCTCAAGGGTGTGGCCACACCGCGTCCCTCTGCGTTGTCACCGGGCAGCTGGGTGGGTGTCTGGGGCATGGTCAGATTCAAGTGCCTAAATTCAAGTAAGGCCAGCAGAGGTGTGACATCTGGAAAATGACAAAGCCAAAGGAATTTTTACCTAAGATGTTCACAAAAGAATGTTTTAGAAGGTTGACCTGTTTCTTAGTGGGAGTTTAGTTTCAGCCCAGAGAGCAGCTGTGTGCCCAGAAGGCTTTGGGGTTTCGCTGTGTGACAGGTGAAGTTAATTGTCGTGTGAACATGTTATCCTTCTGTGGCTTCAGTAGACCTTTCTCCCAAATGGAACAGCTTTTTCAATGAAAGTCACCCTTCCTGTTGGAGACGTGTCCCAGGAGTGCTGTGCAAGGATCTCCTGTTGGTTTAAACCCAGAGATTACCTGCCGAGAAGCATACGCTCTGCTTTCGGCTCAAGGAGCAGAGTCCGGTTTCTGCCTCCGTGAGCGAAGGGCAGCAAAGCATCCTCAAGGCCGGACGACAAGACACTCACTCGTCTGCATCGTGGCCGTTCTCGAATGCTGTCTCAGGTGTCTGTGTTGGGATTTCCGTGAAGCTTTGGGAGCCGAGCAGAGATGTGCACATTACGGCGTTAATGGGCTCTGCTTGGGTCTGTTCCTCCCCGCTGACCGGCTTCTCGGAATTTGGGCAAGCCACACAGGGTCACCGAATGACCCTCCTTCTCCCTTATGCTTCTTTTGAAGGGTTTTTGCAACAGCCAGTAACGTAATATGGAAACATATGTAATTATTTTGGAAGCATGTTTAACTTAGTCACGCACTGAGCACTTGGCACTGTTCTAATACCGCCAGAATGTGGCATCTGAAAGTTACTTGGGAATGCTGCTGGAATAAAATTCACTAGGCTTGCCGAGGAGGAGAGAGGAGTATCTGGTCAGGGAGAATCTTGCTCAGCTCACCCACGTGCAGATTAGAGTCTCATTTGCATCTTCTCAAAGGCCCTAAGATTCGTATGAAGTATTTTACAAAAGTGATCTCCACAGTTCAAAATATTTTCTGTGGCTGGGCATGGTTCTGAGAAAGTCACAGACATTGGTTCATTAAATTCTCATTACAGCCCCAAGAGGATTGTAATCCTGCTGTTTCGGTCCTTATCTTACAGCTAAGGAAACTGAGGCACCGGGAACGGAAGGAACTTGCCCGAGGTCACAGGGCTCTCTTGTGATAGTCCTGGGATTGCCGCCCGGGCCTCGGTCCCAGTCTTTTCTCTGAGCCCCCACTGGGGAGCTGCACCTGCCATGACCACACCTTCCGCACGATTTCTTCCTTGAGCGATCAGTACACCCTCTGAGCTCTGCCGAGCCACATCTGTTTTATTTACCGCCGTACTCCCTGGGCCGGACACATGTGTGTAATAGCCGACACGTACGAGGCACTTGTGGAATGATTTTGTGACCTCGGAGTGGTTTCTGACGTTAGTATCTTAGCGCTAAACACAACTCTTGTACCTCCGTTTTCTCACCTGACCCTTACAGCTGTGCGGTAGGCAGTATTTTCCCTCCCCTTTCACACAGGAGCGTGTCACCCTGTGGATGGCATCTGGTCGAGTCATGGGTTGAGTTCCTGGTTACATATCTCCCCCGCCGCCCCCAGCTCCATACCTGTTTTTGTTTTTTTTTTTAACTTTCAGATTCTTCTGAAATTCTTTCTTTGGTGAGGGTCATCAGAAGGAAGCACAGGCAAGAAGATTTCACGATCTTCAAAATTCAGTGGCGTTAAAATAAGAAACTGTCTTGACAAGAACTGTCACGCTATCTGCTGGGGGTGCTTGGAACAGAGATCTTTGCGTTACAGACAAAACAGTGCCTGCTCGTAACCATGCCAGAGGTGAACTCTGACTATCTGGCTTGTTCGATTGGGGGTAGAGCTGGAAAGCTCGAGGACACAGGTGAGTTTTTGTCCCGGCACTTCCCGCCCAGGACGCCCATCCCACCGTGGTTCTTCTGCGTCCTCTCCCACCCTGCTCTGCTCTCTCCCTCCAGCTAATGCCAGTGCCCTGGCGTGTGTCTTCTTATGGCCTGTGTGAATATCAGAATTCCCCTGTATGTAATCGGAAAATTGATACGTAGGCGAAATAAGCGAAACAGAGCTTTTGAAAGAGTGTAAGGCACCTTCTGGATCGTAAAGGAGATACATGTTCATAGTGGAATGTTTGGAAACGAGAGGATACAGAAGAAAATAGGTCTCAGAAGCAGAAATCACCGCTGTGGACGTTTCGGCCTTGTGCAGAACAGCTGACGTCTGGGACTTCCTCGTCAGGACGGCGCCCACCACCGGGACTGGATAGGGCGGCTCACTGTGCCTGAGCGGTTTTGCGCAGACAGCACGGTGCGCGTCTACGCGCCCGCTTTCCTCCCGGGAGTCTGGAACCGGTAGGTGCCAGGCAGAGGGGGGCCCTGTGCCCAGCCCCCGACGAAAGCCCTGACGCTGGGTCTCTCGTGAGCTTCTTCGTGGTGGCACTTCCCACGTGTGTCCTGTGTCCTGTGTCGCATGTGACTCTGCTGCGAGGGAGACTAGAGGCTCGCACCTGCCATTCTTTGCACCCGGCGCCTTTCCCTTTGCTGAGGGTACTTTGTGTCTTCTCGCCCTGACAGGTCTTAGCTCCGAGTACGCCTGTGTGCGGAGTCCCCTTGGGTCCTGCTGCCCGTCCTCGAGCCTGGGGTGGTCTTGGGGACCCTTGACCAAGACCTGTTTCTTGTCTGTTTCCAAGCATAACAATATGGTATATTTTTTCATAAAACGGGTTTTATTTCTTTTAGAGATCTCTCTTTTTTCCCACGAACACGAGTGAGCATTTTGTCATATGTCGTTAATGTTCTTTCAAAACACGATCTGCACTCAAATCGTACCTTCAGCGTCTATGTGACGTGGGATGCTGGCGTCTTGCAGTTCATGTGCTGCTGCGGGTAACCAGAGTCCTGGTTTGTAGTCAGGGTGCATCCCAGCGAAGGTTGCTCCTGGGGCGGGGTGAGAGAGGGCGCGGGGGTGTGTGTGACCTTGGCAGACACCGGTAAGGGTTCCTGAGAAAGGCGGTTTCCACCGGCCCAGGTGTCAGCCGCGCTCGAGAGTAGCCGCCCCACGAGCTCCTCTCCAGTGCTGAGTCTTAGCAGTGAAAGCAGTTTGTCAGTTGGATAAATACTAGACGGTATCCTTTTGATTTGCGTTTTCGACTATTAGTGAGGTTCCAGTGATTGATTTTCTTTTCTGACTTGCCTGTTGGTGTCTTTTGCCTAGAGAGTTTCTCATCCCATGCTCAGGTATCTTGTGCTATTCTGGGCCGGGGTAGTGACCTCCCAGGGAAAAGCCTGTATCCCCACTCCGCTGGGTCCGCCGGGGCCTCTGGCGTGGTGCGTGCTTCAGAAGCGGGCTTGGCTTCCGGTGGGAGGCGTGACTTCTGATGCCCGTTAATGAGGTGCATCCTTAACCGAAGCCCCGATGTACGCACTGGGGTTGGTACCACGGGAGAGAGCCAGCGGAGTCCTGCGGAAGACAGACCCAGCGGTGGCGGTTTCTGTGGGGGAGAGTGGCAGTGAGGGGGCCCTCTGTACATTGATCGCTTGCTGTAGCGGTACACACATCTCCACCAGGATGCAGGCCTGTGTATTCCTCATGAAATCTACGGCTCAGAATGTGAAAGCCTTACCAAGCGGACTAATCCCCCAGTGATTACGAAAGCAACTCGAGACGGTAGTGCGGACAGGAAGGCACGGAGGGGGACCGTGCTGGCTGCGATGGCTGTGCGGAGGCAGACGTGGGGGGAGGATGTCAGGATCAGCAGGGCGAGGGGCAGGGGGGAAGCCGAGGAGGCAGTGGACTGCGATGCGGGTGTTCGGAGCCTCGGCCGGCCTGTGTGGTGTTCGGGAGCAGGGACTGCCCGACTGAGCGTCCCCTTTTGGACTGACGTCATCAGGCCTCTTCCCCCTTTCGGGGTTCAGGCTGCCGGGGGGGAAGGGTGGGGCCAACCCCAGAGAGCTGGACCACGCTCCCTGCAGCACGTCTCTGCTCGAAGAGGAATCAAATACCCCTTTTGTGTCTACCAGCAGCTGACCACGTGTGGGCACACAGTGCTGGGGGGACGCGGAGCTGGTGGCCGGGATGTGCATTTCGAGGCTGTGTTTGTGGGACAAGCCGAGTCTTTACTTTGATGGTTTATGTGAGGTGGTCGGGAAGGCGTGCCATGGATTGTGGTGGGTGCAGTCGCTAAAGCCCCCCAAGCCCCTCGGGCGATACAGCAGTGATGGATGGTCTCTCACTCGTGTGTGTGCAGCGTGCTTCTTTCTACACCCATGGAGGCAGCTCTGGGGGGATGTGTAACGTGGTCAGCACCGGCTGTCTCGGAGGAAGGGGTTGGGATTGGAGATTATAGTGGTGGGAGAATTTCACTGTTTTGTATGGATCCGAATCCGAATATTTGCTATGTGATTATTTCATGAGTCTTAGTTACATTTAAATTTTAACACTTGTAATGAAAGCAGTATGCCCTTTTGAAAATTGGGGAAAACACGAAATGATCTGTGACCACAGAGAAATTGTTTAATCTTTCTGTGCTTCAGTTTCCTCATCTGCAAATTGGGGAATTAAATGGTACTGATTTTATAGGGTTGTAATAAGAGTTCAGTGAGATAAAACTCAAAGCCTGGCACCTCCTGAGTGCGTAATAAATTACTTCAACATTCGAGGGGCGCCTGGGTGGCTCAGTCGGTTAAGCGTCCGACTTTGGCTCAGGTCAAGATCTCATAATTCACGAGTTCGAGCCCCACGTCGGGCTCTGTGCTGACAGCTCTGAGCCTGGACCTGCTTCGGATTCTGTGTCTCCATTCTCTCCGTTGCTACCCCACTTGCCTTCTGTCTCTCTCTCTCAAAAATGAATACACATCAGAAAAATTAAAAAAAATAAATTCAACATTCGAGAAGAAAGAGAACGTGAATGGGTCATCTTGGCTTCCGCTGTATCATTGTCTCTGGGCTGTGGTGGTAGTAAAAAGGGTCTGAATTCAGCCCCATGTGGAAATGTGATGGAGAAGAATTGCTTTGGGTGTCAGGAGACTCTGGCCGTGGACGGGGCTCTCTCCTCGCGTGTGACCCCGTGTGTGATGGGAGCGGAGGCTCGTTCGTGTGGCTGGGGTCCCCGTGGCGGGGCTGCTGGGAGGGCCCCAGGACATGCAGCAAACACGCCAGCCGTGGCATTACGAGGAGGAACAGTGGACACGGGAAGCAGAAGTTTCCAGAGAACACAGCGCCGCCTGCCCTGTGCGGAGAGAAGGTTCCTCCCCTGTTCCTTTCCACCTTAAAGGAGAACCAGCCGGTCCGGATCCACCCACCCAGCAGCCCCCGTGTGCTGTGTGCGCGTGTCGATTTGGCCCCTTGCCGTTTGCCGGATCACAGCGGCAGCCGTGGAAGGGCCAGCTTGCCTTGATTTGTGACTCTGGGTGTTTGCGCTCTTTATAAACAGTCAGAAAAGGCGTGGAAGGCCGTGTGTGGCAAGCTGGCAGATCCAGCAAAACGCGGACGGTTCCGTTGGCACGGTTTGCTTGAGCACGGGCTCAACGCGTCCCATAAACAGACACATCGGCCGTATTTCAGAGCTTCTCTTAAAAAAAGGCGTTCTGCCGTAGGCCATATGGCTTACGGGTTTTCCTTGAAATGCGTGAGTTTGATGGTCAGACATCTGAAATCCGAAACCGTAACCGTCTTAAAACAGTTTTATCCCCCCCCCCCCCCGCCCCCTGTTTCCATTAAGAGAGGAATCGAGGGAGCACCGTGTCACTTTACATAGGCTTTTGTCAGTCTGTCCTATTCCCCGTTGACCTGTCATAATGTCAGCATCTGTGCGGGTGGGACGGAGACCCTTTTCTCCTCTTTCCGGTCGCCTTGTCCTCTCCGGCTTTGATCCCTCCCTTTGTCTGTTCGCACCTACAAAAACGTGGGCTCGAAGACCTGGGTTATTGTCTCACGGCCGCTGCTCTGTCGGCCGTCCTGGCGCACCGACGACGAGTGTCTGTTGCGTGAACGTGCTGGCGGAAACGGCTGCTCTGGTGCCGTGTCCTGAAACAGGCTTTTAGAAGCGGCGAGAAGAGGGCGTGGAGGCCGTGAGCCGCTGGGGCTGCGCGGGTGGCTGCGGGATGTGTCGTCAGCCCACATACCGACGCTGCGGGAGGGCGGGGTGCGTGAGCGGAAACGTGTAGACCACGTCTTCGGGAAATGAGCTGACGGTCACAGCTGCCACGTGTGTGCGTGTGCAGCGTTGCTGGGGCTCGGCCCCACAGCCCTTTCATCCCGGTGCAGGTGGAAAATGCGGCGTGAGGCACCAGAAAATGGCTAGGCCAGCGTCGCCTGGTTGCACGGGGGCCGGAGCCTTTCAACTGCTCACCTCACCGCCCGCCTTACAGCTCGGACCATCCTCCCTGACTCTGAATATGCAGTAATGGGGGAGAAACGTACCCCGATGTCACGGGGGCAGAGAAAAAAACCCAGCAACCTAGAATCATGTTCACAAGTCTTGTACCTAGAGAAAGTAGTGATTTTTTTTTTTTTTACCATGCCTTTAAATTTCCCAATACCTTATCTTTTCTCCTAAGTTTTATAAAACAGTACAAAAGAAGGCGTTTGGGGAACAGCGACTTGAGGAAAAGGGGAAATGTCAGATAGACAATTGCCATTTTTATTTTATTCTCAGCCTGGAATTTAAGGACTTTGGACTCCTGTGTAAGGTACAGCTTGAACCATTGTGTGGCCAGTCATTACGCATAATTTGAGAACAGCAGGTGCAAACACCAAATCTGCCCTCTAATGGTGGCCTCATTAATTTTAAATTCAAATGGCAGCAGAAGCAGATGGCGAGGCGGGCTACGTAGTTAGATGTTCGGTCATTGACAGCTCTTTACTTCCGCGCATTATGTTGGACCCGGAGGCTGGCTGAGCTCACAGAGAACTGATCGTGATCTGTCGCCTCGCCAGCTGGGCTCTTTTTCACGCTGGGTCCAGAAGGGTTGCTCTCCTGCAGTCAGTGAAGATAGGTTGCTGATTGTTTTGGAATCACGACGGGTTATTTATGCCATCCAAAATTCTGAGGCAAAGCTGTCAGATGGCTGTCTTCTGTATGTATTTCAAATCCGCATTTCAAGTGTACGTAAGCTAATTAAGGTCTTCTTTAATGGGTAATTGAGCATATTATTGATCGATGCGCAAAGAGGTGTCCGTACTCCGCTGCATGGTCCCTGGCACTTTGCCCGAGGATGTGAGCCTTAGAACGTAAGCTGGAGTTTCTGAATGATTACCCAGGAGTGACGCCGAGCACCGAGAGGAACACTTATTAAAACGATATCCCTTAATTTTGTGCAGGTGCGGATTTTACAGCAGTGTTTAAAAGGCAGCAGCAGAATTGGCCCAGCACCCCCACCGCCTTGTGTAAAAATCCACAGGTGCTCTCCGGGCCCGCGTGCTCCCTGCCTTTCTCACCACAGGCTGTGCACCTGCTCTCCTGCTTACCTTCCCTACCTGTTCCCGCTCCTCTGGGCTCTCCTCAAAGGGGGCGGTCTGGCCACAGCTTCCCTGAGCTGCGTAGGACTGTGGCCTGAAAAGTGGCCCCACTGCCCGCCTGCCGTCCTGCGGGGGCCAGCCTTGCCAGCTGCTGCGGTCTGGTCACCGAGTGGCACCGAATGCACGTCGTTCTATAAAACTGGAGGCCACAACGGTGGCAGGAGAGATCGCTTCGTCAGGATGCTCTGGGCATTTTAATCATGGGGGAAAGTCACGGGAAAATATGTGATTCCTCAAATGTGGTGTCAGAGGGAAGTCAGGGACTTGACGTGGAATGACAGCGGAGGAAGGGAGTGGAGGGGTAACAGGCGCGCTGGCATCTAGTGACTGGGCACTTCCTCCGTGTCCCTGCTGGGTGCAGGCGGACACGCGCCCACACCCCACGTGTGACTTGGAATCTGGCCTCGCAGTCACGTTTCAAGTGCCACGGTCATGTCCCTCCTCGTGCGGCAGGCCTGCAGCTGCGTTCAGCCCTGTGGAAGACACTGTGGCGCTCCTCGGGGAGGTGAGTCCTGCCACCGGGGTCCTGGACCAGGCCGTGCCACCCTTTCACTGCAGCCTCGCAGCCAGGCCGCCTTTGGACCTGCTTCTCGAGCCTGGAAGTCCTGCTTCCTCTGCGTCCTGCACATATTTGGTCCGTCATTCGTTGTTGAGTTTCGCCGAGTTAACCGCGTCGTGGCTGTGTGACCAGACTCCCGAGTCCACGCACGGCAACGTGGATGCACTTCGTGGACTTCAAGGTCCCGCTTACCGTTTCTCGTGGGCTGTACGACAGGCTTTCAGAATCACACTCTAGGTGCCGCGTTCATGGGGGTTTACTTGTCAAGGCTACTCTGGTCAGAGCCTGCCTGGGGGGAGCAGGGCAGGCGGGGACGGGGCGGTGGTCTGCCTGCTGCCAGTGCATTCTCCAGCTTGTTTGGCTGGGCCACTTTTCTGCCCTCGTAGGGGGTGTCTCTGGAGTTAGCATTAAGTTTGCAGCTGTGGAAGAGTGGCCATTGGCACAGAGATACTAGAAGGGACAGTTTGCTAAATTGACTGCACTAGAGAAATTTATTTTTATGTTTTGTTTTTTAAATTTTTTGCATGTTCATTCATTTTTGAAAGAGACAGAGACAGAGCGTGAGCAGGGTGGGCCAGTGAGAGAGGGAGACACAGAATCCGAAGCAGCTCCAGGCTTCGAGCTGTCAGCACAGAGCCCGATGCGGGGCTCGAACCCACGAACCGTGAGATCATGACCCGAGCCGAAGTCAGACGCTCAACCGCCTGAGCCCCCCGGGCTCCCCTGCGGTGGAGACGTTTATGCACGGGCAGCATGGGAGGCGCTCTGGTGTGTGGCGTGTTCTTTACGGCCTCTCCTTGCAGCGTTACAGATTTCTGGAGGATTCTGTGATAACCGGAGTCGCCAAGGGTGTCATTCTTGTGGGCTGTAGGCAGTCAGGATTTATTCGGTGTTAATGTGATAGTGGCGGTGTTGTTCCTGGCCACGTATGTGAGTTAGACGTTCTCCTGGCAGGGCCGCCGGAGGCGTTTGCTGTGGCTCGCGCTTAAGGAGGTACGTGCACTTGGATCGGTGTGGACCGCGAGCGAGCGAGACCCAGCCAGGTGCTCTCAACCCAATTGTTCACCCATCACTGTTCCACCTGCCGGTCAGACTCCGGATGATGTCCCCTCCACGCACAGCCCCCCACTCGCCCCCACGTTCACACCCCCTCACACGCACACACCCCACACCCACGCACACCCCACACTCACCCCCACAACCCCCACACTGATCCCACCACCCCACATGCACACACACAACTTCCTTCTTAACTCCCTGGGCCCCGGGCGGCCGCTGTCAGGTCTCTGTTTGCCTTACCTGCTTCCGGCACTTTTTCCCAGCCCACTGGCCCTCTTGTTCTTACCTCCCAGTTATCTGTTGTCCGCAGTCTCGGCTTCTGGTGTTGGAGGCTCTTGGGGCTGGGAGCCACCCTCACAATGATCAGGGTTTTCCAGAGCTCGCTTTATCAGGCCCCGGGGGTGGGAGCGAGGCTGAGGCTTATCGGCCGTGCGCGCTGTTGGGTAACGATGGGACTTTGTCCTGCACAGGGAGCCTTCGGCGTGCATGGGGGTAAAGAACGCCTTGACTTCTGCCCTTCTGGGGAGAGACGGTTTGCGAACCGAGCCTTGCTTCCAACCAGAAAAGCGTGGTTTGCACACCGTCTTGTTGTGTTACTGAGTATTGCTGGACGAGCTGTTCTTGACCTGCTCGCTCACTTGTCCATGGTTTATTGAGCTGGCCCCGTATTCCTGCTGCCCCTGGGACTGGCCCTGAGGGAGTGGATGGCCTGGGCGCACACATGTGCACAGAGCCTTGAAAGCGTGGTCGCGGGGTGCCTGCAAGACACAGGACTGAGGTTCTGGGCCGCCTCGCCGAGCTGCGTGTCCCTGTAGCCCTGCGTCCTCGCCAAAGCACGCGTCACGTCATTCTGAAATTCTCTGCTTGTGTATCTGTCCTTCCCGTTAAACGGAGAGCTCTCGCAGGACAGTCTGTGGGTCCTGCATCCGCTATTTTTACACCCCCTTTGCCAAGCTCGGTCAGACCAAAGAAAGACAAGGGCTCTTTACCGTTTTCTGAAAACCAGCGGGGCTGAGCGGAGGGGTCCCCCCAGTTGGGGGGCTGCAGGGAGACAGGATGGACTCAGAAGGAGGGAGTGAGTTTCGTTTGGTTTTGTTTTTCACTCTTTCATTTGAAACAACTCAGACTTAGGGAAAAGTTGCAAAAATCACACAAAGAATTCCTGTATGCTCTTCAGCGGATTCCCCAGACATCTTAGATTTGTGCTTCCGCCCTCCCTCTCTTTCTTTGTCTTGTTTGTGTGTGTGTGTGTATTCATTCGTTCATTCGTTCGTTCGTTCATTCATTCGTTCCCAACTGTTTCTAGTGAGGCTAGGTTGCAGGGGCGAGGAGAAGTGGAGAGGAGGTGGGTTGGGAGCTCTCTCAGCAACCTGGGCTGGCGAACGCAGAGGTTGGGCCTGGTGGGGAATGACAAGGGAGGTGAGAAGCGGGTAGTCTGCTGTGTTTTCAAAGGAGACCCTGTAAGATGTGCTGACCGGTTGGGTGAGAGGCTTCGTGGGTTTTGGCCTGAGTGACTGGAGGGCCGGCGACGCCATTACCAAGATGGGGAAGGGCCAGCAGGAGCCCTCGGGCCAGGGGGTCGGTGGCTGGTGGCAGGGCTAAGACTGAGGTCCAAGCCCAGAGGCCCTGGAGTGCGGGGGGGCAGGGGGAGAGGCGGGGAGGAGCAGAAAGCAAGACCGCAAAGAACATGAGCAATTCACATAGGATTAGCTGATTTGGTTCACAAGCAAAGAGGCCACAAAGGTGTAGAGCGTCTCCCGCTCACTCCTGCGGGACGGGGCCTGCCCGTGTCACACGGTGTCCACCACTGTGGACAGCAGCTGCCTCACATCGGCAGGTACACTGAGCTCCCTCTCATGTCCCGGTTCTCCTAATGCACCATCCGTGTCCCCTGGCCTTCGCTTTCACAGCTGTTTGTCACCACCCTGTCCCCTGCGCCCGAGTGTCTCCTGCATCGATCCCATCTCTCCGGCATTCCTCAGGAAGGCTGGATTCAGCTCTGTTTCCCCACAGAGGGCAGCTGGAAGTGTGGACGGGGTCTCAGCTCAAGACGGGAATTTAGGGGCCATGACAAATGGTAGTTAGATTCATGGAGTCGGAGGAAATCACCCGGATGAGTGTGATGATGAGGGAAAAAGCCCCGGGTCCAGGAAGATGCGTGGCAGTAGCGGAGGAGGCCCGTCAACCGAAGGGAAGGAAGAGGTATCTCGGGAAACACAGGAGAAACCGTGTCCAGAGGGTGGGCGATGGGGGTGTGGTCAGATGCCATCCCGTCGATGAAGTGAGGACAGATGTCACTGTGACTCCATGGGAGCCGGTCTGGGGTGGGGGCGGCGGGACGTGGGAGCCCAGCACAGTGGGGAGGAAGGGAGTTGGGGGCGGTGTAGACCCCTCTTTGGAGGGAGCTGGTGGATTAAGTAAGGTTTCCTCTAGATGGTTTGTCACGATGGCGTGAGCAGGACTTAGTTCATTCTGTATCCTCTGGATCCTCATCCTGGGGGGCGGGTTAACATCCTACACCCGGAAAACTAAATGTGTGTTAGAAATCTCTGAATTGTGGCTTATGCTGTATTTTGGACACTGTGAAGGACATGTTTTCCTGCAGTAATAGGGCCCTTTGCATCGACTTTGAAAAGAACTACTTCGAAGAGGGACACACACTTTCACGCGGAAATGGTAACGTGATGGCATAGTTTTCTGCTTTACTGAAGCCAGGATTACTGGGCTGGGGTTCCTGAAGTTGCTGGTACTTTTATGAGGTTGCTGTGGTCACTCTGTCACTTGCGAGCCTTGTGTCTTCGAGCGACTTACCCTTCCAGGAAGTCCTTTCCTCTTCTGTGAAATAACGTCTCCGCAGATTCTACCGTCATTTAAAGCAGCGTTATGACGTGTTGGAAGAGGGGTTCTCACTAGGTTGGGGGGGGCTCTCGTGACCTCTACAGGGGAGGTGAGGCTTGGTGTCTCCGGGCAGACTACGGTTTACTGAGGCCGGACTGCGTAGCCGCTGCTCCGTTGTAGGCAAGTTGCTATCGTCTCGTTTAATCCTTGTACCTGCCCTTTAAAGCAGAGATTAAACTTTACAAAATGCTCTTTAACAGATAATTACACTGATGATGGTGATGGTAGCGGTCACGGCTTGCTCACGGCTTATCTGGTGCTAAATGTTTCACCAGGCATATCTCAGCAGAGCCCTGGTGGCGAGGCCCCGTCCTTCCTTCCCATTCTGCAGAGGGAGGAGCGGTGATGTCGCCGTGTGCTCGAGGCCACAGCTCGGAGGTGGGGGAGTGGAATTTCGAGCCAGTGGCTTCAACTCCGGAGTCCGCTGGTTCTGTGTGTGACCACGATTTCGTCATTGCATTTTGTCAGAACCCGAATCTCATGTGTCCTGGGAGCTGGCAGCTCCAGACCCTGAGAAGCTATTGTGAGGCCAACCGTCTCCTTTAATTGACTTCCATTGACATACAGACATATGTCACCCAGCCTTTGGTGCCCACCGGCCCTCCCCATCCACACGGGCGCGGTGGGGGCCCCATCTGCCAGGGGGTAGGGGCAGGGCGACAGATGGCCTTTCAGTCTGCTTTCCCCGCAGACAGACCCGTCGGCCCCGCGCTCCCCGTGCGGTCTGAGCCTCGGTTCTGCTTCTGCTGTCAGGAGCCCCAGAGGAGCACAGAGGGACCCGGATGGAGGTAGAGCCCGCGGCCTTGGCCCTTCGCGATGACCAGACGATAGGACCAAATTCACCCGAAGCCCTAAAGCCAGCTTCTCCGCTGCTGGGCTGCTCCCTCACTGTGAGTCAGGTTTCCATGCGGGGCAAGAGCAGTTGTGGGGGCAGGTGACTCGGGTGCACGTCACGTTCAGCCGGTGTCCCTGTGAGGCCGGCTCCACACTGGCAGCAGGAAGACGTGAGCCTCAGAAGCGGATTCGGTCTTCCATTTCCGATTGTGTTTCAGCTCTTGGCAGACTTGCCTCACAAGTCCTTGCCCTGGGGGCGCCCGGGGGGCTCCGTAGGTTGAGCTTCTGACTTTAGCTCAGGTCACGATCTCACAGCTCATGAGTTCGAGCCCCGCGTCAGGCTCTGCTGACAGCTCGGAGCCCGGAGCCTCCTTCAGAGTCTGTGTCTCCTTCTCTCTCTGCGCCTCCCCTGGTTGCACTCTTTCTCTCTCTCTCTTAAAAATAAACATTAAAACAAAACCAAATCCAAACCGAACCCTTGCCCTGTCGCGACCGCCTCTGCAGTGTTGGGATCGTATGATGGCCCTTGGCTTTCAGGCTCGCTTTTCTGGACCTCATTTCCCTGAACCCCCTTCCCACGTGGCGAAGATTTTAGGCTTTAGGCTCCCGTAGCCACCCCCGTGGACCAGGGGTGAGTGGGCGTGGCTGGGTGCCAACCGAACTGTGTGCAAACAGAGGCTTCGGGCCAGATTGGGCCCGCGGTGGGTTTGTCCCCACTGAGAGGCGGGAGGCTGCAGTTCGAGCTGTGCTACCAAGTCTTTTCAGTCTGGTTGGACCTGGCCGTTCGGAGCCTAGCCACAGGCCAAACGTGTCTTTGGGGGCGTCGTTCCTGGGCTAACCTTCCTGGGCTAACCGTCCCCTCTCCTGATGACTTTGCTGGAGGCTTGAATCCAGTTTGTGGTGAGCGTCCCGCCCCGCTCGTGGGTGGGAGGAGGCTTCACTGCAGCAACGCTGTCCCGATTTCTTCCAGGAGCCCTGCTGCCGGCCGGCCGGTTGGTCTACTGGGTCTGCAGACTCAGTGAGGGCCGGGTTCGGGCCCGGCGGGACCGGACCCAGCAGGATCGCGGCACCTGGGAGCTCCTTAGGAACGCAGCCCCGCGGGGCCCCCTTACCTGCGGAATTAGAATCTGCATTTCCACAGGAACACCCCCCCCCCCCCCCCCCCCGGCAGAGTGAGAGTTCCAGTCTGGAGGACAGGGAGGAAGCATTTTAAAAATACTTTTATCTCTGGTTTTTTAATATTAAAATATAATTCTGCAACATGAGAGCTGTGAAGGCAACTCTGTGTCTTTACAGACACGAGAGTCATCACGGACTGTTATTTTCCTGACAGAGAGGGGCTGTCCGGCCCGCTAATGCAGAGTGGCGTAGAAAGTTCTAGACTAGCGAAACAATACGAGGCAGAAGTTACTGCCCCCCCTCCCCCCTGGGGCGTCACTGGGCACACTGCCTTGCTCTCTCGTGCCTCAGTCTCTCCTGTATAATACGAGCCGTGGATGGCAGCCAGCGTTTGACTAAAGCTCCCCCTGGTTGCGAGAATTCTATTTGGTCTTTTTCTGGCGTGCGCTTTGATCCTGCCCCCTGCCCCTGCCGTCCATTCCCCGTCCTCACACGTGCCCTCTCCTCCCTTCCCGCTTTTGACCGAGGACTGCGTTTCGGGCACAGCTGGCGGGGCCAGGGGAGCCATCTGAAATGCGTGGTCACCGTAGAGCTGCAGAAGCGGTGTAGGGAAGAGCTTGAATTCGGGGAGGACCGCTTCGAGTTTGTGGGAGGTGAGCCGGCTTTGCCCGGTGGGCACGTCTGGAGTCTGAGGGCGCTGTCCTCGGTGTCCTGGGGCCCTGCCTCCCAATGTCCGCGGGTCGTCCAAAGCCGCGTCTCAGATGACTCAGGTAAGTGTGGCTGCAGGGCTCGGACCATCTAGCCGGAAGCGAAAAAGGTGGAGCTTAGGAGGAAACATCCCTTGTCTCCGTTCCTGGAAACGTGGGCTCTTGCAGCTGGCGTGGGCCTCCCTCTCCCTCCGCCTGCCCTTCTCCCACCGCCCGGGGAGAGCGAGGTCTGCGAGCAGCTTCCCCACTCTGGAACCTCCTAGCCGCCCCTCCCCCACGAACCCTCTGTCCCGGCAGTCACTGGGGACATCTGCAGGGCCTTGGGCTCTCTGAGCTGGCAGCTGGTGGCTGCCTCGTGGGCCAGAGGCTCATCTTTCATTCTGTGTGGAGAGGCCTCGGGGTCTTTTAAAGCGAAGCTTCTGCATTCGGAGGTGGTGCCCGGCCTCTTCTGTGCCCTGAGTTAGCACCGTCCCCGCAGGTTGTGGAGGTAGGGTTGTTTCAGAGAAAGAGAACCTTCTGGGCAACTAGACTCTTCTGTCGGTCCTTTCTGTGCTCTTGGCCCGAAAGTCCCTGCTCCTCCCCTAGCTTCAGCGTCTGTGTTCATAAAACCATAGTATTAAGGGCGCCTGGGTGGCTAGGGTGATTCAGCATCTGACTCTGATTCAGCCCAGGTCATGATCCCAGGGTCGTGGGATCGAGCCCTACTTTGGGCTCCATGCTAAGTATGGAGCCTGCTTGGGATTCTCTGACCTTCTCTCTCTCTGTCTCTGTCTCTCTCACTCTCCTTCTTCCCCTCCCTCTGCTCATGTTCTCTCTCTGTCTCTCTCAAAATAAATAAAACTTAAAAAAAAAAAAAAACAAACCACCCCGCATAGTATCAGGTGAGATACTGCCCAGCTTTAGGAGCCTCTCCCTGAAGAGGGAACCGAGTCAGCGGGGAGACAGATGTGCCCAGAGAGGGTGGGTGGGCTCCGTACCTCGCTGCCTGCCCCTGGAACTCTGTGAGGAGGCAGCGGCTGGCGGGGGAGGCGGGCGCCCGCGCCCCTGCACCTGGCCCGGCCCTGCCTCCCCGCAGGTGCGCGGGGACCGGGCTTCACGCGGGCCCCTCCATGCTTGCTGGACAGGGGCGGCTGTGCGCCGCTTTTCGCGGAGCCTTGACCTCCTGCTGGAGGGCTTCGTACGTGAGCAGGAACCTCTCGCCCCTGGGGGAAGGCAGAGCTGGCGAGGGTGCGGGCTGTCCCCTGGCCCCTGCAGCCGTGTCGGCCGTGACCCCTCCGAACCTGGTCGGCCTCAGCAGTGGCCTGGGAGAGAATAAAGCCTTCGCTTGTTTGAGTCGGACCCGGCTTACGAGTTCAGTCTGCCTTTCTTTCCCCTTTTGTTTGTTTTTGTTCCTTCCGTGGACTAGAAGGAGAACGCATTCGTGAATGAAGTTCCGAGCAGCTGTATGGTGATGAAGACACAGCTCCGTTCCCCGGAACTTTCTGAGTCTCTGCGCCTGTGGTTAGGAGCCCTGTTTCCCTCCTTAGGAGACTGGAATTAGCCCTTGCTGTGCCGAGCCAGTCCATGCTCCTGTTCCCTCTCTGCCGTGCGGCAGAATCTCTTCACATCCCATTTACCTCGGTTTTCTCCCGTTTGTCTGGCATTATCAGATTCAGTGTGCAGAGTATCTCCTGTGGGGTCTTTTTCTCTGACCTTGAACTCTGTGCCTGTCACGTGATCAGCCCGCCCCGCCCTGGTTGGAGCCCCGCCAATCCGGAATCCAGCAGGACGGGTCCATCGCCCACTCAGACCAGGGCAACCCGTCCCCACCCCCCCCCCCCCCCCCCCCCCCCCGCTTTCTGTCACTTTGCTTTGCTGGTCCTAGAATTGCATGAAAATGGAATCGTGTAGTGTGCCTCTTTGTGCTTCCTTCACAAGTGGCGCAAATGGATAGTTGGTTTCTTTTGATTGCGACCAAATACTCTGTTGTGTGAACGCGTCATGGTTTATCTGGGTATTTGCTAATGATCTCTAGGCCAAGGGCAGCATTTGGCTGTTCTGAGCGAAGCCGCTAACGTTTGTGTGCAGACACGCGCGGTGGATTTATCGGACCCCACGGGAGATGCACGTTTCACTTTAGGAGAAGCTGCCAGACTGTTCTCTGGAGTGGCTGCACCACGGAGCCTCCTTCCAGGAAAGTGCCAGTGCGCCACGCGCTCGCGGTTTTGTCTGTGCCTGATGCCGCCAGTCTTGCGAGCTCTGGTCATCGTGCTGCACGTAGAGGCGTGTCCTGTCGTGATTTTAACTAGCTTCACCCCGGTGACTGGTGGTGCCCACGTCTCACTGGCCGTTTGTGTCTTTTGTGCGTGTGGGGCTGTCGGACTCCTCTGTTGTTTATTGTTAGGTTCTCTGGACGTTCTGAGGAGTCAGTCTGTTGTGCTTTGTCAAACGTGCACTGCAAGTATTTTCTCAGTGATGCCTTTCAAAAGCCCAACTTACTGAGTTCTAAATGTTACGTTAGTACTTTGTGTTCTCCCGAGAGCTCCTGGGCTACTCCAAAGTCCTAAATAATTACTGGCACGTTTTCTTTTCTATTTCTAGATAGTTTGTGGTTTTCCTTTTTATCTGCAGGCCTCTGATCCATTTGAATGTTCATTTTCGTAGACAGTTTGATGCAGGGGATGAAAGTCACTCTTCCATGGGACACCCACTTGCTCAGAACCATTTGTTCCGAAGACCGTTCTTTCCCCATTGAAGTGACTTGGCATCCTTGTCTGAGACCAGTTGGCCATCGTGTGGGACTTTGCTCTGTTTCACTGTCCCTCCTAACAGCAGTACCGCATGGGCTCGGTTGCTGTGGGCTGGCAGTTAAGTCTCGAAGCTCGCTGAAGTCCCTCAACATGGTTTTTCTCTCCTCAGTGTTTGGCTATTCTTGTTTGTTTCATTTTCATGTACTTTAGATTCAGCATCTTTTTTTTTTTTTTTTCTCTCTCCTCTTTGCAAAAGCTGCTGGGACCTTGTTTGGGATTGTGTTGAGTCTCTGGAATATCTTGGGGGATAATTGCTGAATTAACGACAGAGTCTTGCACTCTGCGATATGGTGTTTCTCCTTTTATTTAGATTTGCGTTCAGTTTTCTGAGCAGCGTCTCGTAGTGGACAGTTTATACGTCTTCCACAACACTTTGTTCAACTCAGGTATTTCTTATATTTCAAGGCCATTATAAATGGAATGAGTTTTTTTTTTTTTTTCTTTCTTTCACTTTTCAGTTGTTCCTTGCTAGGGAGCATCTGATTATTTTGCAGAGAAACTGGCAGGAGAGTAGACGGATGAGGGGCCTAAGCACAGGCCGGAGTGGTCGCCGTCCCCTGGGATGATCTGGGAAGGGTCTGCAGAGCGAGGTGGTGCTTGGTTTCACCCACAGAAATCTTGCTTGGGAGAGAAGTTGAGTGCTGGGGCAGGTGTATTGCAGAACACATGAGCCAAGGTCAGAGGAAGGAACACAAGAATGTTCTGGAAAGAATGAGCAGTAGCTGGATCTGGCCGCACGGAAGCACACACAGGCAGAGTGTGGAAGGTGATCCATCTGTGAGGACGCTGGGGCCACACTGGCAAAGGGTTGGCTGCTGGACAAGGCTCAGCTTCGCTCAGGGGGCGCTAGGGTGTTTGTGAGTGGGCGACATGGAGCCATTCTTCATTCATTCATTCATTCACAGATTGTGTGATATACCTGAAACTAATATAGTGTTATGTAGTTATACCTCAATAAGTAAAAAAAAAAATTGTGATAAAATTGACCATTTTAACCCTTTTCAAGAATAGAAATCAGTGGCATTAAACACACCCGCACTGTTGTGGATCACCGCCCTCCGTCTCCAGAACTTTCCCACCTTCCCACACTGACGCCCTGCCCCCATTAAACACTACCTCCCCTCCCCTCCCCTCCCCCGGCCCCTGGCGCCCCCCCCCCCCCCCCCCCCCCCGCACTCTGTCTGTGGATCTGAATACCCTAAGGACCTCATCGGAGTGGATTTCTACAGTATTTGCCCTTCGGTCACTGGTTTATTTCACTTAGCACGGTGTCGTCCGTGTGGTGGCAGGTGTCCGGATTGGATTCCCTTCCTTTTTGAGGCTGAATAATATTCTGTTCTGATGGCCCACACTTGGTTTATCTGTTCCTCCGTCGATGGACACTTGGGTGGCTTCACCTTTGGGCCACTGTGAATACAGAACCATTCTTAAGGGCAGAGGACCTCAGAGATGAAGCAGGGATCTGGAGCTAGAAAATGTGACGTACAATTGTTGGCTGGATGCTTTGTTCACAGTGCCTGTCCTCATTTCTGGCTCTTTTTCCCTAACTTGAGTGTAAGAGACCATGTTTGTGTTACTTACTATTGTACACCCCACACTTAGGTTACCCAAGTATCTGTGCCATGAGGTTGTTTTTTTTTTTTTTAGTAACTATGTGAAATATAGTGCAGTGAATAGAGCACATTCCCTTCTCCATCCTCCCAGGGCTGTCGTTCAGATCCCCTGCCCCGTGGGCCTGTTTGTGCAGTGGTCTCACTATCCAGTTCCTCCTGGATGCTGCTGTCAGAGCCACCTTTGCAGACGTGGGGATCTTCCAATGCCACCTTTTGTGAAAACCTGCGACTCTCCCTTTCATAGAATAAAGGATCGCGAGTCCAAATGTTTATCTGCTGCTCTCCGTCGTGAACCGTTGGAAGTCGGGGCTTGCTGTTACTTCTGAGTCCGATGTCTTGCGCGTGGTCGGTGTTTCACAACTCACTACTGAAATCAGTTTCTATTCCGTAGAATGCAAATACCGTGCTCTCAATATCATACTGGAACCTTTGCTAGCAACCAGCTTGCTTTTATCTGGTCTCTCCTACCAGCCTAGGAATAGGGCTTCAGGGGGTCAGATTACATGTATTATTATGATTGTGGAAGACAGCTCCAGATCTAGGTTTTGCTCCTCCTTTGCATTCTACAAAATCATAGAAGGATATTTCCTTCAGCGCTTTATTTTTTCTCCATGTGTTAATCCGACTTTTATGATGATTGCAAGAATATGCTGTGGATTTTTACATCGGTCCCTTGGGGGGCTTTTTGCTGGCTCACTCTGACCAGAAAGGAAGCGTCTCAGGACTTAGAATATATATGCATGCACTTACTCTTGTAGAAATGCAAGCTTTCCTCTGGGAGGTTGACAAATCTTATAAGGATCAGTTCTCGGTCGATGCTGAAACTGGGCCCTGACTGCCAGGGCTGCAGACCCGAGAGAGTGACAAGTAGCAACTTTATTTACTTTGACTTTTCAGAATCAAATTAAACGAGCCTGAATGGAATTCCCCTGAAGTCCCAGGCTTTTATTTATAGCCTTCTTTGGATCTCCAGCCGTCTCGCGAGGCACATAACTGTTGTTACCCCTGCGCTGTAGGGCAGGTCACCGGGAGCCCAAGACGTTTGGTCGGGTCCCGCATCCGGTCATCCGGATCGTGGTCGTCTGAGTCGTGAGGAATTTTGGACGTGGTCTAGCTGAGGCGAACTGGCCAGGCAGACCGCGTCCGAGGCTATGCTGCTTTTCCTGAGGTTTCTCAGATCGACCTTTCGGCAGCCCGTTGAGATTATCTGCGGGGGCCTGTGGAAAGATTTGCCAGAGTCTGCACGAAGAGTCCTCACCGTAACCCTATAAGGGAAAATATCTGTGCTGTGCTGGAGCGTCGGCTCCTCTGCTCCAGCGCCACACAAGCCCCGTCCCTCCCGAGCACGCTCCCGAGTCCTCCTGTCAGTGTCTCTGCTGACGGAGACGGGCGTCGACCTGGCGGAGACCGTGAAGCTGTCAGAATCATTCCTTCGCCACTTCTGATCGCGTGTCCTAAGAATAGCACGGAAGACATGGCTACCAGGAGAGGACGGTCCGTGGTATTTTTCTCTGCAGCTTTCTCTTCCACACGAATCTCAGGAGTTTTGTCCGCCATGGAGATGTAGAAACAAACGGGCGTGCGAATTCGCCAAGCACACTGTGCGCGTCCGTGGAGTCACGCGGCGGTCCCCGACGTGAGGCCGCCCGCTGCCCGCCGGGGCAGGCACACGGGTCCAGCCACCGCTCCTGCGTCAGGCGTGGACTCTGCCGAGGGCAGGCCTGCCCGGTGGGGACGGCGCTGTCTCGCAGGGCGGCCAGGTAAGGGAGGCGTGTGTAGGAAACCGTACCGTTTGCCGCAGTGTGAGGCAGAGTGGGGGAGTGGAGACGACGACTCTGGAAACAGCAGCAGGGGCTGGTTGAGATCTGATACAGTGTCGGGAAAAGTCACTTCTTAAGGAGGTCGGGGACAAGGGCCATTTTCTGAAAAGGGGGTTGCTCTCGGGACCAGCCATGGTTTAGAAACTGCTTCCTAACTGGAGCCTCAAATCCAGGGCACTGGTCCCGGGGCAGGGGGAGCCGTGGAGGTTCCGTGCAACAGGCTCCCCAGCGCTGCAGCGACCCAGCCTCTGGAGACGGTCAGCTCGGAGAGATGTGCGCCGCGGGAGGCAGGTGCGAGCCCTGCCTCATCTGTGCTGTTCTTTCCGGAGCCTCCCTGACGCCCGTTCTCTCGCGGCATCTGATTTTGAGTCCTAGTTAGAAAATCTTCTCCCAGGCCGGGGTTATAAAAGAATTCGCCTTCTGCTTCTTTGAGGACTTGAATGGCTTCGTCTTTGGTATTTTGATTCTCAGGTATCTTTGGAGTTTCTTCTGGTGTGTGATGTAAGTACTTAAATTTATCTTTTGTCTTCCTCCAAATGGCTGCCAGTTGTCCTGACTCCGGTTTGGGGGAGGGCCATCTTTTCCCCCTTTGTTTGCGATGCTTCCCGTATCAGGTGCCACATATCTGAACGCAGGCAGGTCCGTTTGTTGACTTTCTGTTCTGTTGTGTTGATCCACCTGGGAACATATGTGCCTGCATCACACCTTTTTAACGGTAGCAACCTTTAATAGAGGGTAGGGTCCGTCCTTCGTCATTGTTCTGAGACATCCCCGCATCCTCGCTGGTACATTAAATTGGTTGTGACCGTGGACAGAATTAACATCTTTCTGATGGTAAGTTGTCCTCTCCGAAGGCAAGGGGGCACTTTTCTGTTTGTTCAGATTTACTTCTTTGTCTTTCAGGAGTGCTTTCAGTTTTCCTCATGGAGGTTGTGCACGTTTCTTTTTAAGTTACTTTAAGTGTTCTACTTTCTGATTGCTTCTAAATGCTTGTTTGGTATAGAATTAACATGCAAAACTTTATTGAAAACTTTATCGGAGTTTTTTTATTATTTGTGGTAGTTCTATCATTGGTTATCTCGGGTTTTCCATGAATGATTTCACATCAGCTGCGGACAGAGATAATTTTGTTGTTTCATTTCCATTCGTAAGTCTCTAGTTGTCTGTCTTTTCTAATTGCTTTGGCTGGCGCTTCCAATAGAGTGTTAAACGTGGTGGAGGGAACAGGCCTCCTTGACTTGTTTCCAACCTTTCCGGGAATGCCTGAAGTCTTTCTCACTAAGTAGGTTCCTCTTCTTGCTTTGGTTTGTCTGTTAGTGTCTTAGGCCACTCGGGCTGCTATACCAGAGTAGCATAGACCAGGAGGCTTGTAAATAACCGACAGTAATCTCTCCCAGCCCTGGAGGCTGGGTGTCTGCGATCAGGGTTCCAGCATGGATGGGTTCTGGTGAGGATCCTCCTCTGGGCTGTAGACTGCCTGCTTTTCATCCTCACAGGGGAAAGGGGCAAGAGCGATCTGTGGGACCTCTTGTGTACCATTTTGTACCGGGCACCATTCCCCTTTGAGAAGGCTCCTCATGACTCATCACCTCCCAATGGCCCCACTTCTGGTACTATCACACTGGGCATTAGGTTTCAACATGAATTTGGGGGGAACATTTGGGGGGAACACAGACATTCATTTGGGGGGAACACAGACATTCAGCCTATAGGAGTTACTACACGTATTTTATCAAGCTAAGGAAGTATACATCAATTGCCATTCGTTGGTTTTTTAAAAAAAATTAGGAGTGAGTATTGAATTTTGTTGAATGCTTGTTCATGATCTATGGAGAGAATCACATGATCTCATTAGAGAAGATATTAATATGATGAATCATATTAGCATGTTTTCTAACACCGAGTCATCCTGGCATTGCTGCAATGAACCCCATTTGGTCATGGTGTGCTATTAATGTATTGTGTTGATTTCTGTTTGTTAATATTTTATTTAGGATTTTTGCATTGGGATTTGTAAGTAACGTTAGTCTTTCGGTTTTCTCTTTTTGCGCTATCTCTGCCGGGTTTAGGCATCGGTTTTGTACCAACTTCTAAAAAAGAAAGTATTTGAAAAATTTCTGTCTTTCCCCTCTGAAACAATTTGTGTAGTAAGGTTTGGCAGAATTCCCCTGTAAAACCATCTGGGCCTGGGGCTTGCATTTGTGGGGCTAATTCTTTGGCACGTTTCTCTGCTTCTTCTATGGAAAATTGGTCTGTGTATGCTTTCTAAGACAATCTGGTAAATTGTACTCCTTTCTGTGAACTTCTGTATTTCACCTACTTTTAAATGTATTTGCATAGAGTCGTATAGGACAGTGTTTCATGGCTTCTCTTAAGGGGAGGCAGATATTTAAGGACTTCATAGTTTCGGAAGGTAAGAAGTATGTGCGTGGTGTTTACCTACTCATCGATCCCATCGATCCCAGGTCGCACAGTGAACTAGGAAGATGAGCATACGCCAGGCGTAATGCCGCCAGCCGCCAGTTGTGAGGTACTTGGCTCTGCGCGTAGAGCCCCTCCTTTAACGCTCGTTACCACACTGAGATACATGATCAGCATCTCATGTGAAGGATGAGATCGTTTGGGGGACTTACTCACTGACCTAAGGTGACACGGCTAGGAAGGCTCGGAACGGGGCTGTGGATCTGATTTGTGTGGCCACCAACGCTGGGCTCCTTGTAAGCATTGGCAGGTGAGGAGGGCCAAGCAGAGACATGGACGGAGAGATTCTGGGAAGGGGGGTCAGGATGGATGGAATGACCAGGGTGTCTTCGCCGAGGAGGCGGGATGTGTGTTCCGCTCTAGAGGACTGGCAGTTTGGGGAGGGAGGGGGAGATGGCAGCAAGGTGATCGTGGGTGGGCTGGCCAGCAGCAGGCGGTGACCGTAGCTCCACCCGGTGAGAAGGACACGTGGAGCCTGGCAGGTCCGGGTGCCAGCTGGGGCTGGGCGCTGGGGCTGGGAAGGGGAGAGCCAGGGGCACTGGGGAAGTAGGGAGAAGCCCGTACCTGTTTGCAAGTGACCCTAGATAAGGGGAGTTACCCACGTCTAGTTTCCATGCAGTGGGTTAGAACTTGGGAGGGAAGAACCACATGAGAGGAGTCTGGGGTGAAAACTTAACACTGAAAAGACCCCCTTTGGGGCGCCTGGGTGGCTCAGTCGGCTGAGCGTCCGACTTCGGCTCAGGTCATGATCTTGCAGTTTGTGAGTTTGAGCCCCGCGTCGGGCTCCGTGCTGACAGCTCGGAGTCCGGAGCCTGCTTCGGATTCTGTGTCTCCCTCTCTGTCTGTCCCTTCCCCCTTCAGACACACACACTCTCTCTCAAAAATAAAAATATTAAAAAAAAAAAAAAAAAAAAGACCCCCCAGCCGCCATCGTGGTTGCCCGGAGACACTGACCATCACTGAGGGTGCAAACAGCACGGGTCTCGTATACGCCAGCGAAGCTTGCGGACCGAGGAGAATGTGGATGTGGCAGCGTGTGCAGTCTGCCGCCGTGACAAATTGCGTGACGGGAATCTGCGAACCGTTCCTTGCCCTTCCTGACAAAGAGGAGGGAGGTTTGGGCGGCTAACCGTGTCTTCCTGGAGACCGTAATAGTGGACGTTATTTCTCGTTGCTTGCAGGATTTGTCCTCGGCGAGTGGCTCGGTGTCCTGGGAAACTGCAGGGGGACCCCGGGAGCTCTGTCCTCGCCCCTGGAGGAGGCGTGTGGAGAAGACAGTTCCGTGCAGACCCGGGCGCTCCGGCCTGGCGGTCAGGCCGCCCGGCTCCTGGTTGGGGCCTTTTAACCAAATACTTTGTGACCTCAGCAGGTAAGTCACTCTCCTTCTCTGGGCCCCAGGTTCCTCCCATCCGTCTGGCATTCAAATTCTGTGATTTAGGCATTAAGGTGGATAAAATTCCTTTAAAGTGGTTTTTGGGTCGCGCAAACGATAGCCCATTTCTTTTCTGTCGTTGAAATAAATCAAGCCACCACCAAACCTGAGTCAGAGGTCTTTCCAATAGTAGAGGGGCGGACTACAGAGGAAGCCAGTTGCTGTACCCAGCTCTTTGTCTGCTGTGCTGCCCGGCCTTGCTCATTCTCTCCCTCTTTCTGTAGGACCGTGGAAGACACCACAAGAGCAGAGTCACTTGATTTAGTGCAAACATCCTTTTGCTTGGGAGAAGGGAGTTTTGCTGTTCGGATGCATAGAATGTACCCAGAAATGCCTCCAGGTGATTTCCTCGTTGCCTTGGGAATCATAAATTCTGTAGCCAGATCTTTTGTGTGGTGTGGGCATTTGGGAATTTTTTTTTTTTTTTTTTTTTCCTGGAAGCTAGTGACTACACCTGTGTCCCGGTCGCAGTCATCGTTCAGTGATTCCCATTCTGCCGAGAGGAGGGTGGCGGGTGTGAGGGTTGGGAGGTCGAACAGAGGAGGCGGGAGCCCCAGAGGGCCACACGGTGGTTCGAGGGTGGACGTGGCCTTGCTCTGCTTCCTGGCCTGGATCGGGCTCTTCACCGTTTTTCTTTGGTCTCTGCCACCTGTGATATTTCCAAGACAACGTGATCGTGAGGGTCAAGGGATGACATGCACTGGAAGCATTTTGTAGAGGAGGGTGACACTGGTTGTTATTCTGAGTGCAGCGCCCTTTGGCCTGTGTTCCGGGCACACAAACTGGGGAAGAGGAGCAGACCGTGCCCTTGGTGAGTCTCCGACCCTGTGAGCCTTCCTTGTTCCGTCAGCAAGTTGAGAACGAATTGGCCTCGGTTATAAGATTCTGGTTTTTCATATAAGCGGTGTTAGTAAGAGAGCTAGGCAAGGCACCATTTGAGCGATGAGCCAGAAGGCTGTGGTTGTGAGGGGAGCCTGTCGCCATCGTGGGAAGGAGGTTACTTGAGCGTGGACACAGAGGAGCGAGTGTCCTCTTCCGCCGAGAGTGAAAGGTACAGTCCGTGCGACGGTGCGAAAAACACAGGCATCGACACTGAGCAGACTTGGTTCTGACTCCCGTCCTGCCCCTCATGTCGAGCACTGTGACCTCAGGCCGGAACATAACCTTTCTCTGTCTGGAAGGGCTCGTGTGCCGATGGGTCTGGCATGGGGTCGGCACTTGGCGGGAGCTCTGATTCCCCAGCAAACGTCTCTAAGGAGGGACGATACTTCTGCGGGGGAAAACAGAAAAACCTGGATCGTGACGAGGGCTCGGGCCGGGAGTGCTGCAGGAGGTCAGGTGCACGTGTGTTTCCTGGCCCCAGAGAAGCGGCCCGGCTCCCGAGCGAAGGAGAGAGCGAGTGTCGGGCGGTGGAGAAGTCGGGTCCCGGGGAGGGAAGTCCTCGGAGGCTCGCGGAGAGGGGCACTCGGGATCCATCCGTGGAAACCCAAGCCGGATCCCTGGACCCCAGATTGCTTTGCCTGTCCTACGAGAGCGGGCTCAGAGCTGGAAGAAGGAGCGGCCGTGCCAGAGGGCACAGGGCAACCTGGTGCAGTTTGCGTCATACGATGCCACCCCTGCGTCGGGGCACGTGTCCATCAGAGCCTCATTTCTGGAGCTCCTGTGGACACTGCCCTTAGACTTCCAGGGAAAGGCGGGTCCATATCCTGAGTCTTAGGCTGAAGATTGGGTGCGGGAACTTCTCGTTCCTCCCTAGCCTTGGCCGCGTGTCTGTTAGCTCTGGGAAGTCACGCCCCTTCCTTCAACGTGCGTGTGCTGAGTGCGTGGTTAATGCTGGACGCTGCCGGGCACCAGAGGGAACCCAGCGAATTCCCTCTGTCCCTGTAGGATGCTGTCCCTGTAGGCCAGGACGGGCAGTCCAGTGGGGGAGGTAGATGGCTCAGTACGTAATTCTGATGCCCTACAGGGCGCCATGTAGGCCCCGGTGGAATTTATCACCCCCCTAATAGCTCATAAGAAGATGGCTGTAGCGTCTCACCAGGCCGGGTCGTGTCAGGAAGCAACCATGCGATGATCATCGTGAAGGGGCCGAAGCAGGGCCCTTGGAATCAGATCTGCATTCAGGTTCTCACTGCCGCGCTCTCGCCGTGTGGCCGTGAGCAGATTGTGAGCTGGAGAAGTTTAGCCACCTACTTGCCTGGTAGCCTTCGGCGACCTCCCTGAGCCTCCGTTTCGTCAGCCGTAAGCTGGGATGACAACAGCAGCTAAGCCCACCGGGGCTGCTCTCCAGGGACGAGCACAGGGTGGACACTTGAGGCTGCTGTGTGAGCATTTGCTCGAATACAAGCGAGCAGACCGGGGCTGGCTTCTCGTTCCCCCGCAGATGGGGATGATGGAGTCTCAGCAGCACTCCCGGGAGGAGGCGGAGGAGGGGTCTTGCGTAGGTGCCTTTCACGTCATGGGTCCTCAGAAAGTGTCTCTTCCTTACTGGAGAGTCACCCGTCACTCAGTACTCTGGTGCTTTCCACGCACACGGTACTGCGGGGCCGGGCGTCCAGAGATGAGCCGAGCGCAAAACCTGCTCCCAACCAGCCGACCAGCTGTTGGGAGAAGAACAACACCAAAACAAAGCCTAGATCCCTAAGTATCCGGTTATCGGTTATGAGTAGGGCCGCCGCCAGAGGAGTGAGTCTTGGGAACGAAGGCGGAGCCCCGTGGGGAGGGGCCGATTGGGGAGGATTGGTCAGAGGGGGCTGGGAGGAGGGGGACGCGGGGGGCTTTAAGTGTTTGCAGGGGCTGCCAGGGGCGTGGTGTGGTTTGTGGAGTCTGTGAAGGTTTTCCAACAGTCACGCTCTCTGATGTGAGATGTGCCGCACCCTGCGGTGGGGAGAGCCGTGCTCCGCAGATCTTGGTTTGCAATTTCAGGTGAACAGAAAACCATACGAGGCAGCTTTTTGTAAAAAACAACGAAACGAACGTTTGTGAGCAGGCTCGGGCGTAAGGTGTGCCATGCAGCTCCACAGATGACAGAGGAGGGGCCGGGAAGCTCTCGGGAAGCCCATCGGTGTCTGTCTGTCTGTCTCTGGCCTCTGAGCGTGTCTGCCTGTATTCCAGGGTGTGCTGATAACTGAATTCTTTCCTCCTGTGGTACTGGCTTCGCCCTCCGGAACGTATGTGCTTAAACATGGCTCCTGTGTCTATGTATCTTCTTCCACTGCAGAGATCCCAACTGCCCACGAGTCCCTAGTCCCAGGCAAACTCCACAGGAAGGAGGGAGAATCAGACTGTGCGGCTTGGTTGAGGGTGGCTCAGCAAGTTATCCTGGGAATGGAAGGTGGCTGTAGGCTGCATAGGGTGACAGGGATATGGATACGGCTGCCCAGAGGGCGCTGGTCTCTTGAGCAGGGGAGTGTGAGCCAGGAGGTGCCCCCCCCCCCCCCCCCCCCCCCCCGTGGTCACAGGAAACTCACAGCCCGGAGAGGTCTGTGTGAGTCCTGCGTGGGAACTCCGTAACAGAGCTCAGGGCCTTTAGGACAGATGCAGTCTGAGGCCCCCTATATACATTTTCATGACTCATGCTGGGATCTATGTGAAATCTTATAGGATGAATATAATTTGGTTACATGCAAGAGAGGCATTTTTGATTAAAAAAGTATGTATGAATGAAGGCCGAGAAGGGGCTATCGTGAGTTTAACATAGACCCATAAGCATTTTTAACATTTTTGCTGATAGCAGCCCATCGATTTTTGGACGAGGTTGATTTTTTTTTTTATTGTGGTAAAATATACATATCATAAAATTTGCTGTTTTGACTCTTTCTGAATGCACATTTAGTGTCATTCAGCACATTCCCTTTGTCAGGCAGCTGTCACCACTCTCCATCCCCAGAACTTTTTCATCTTCCCAAACGGTAACTTATCATCCCGGGCTGAAACCACCCATTGAACCCTAACTTCCCGTTCTCCCTCCCGGGCCCCGGAAGACACCACTCCACGTTCTGTCGCCGTGATTTTGATGACTGTAAGTGCCTCGCATACGTGGAATCACACGGTATGTGTCCTTTTGTAACTGGTGTATTTCACTGAGCACGAGGTCCTCCGGGTTCATCCATATTGTAACAGGCGTCATAATGTCCCTCCTTCTCAAGGCTGAAGAATATTCCGTCGTGTATAGGCCATGTCCAGCCATCAGTGGACGTGTGGGTTGTTTCCACCTTTTGAACTATGAACAACACTAGCAGCCCACCATTTTTAAAGTATAGATGAGATTGTTTTCCACTTAGAATCATCAAGACATTGTTTGACTAATGACACCTTTAGTCAGTGTTTGACTAAGTAAATACTTAATCCATCCTCTTCATTTCATAGAGGGAAACTCGTTCAATTAGGAAAAGTGAACAGCCCAGGGATACACCTTGCCTACTTTGGACTCATTTGCCATTTCTTCATCCATGTACCTAAAATTATGAGAGCTTCTGTAGTTACAACAGCATGGCCTCAGTTAGGATCTTTAGTCCTGAAGAGTGTTGTAGACCTGGAAAGAATCCCATAGACCAGTGGTTCTCAAACCTTTTTGCTTAGGACTTTTTGGTTTCAAAATAAATACTGAAGATGTGTGGCTTATCTGTACACATTATAATTTAAAACTGGCAGATTTTTAAGGAATTTCTTAATTCATTTAAAAATAATATAGGTCTATGAAAAGTAACCACATTGGCCAAAAAAAGCTAATTTGTGAGATAGTGCCGTGTTTCAGATTCCTGCAAGTATTTCCCATATCCGGTTTGATAAAGATGACTGGATTCTTGTATCTATTTCTGCACTCAGATTGCTGTGAAGCATTGTTTTAGAGGGAGCACATAAAGAGAATCTGGCTCACACAGACCCAGGGTCAGAGTACTTCAGTGCCTTTTCAGGAAACTGTCAATATTCTTCTTTGATACTACACCAAAAATTGTCAAGTGGTAGTTTCTTAGTGTGTTAGTTGCAATGTGGAATCTGAAGCTGAATCAGACAACAAACACTTCATCCTCCGTTACATTAGAACATTTCAGCTTATTTTGTACGTTAGATGGATCTTTGCCCGTGTGTGATTTTGTGACGTCACGGTTCACTGGGTTGTGTGGCTGTTCCAAAGGCTGACCTGCTGCTCTGTACCGTATCAGAAAGGCCTGTTGGTCAGTGTCACTCCCGTTCTGGTTGGGAAAGTCTCTGCTGAGAAGCTGTCGTGCTCACGGTGGTGGGTACAAGTGCTCGAAATTCTCACTCTTCCATTTGGAAGCTCAAATTTTACCCTTGGCAACCGACGCTGCCGTTGTTTACCTTGGCCTGATTAGGTCATCTTGTTCCCTCTTGGGAAGATGTCAGTCATACACTCAGTCTGTGTCCTTGCAGTTCGTGTATCATTTCTTCCTGGGGCCCCGTGACAAAGCAGCTTAGTGTGACTGGCACCTCAAACAGTGCACGCGTGCTTGCCCTCTGACCCCCGTTGTCTGTCAGTCTGCGCGGAGGGGCTGCTTGCTTGCCTGCTTCCCATTTTATCGTACAGGATGCCAAAAAGGTGCATCCCCTGGGGCGGACGATTCGTACCACTCCGTCAAAATTCTTTTTCTTTTAAAGTTTATTTTATTTTGAGAGAGGGTGTGAGCAGGGGAGGGCCAGAAAGAGACGGAGCACAGAGCCTGATGTGGGGCTCAAAGTCACAAACTGAGATCATGACCTGAGCAGAAATCCAGAGTCAGACACTCCACCAACTGAGCCACCCAGCTGCCCCCCAAAACACTCTTAAAGTAACATTTTAATTTTTACTGTCAGCGTGTGGTGAGGTATACAGTGGCCACAAGTTTAGTTGGCCGTCCCTGCTTTGCTTTGTGCTAAGAGGGTGGCAGTTTAAGCCTCTTTGCCTTTGCACCATTAATGCCAGACAAGAAGAATCAAGCTTCAGTACTATAAAAATAGTTGGAGCCCCTGCACACCCTACAAGGGCTTTTGGGTCCCTGAAAGGTTCACAGCATGAGACGTCAATTGCTGACTTCAGCCACGTAGCCTGGTCTTGAGTCTGCCTTGATCCTATAAGGGACAGACACGGTGAGGAGTCTGCACCCAAGTCCTTCTTGGCATCGGCATCTTTCTCGTAACTGCACAGACATGCTCACGGCCTTCTTGGGGATGGAAGCAGCCCTACAAAGCAGAGTTGAGTGTTGAGTTTCTGAAACCACGTCCTAGTGGTTATTTGAAAACTCTTTGGCGTTTCAAACTGCCAGCTCCTTCCCAACATTGAAATTTAACATGCAATTGACCCCATGATATCGGGCTTTTGGGTCACGGCCCCATCTGTTGGCAGCACGGCTCTGGAGCTTGTCCGAGACGAAACTCGCCGCGTCAAAGCCGAGCAAAGCAGCGTGTTTGTCTAGAAGGTGGTGCCTGGATCTTCGTCCGCCTGGCTTCGGCAAACTTGCTTTGCACATGGGAACACTGTACCCAGTCCATCTGAAATGAAACGCATTTATCCTGTGGCGTTTGCACACCACTGGGTCTGACGGTGTCCTTCCTCTCTCCTTTGTTCGCAGCAATGGAAGAGTTAATAGTTGAACTCCGTCTCTTTCTTGAACTCCTGGACCACGAGTACCTAACGTCAACCGTCAGGGAGAAAAAGGCGGTGATTACCGACATCCTGCTGAGGATACAGTCATCCAAAGGTGCGTCCGCTCTTTCTTCCTCCAGTGTCTGTTTTGCCTCTGAACCTTCTTTAATACCACTATGTAAACACGATCGTTTGTTCATTAACATATGAACCTATCGATTCACCACGCTGTCCCCGAGGGCCTCCGTGTGTGCCCGGTGCCGGTGGGCTCCCCGCGTGGGAGGGCAAAGCCTTTGAGGAGCTGACGGTGACCACGCTCTACTTACTTCCTCTCTGTACACTCCTCTCCTCATCGGGAGCATCCGCCTCGGACGAATGTCGTGGGAGTCAGAGGCGATGACATAAAATACCTCCAGACAGTGTCTGACATGTGGTAAACCCGCCATCACTGGCTGTGATTTTCTCCTGTTGCTTTTTTTTCCCTTTAATATTTATTAAGTTTTGAGAGAGAGTGAGTTGGGGAGTGGCAGAGAGAGAGAGAGAGAGAGAGAGAGAGAGAGAGAGAGAATCCCAAGCAGGTTCCACACTGTCAGCACAGAGCCCCACGCGGGGCTTGAACTCACGAACCGTGAGATTGTGACCTGAGCCGAAGTCAAGAGTTGGACGCTCAACCGACCGAGCCACCCAGGGGTCCCTTTCCTGTGGCTTTTATGGGTGGAAGGGGCCCTGCTTTCCAACCCCACACCCTCTGCGTGTTCCCTTTGCCCGGCTGTTCCTGACAGGTGGTCTGGACGCACCACCGCATGTGGGCCTCCAGCCTTGGGAGCTGCTGTTGGCTTTCCCCGATGCCCCTTCTTGTCTCCTTCTGCCCAGTGGGTTCCGACCCTCTGTCTCTCATGCTGTGCTCTGTACGTGCTTCCGAAGCTTTCCACCTGTCTTGTTCTCCCCTCCACTCTTTAATTAGCCTTGAACCTGTCCGCTGATTATTTTCAGTGGTAGAATATTCCCATTCGTTCTTTTTCTGTCTTTTCACTGTTGCCAGTTCCGTGCCAGAATTCTCCACCGCAGCTTCTGGTGCTCAGGGCTCTGGCTTTTCACAGCCCATTTTCCTGCCTGCATAGCACATGCAGCCCAGTGCAGGTGAACCTTGTCGTGGCTGTTCTTGTGGGTCTTTCCAGGTGGGTCCTGGCCTATAGATAGTCCCGTGCCCATATGAAACCCGATTTCTTCCACTTTCCTGCCTTCGCTGACCTGGTGCTCACTGTTGTTTCTAAGAGTTACTTGTGTGTAAACTTGTCTTCCCAACTTGAATACGAACCCACTGAGAGCATGAGCTCACACCAGCCATGGCACTCACCACGCTCGTCTGTCCCAGTGTCTGACTTTAAGAGGGCACCTAATACAGGGGTGCTGGGGTGGCTCAGTCGGTTGAGCGTCCGACTCTTAATTTTGGCCCAGCTCATGATCCCAGGGTCGTGGGATCCAGCCCCATGTCAGGCTCTGCACTGAGCATGGAACCTGCTTGGGATTCTCTCTCTCTCTCTCTCTCTCTCTCTCTCTGTCTCTCTCTCTCTGTCTCTCTCTCTCTGTCTGCCCCTGTCTTCCACTCATGCTGTATCTCTCTCCCTCTCTCTCTCCAAAATAAAAAAAAGTTAAAAAATGAGAACAAAAGAGGGCATCTAATACACACGGGCTGATTCCCAGGGAAGCGCCTGCCCCCGGAGTCCGCAGGTAATCGCTGACCTGAGGGGAAGTTCAGGCAAAGCACCTCACTTGGCGAGGCCGGTGGCTTTGGGAAGAACGTGGCTTTGGTGGCCGTTCCCTCATTTGCACCTGCTAATGTCTCCGTGAGTTCCGTAACCCTTTTTTTCCAGCCGTAGATTCCTCACCTGTAAAGTGGAGAATGACAAAATTGCGGTACACGATTAGAGAAGACAAATATTGGCAAAGCATTCACGATGGGGCCGAGGGAGTGAGAACGGCTAGCGCCCCCCACCCCCACTCAGTTCTGTGGTTTTGGTTGATGCTCACAGGTTTCGAAGTGAAAGACCATGTTCAGAAGCAAGAGACCCCCAACAGCCTGCCGGCTCCTCCCCAGATGCCTTTGCCGGAGATCCCTCAGCCGTGGCTGGTGAGTGAAGGGTCCCCCGGGGCAGCAGCAGAGCCCCCGGGCCCCGGGCTACTCAGGGCCCCGGGCAGGTGATAACGGCTTGGGTCTGGGTCTGGGGGAAAGGAGGCCTCGTCTTGCTAGAGGCTCTCCTTCGAGTAGTTTGTAGGGCTGCGAGCGGGAGGCTGTTCACGTAGCTTCCCTTGGGAGGCTGGTGTTTCCTTAACAAGGGCTGGAGCTCCAGGTCCGTGGAAATCTGTTCTTAGGTCAGATTTTTTTTTATTTTTAATTAAAATCAGAGGCTTTAGCAGGCACAACAGTGGCAGCAGAGTCTAGGGACCTGACCGTCTGGGTGAGTTCTGGAGTTGAATACCTTAGTCTGACACTTTAATATTCATTGTTATGCTTCTTCCGGGGCAAAAAAATACATCCACATCCCAGGAATGTGTGTTGGATTGGATTGGACTGGATTGGATTGGATGCATCCAGAATTTGTTTTGGCAGTCTTTTGCCACGTTTGCCGTCTTGGGGTGCTCTCACATGTACCTTCTCACAGGCCATTTAGCTCTTCCTGCCTTGCTGCGTTCTCGTGTGCTCAACGTAGGAACGTTGGACATGCTGTCAGGACCAGAGCAAACTTCGTTACTCAACGGTTTTCTTTTTAATGTTTGCTTTCAGCAGGGACACGTCACCATCTCACCCTCAGGACAAGGGCTGTGGGAGAGCAGGGCTTGTCTCCGCCTGGGTCCCCGCGTCGTGGCCCGTGTCCACTCGACGCCCATCAGTTAGCATTTTAGAGGGGACCGAGGACGTTAGCACCCGTCGGCTCCCTCCTGCGTATCACACACCTCACTCGGTATTTTTCCACTTATGATTTCATGTAATCCTCACGGCTTGACCTTAGAGAACCCCTACAGCACCTGACCATGTGACTGGGACGCACACCCATTTCCAGACCAGGAAATTTAGGTCAGTGAATATATGTGATTGGTTCAACACCACACGAGAGTCAGCAAAGGCAAAAATTGTAGCAGGTTCTTTGGATTCAAATCCAGTCTTTTCTCAACGCTACTGTTTTGGGGTGTGGCCGCACAGCCGAGGCAGGCATGGCTCCCGGAGCAGAGAACGTGGTGTCCGGAACCGGAAGCCCGATAGGGTAACCGTGAGCTCGTCCCGAAATGGTAGATCTCCGGTGCTTAGAGAAGGTGCTGGCAGGTGCCAAGCCCCACGCAAGGGCCTGCCGCTCCTGGAGAGAGCCGTACTGCCCAGACTTCACGGCCCCGAATCCCCGGGGATCCTGTGAAAACGAACCCTCTCATCCACTAGGTCCGCATGGGGCCTTCGGTGCTGCGTTTTCAACAAGATCACAGAAGAGAACTGGGGGGAAAGCCCCAGAAGTAAATAAAAGTCACCCACTTTCCTTCTTCCTGGGAGAGGTGCCTTCTTCCTCCGCCCTTGCCGTCCGGGCGGGGGGGGCCACAGGCCTCAGGTCCGAATCCCGATGTGCTGTAAGTGGCTCGTGTGCACGGGGTTACAGCAGTAAAGTCAGTTTCATCAATTTCTGCGGCCACTAGGAAAGTTCACGTCACACGCGGGCTCTTGTGTGTAGCTTGCCTGCTTGTCGCTTTACACACTTAGCCTTTTTGCGGTCGAGAGTGTATGGAACATATGATTTTTATGCACCGTGTTTTATCATTTTAGCATGGCGTGTTTCTCCCTCTTTACAAATTTCTTTTTTAATGACTCGCTTCCTTTTTAAAACTCATCCCGTTTGTTGTAGAAACTGTGACTTGTCACCTGTTTTTAGATGTAACGCGGAACCGTAGGCCAGAAGCGTTGGTCTTCACACACGTTGTTTGTCTGAAAGAGCAGAACAGGGTGGAGGTCAGCGGTTCATTCCTTTCTGGGGCTTATCTTCTGGCTCACGTGCACTTTCCTGGTCTGAGCCCGTGGCCCTCCCTACACCGTGGCCTGTATTTCATCGCTGCTGTTCAGATCGGAGAGTGGGAGGCTTCTGTGAATGTCGTGGACTCTTCGGCTGCCACGTAAAGTGCCACATACCTGGTCTGGACTGAGACCCGTGTCTCAGTCTGAGACCCGAGAGCTGGTCCAGACCAGACAGATTGCCGCTTTCCGTGTCAGTTGCAGACAAAGCCTGCTCATTGAATAGCCAGCGTTTTCTACCATTTTGGCCACCAAATAGTCAACCCGTTCCCCTGGGTTTTTTCTCTGATGGAGTTTGCTATTCATTTACTTGTTTGTGCTCTCTCTCTTTCTCTCTCTCGATCCTGTTTCTCGCTGTGCCAGCTTATGCTCTGTCCCTGCCTTTGGCTGCAGTGCTGCAGACTGTCCTGGCCTAAGGTGCACGAGGAGCCCTCCTATTGGTGGTAGGGGGGTAATCAAAAATGTTGGTTGGGGCGCCTGGGGTCTCGGTCGGTTGAGCGTCTGACTCTTGGTTTGAGCTCAGGTCGTGTTCTCATGGTTTGTGTGACCCACCTCACCTTGGGCTCTGCGCTGACAGCAGATCCCTGCTTGGGATTCTCTCCCCACCTCTCTCTGCCCCTCCCCTGCTGTTGCTCGTGCTCTCTCTCTCTCTCTCTCTCTCTCATAATAAACATTTTTATTTTTTTAATGTTTTTTCTAAATTTATTTTTGAGGGAGGGAGGGAGGGAGAGAGACAGAGTGTGAGCGGGGAAGGGGCAGAGACAGAAGGAGACACAGAATCCAAAGCAGCTCCAGTCTCTGAGCTGTCAGCACGGAGCCTGACACGGGTCTCAAACTCCCAAACTGTGAGATCATGACCTGAGCTGAAGTCACACATTTAACCAACTGAGCCACGCAAGCACCCCTAAATATATTAAATTTAAATGAATAGTTTTTTTTTTTTTAATTTTTTTTTTTCAACGTTTATTTATTTTTGGGACAGAGAGAGACAGAGCATGAATGGGGGAGGGGCAGAGAGAGAGGGAGACACAGAATCGGAAACAGGCTCCAGGCTCTGACCTGTCAGCACAGAGCCCGACGTGGGGCTCGAACTCACAGACCGCGAGATTGTGACCTGGCTGAAGTCGGACGCATAACCGACTGCGCCACCCAGGCGCCCCCTAAACGAATAGTTTTTGAGTAGGAGTCTGACCCATGGACAATTTCTCCCTACTGGTACCTAGAACATGGGTATCTGGGGTTTTCCCGCAGCCTCTAAGCCAGGATGTTCCTTGCTACGATTCTCCTGGGATTGTGATGTGGGGCCAGGGGCTATGCCCTGCATTCTTCTAGTCTTTTCTGCGTCATCTCTACCTGTGGCAGTTAGTGATTTCCGGTTTTTGTTTCCTTAAAGTGGAGCAAAATGTAGACACTTGTGAGCTGGCCTGAGTTTGGAGCCTGTGCAGCTTCAAGTGCTGTGCTGTTCTTTCCCAGTCGACACGCCCTCCCTTGATTGAATGGTTTTCTTTTCTTCCTTTGTAGTTTGTCGTGACCAAACCTTTCTTTTCCTCCCTCCCTCCTTCTTCCTTCCTTTCTTTCTTTCTTTCTTTCTTTCTTTCTTTCTTTCTCTTTCATTTTCTTTCTTTCTTCTTTCTTCCTTCCTTCCTTCCTTCCTTCCTTTCTTTCTTTCTTTCTTTCTCATTTTCTTTCTCTTTCTTTCTTTCTTTCTTTCTTCCTTTCTTTCTTTCTCTTTCTTTCTTTCTTTCTTTCTTTCCTTCTTTCTTTCTCTTTCTTTCTTTCTTTCTCATTTTCTTTCTTCTTTCTTTCTTTCTTTCTTCCTTTCTCTTTCATTTTCTTCTTTCTTTCTTTCTTTCTTTCTTTCTCTTTCATTTTCTTTCTTTCTTTCTTTCTTTCTTTCTTTCTTTCTTTCTTCCTTCCTTCCTTCCTTCCTTCCTTCCTTTCTTTCTTTCTTTCTTCCTTCCTTCCTTCCTCTGTATAAGTAATCTCTATACCCAGTGTAGAGCTCGAACTCACGACCCTGAGGTCAAGAGGTGTACACTCCACTGACTGAGCCGGCCAGGTGCCCCCTGACTGAAGCTTTCTAAAGAGCATCAGCTCACAGAGGCATCACCTCGCCTTTTGCGCTCACCGTTTCACTGGCTTATTTGTGTAATAGGCAATCACGTTGACATCGGTAACCGCTGTAAGGAGTGTAAGTGCTTAAGGAACGAGGCTGACTCTTGGTGCACGTATATCTCATTGGAGGGGACCCTTCACAGGGGGCAGCCTGGAGAGGAGCCTGTCGACCGTGAATGTTGAGCACTTTCCGGACACCCATCAGGGCGCTTTCCAGAGGGAGTGAAGAAAGCCTGTCACGTCAGCAAGTCAGGGGAGTAGAGGTGGGTTAGGATGGCCCCACTGTCTTTTCCTGATGGTGCTTCGGTGAATTCATCATCCAGTAAGGAAGCCGGTCTGTCATTCAGTGGATTCAGTCTGCCCCTGGCGAGCTGGCTTTTGGCCGGTCGGCCATTTGCTGGTGGCAGGCTGACTTTCAGCAGAACTAGCAGGTGCTGGGGCAGAGGTGGAGAGGACAGGCAGCCGCTGGGCCACGGCCTACGGCTCCCCAAGGAAGGCGGGGTGGCCTGGAGCTTGGCACGCGGCTCCGTGTGCTGGGGAGCGACTTGGCCAGGGGCCTGCCCGCGAGGCTGCCACGCTGAGGGGTTCGTCCCGAGGCGCCCGTGGGGGTTCCCGTCTACGCCGCCCATGAAAGGCTGAAGAATGTGTCGTAGGGCAAGATATGTGATACTCCGGCCACGTCCTCTTCTCCATCTGAACAACTGTTAGAGATGAGTTATCTTTGACCTAAAAAGGTCAGCAGTCCCTTTCAGTGCCCAGCAGGGCTTTATGCAACTACCACCGACTGACTGTCGCCTGTCATTCCATCTCCCCAGGGGACCGTGAGGGTCTATTGAACAGCAGCAGCTCCTTTCCACACTCTTCTAAGCAAGCGAAGTCTGCACTTTGTGGAGACGGTTTGTTTCTGTGCTTCTTTGTGTGCCGCGTGCCGCGCAGAAGAGGCCGATGGTGTCTCAGGGTCGGGGAGCGCGTCCCTAAGTCTTGTTAGCATTGACGATGCGCCCATGCACCGAGGGAACATCTGAGTGTGCCTGCTCCGTCCTGGGAGGAAATGTGGTGGCAGCCGAGGGCGTCCCGTGTGACCTGGGGTCCTTCAGTGTGGCCATCAGGCTTCAGAAGTGCTCGCAACAGTGTGGACGCTCGGAACTTCTCCCAAGGCCTCGAAATAGCGAGCGTGGGGCGATTGGTCGCACCCCCTTGCTCTCCGACGGAGACTAGAATGGGCCGAACGAATGGTTTGTTTGATAAAAGCCTTCTGGGAAGAGCTGTGCTTTTCCACAGAGGTCCGTGTGGTTTCGCACCACAGTGTGCAGCTGTCACGCCGATGTGCTCCACGTGTGGCCGGGGCACAGACCGCTTGTGACGGTGGACACGTCCACGCGGACACGGCTGCCGGCTGGCACCTGTGCTCACGGGGCCGTTTCGCGGGGGGCCGGGTGCCGTCGGCGGGTGACTCCTTCCTCCCCCTCGTCGCGGAACGGCGCTGAGCCCAAACCCGGGGACTCTCAGGTCTTCATGGCTGAGGGAGGAGAGCTGTCATCGGTGTGCTGCCCAGTCGAGGCATTTAGAAATGTTTTCATTCGGTAATTCATTGGCCGAGCGCCACACGGTGTTTGGATGGGGTGTGAGAGAGCCACTGAGTTCTTTGATATTTTAGGGCCAGAGTTCATAAATGGTGATCGCTTATTATGTCAGCGGATAATAATGAAGACCTTCTGGAGCGGTGTTAACATATTCATGACCTAAGCTCCACCATTTTAACCATCGTTAGGTGTCCAGTTTGGTGCGTCAAGTGCATTCACAGTGTTGGGGAGCCCCCCCCCCTGCCCTGCCACCCTCCGTCCCCAGAACTTGTCCCTCCTCCCCAGCCGAAACTCTGTCCCCAGGAAGCCAGCCCTCCCACCCCCCCGGCACCCACCGCTCTGCTTTCCGGCTCTGTGGAACTGTCAAGTGTGGTCCCAGCGTCCCCTCCGCCCCTGCACCCGTGCTTCCCGAAGCACTTTCACGGCAACTTTGTCCGACAGATGAGATTACGAGGCTCCTTGAGGTTCTCTGACAAAGTTAAGTATTTTTCCAGTTGCACAGTTGAGACCAAAGCCCAAGACTTAAAACAAGAAAACCATTTATTTCCTGGTGAAATCAGATGTGATCCTCTTGGTGAACATGAATCATTTGTTCTTCTTCTTCTCCCCCCCGTGTCTTCCTGAGGAGTTCAGTCTCCTGTGTAATTCCCGTGGCATCTTTTAAAAATTTAACGTGTGGCCGCACTCCAGATGCGTATCCTGTTTATACTCCCGACGGACCGTTTGGCCTTCCCTGCGGATGCCTTCCCGCTGGTGGAGGAGGGGGAAGAGGACACGGCCCCGCGGGGCTTCCACTCTTTGCCACGCGTGAACGAAGCCACAGGAAACTGAACAGTGTGTGAATATGGTCCCACTGTTGACGCACGTGCTAAGCGGAATGCGAATCTGCAGGGTGTGACCTGGGCGAAAACCTGCGTTTTGCCAGGAAGAGTACTTACTCAAAATGCTTGCTGTTAGGGCCGAACCCCTTTGGCTGCTTAGACTGTAAAATTCTCTTACCATCGATGGTCACTCCACGCCAGTCCTCAGGCTCGCTGAGCAGCGCGGACACCTTTGCCACGAAGCCGTGCCGCCCGAAGGAGGTTTGCGCTCGCGCGTGGGTGCCCTGCCATGCTTCCCAAACGCTGTGTCAGCTAGAAAAGGCTCTTGCTGATATGTAACAGACCTCGACCCTGAACTCTGATGTTCTTATTTCACGTTATGTTACTCTTGATGGATTTTAGTCACACCAACCAGAAAAACAATCTGGATGCCCAACGTATGTATTCAAGTCAGAAAGTGATTCCAGGGGCCCATGGGGGGCTCAGTTAGTTACGTGTCCGACTCTTGATTCTAGCTTAGGTCAGAGCCTTCTTGGGATTCTTTCTTTCTCTCTCTCTCTCTCTCTCTCTTTCTCTCTCTTTCTACTCCCCCCACCCCACCCCACTCCAAACAAACTTAAAACAAAAAAGTGATTTCAGACTCTTGGCTAGAATCAGGGCTCTTAGGTTATTGTTTCTGCCGCAGAGGCCCAAGAGATGGGTTGGGGCAGCAGGGAAGGTGGTGGGGAGCAGCGTGACAGACAGGGAGCCCCGAAGGGTGCTGGGCAGGTGGAATGGCCGCCTTTGTGAGGAGACGATGGGAATGACCCTGGACCCAGCGCCTCAGCGGGCTGGTAGGCTCCTTCCTGTGGCGGCCATGGCAGCAGGTGCAGTGGGATAAGGTCGAGGCACGGAAGTGTATTGCGTTCTGGTCCCCGGCCTCCAGCTCAGCCCCGGGCCTCTCCAGCCGGCCTCCAGCTCCTCCACCAGTGAGCTCCGCGTGTGTGTGACCTCCGTGTGGGGGCCTTCCCCCTCCTGGCCTCAGTTTCCTCATTAAGTAAAATCATCATCAAAATACCAGCATCTCAGTGTTAATTTCTGAACCAGAGAAAACACACATAAAGTATCCAGAACAACGTCTGGCGTGCGGTAGGCCAGCAGTAAATGGCAGGTACCATTGTTTGATTGCTGAAAGGGTCATAATAACGATGATAATTACGCTTCTACTATACAGTTATATAAACATGATATTTATTATTATCAGCGGGAAAATAGGTCCCTGAAGGCTTCTCCTTAAATTAGCAAAGGCAGATGCTAATGGGCTTTTCCTTCCAGAAAGAGAGGAATTGGATTATGGCCGATGCGGAGAGCCAAGCAAGCCTGTAGATTGGATTTCTGTCCAGCCGTAGGTGGGGGTTCCTCTAGAAAGACATGGACGCCTCGGAGGAGAAGCTTACCTTAAGGCAGGAGAGCGTTCCTAAGCTACGGAGTAACTTTCTCTGAAGTATTAATTCGAGGGAGAAATGTTTCCGTGGATCTGACGATGTCTAGTGACTGGTGTGGTGCCGGTCCGTTCGTGTCTGGGGCGCGGCCAAGCAACCAGGGGTCAGTCGTCCCTCCAGGAGGACGGTCTCTCGCGTGTCTCCCCAAGTCTCTGCAGAGGCTGTGGGGGTGGTTTGTGGGGCAGCGCAGGAGATGCGGGGCGCGGGGGCAGGACAGCGGCCAGGCTCCGTGTGCAGACTGGCTGTCTCCTGTATCGAGGGCAACGTGCACGGTCCAGGGTGGCGCCACGCTGGCGATTGGTGTCGCCGTTAGAAGGTGCACCTCAGAGCCCGCCCTGGCCAGAGACTAGTGTCATTACCACACAATGAGGCCCCAAGCTCAACTCTCCCGGGACTCCTCTCCAGACCGGTCAAGCTGGTGTTATGGCCTGCTGACCTGCAGCTTTACAGGAACGCCTGAATGAGCCCGAGAGCTGGGGTGGACGTCACAGGCGCCCTCGTCTACAAGTGAGGACAGCGGGGCCCAGAGCTGCCGGGAGGTGACGCGGCCCCAGGACGGCGCTGGCCCCACACGCGGTCCGTGCCAACGAATTGGCCTTCGTCCTCTTTGTGCTAGACTCCTGTTTCCTTCCCCTTGCCTTCTCTGGTTTTCCATGAGCCCTTTTGGAAATCTGCCTTCTGTGTGTTATACTTAGAAAAATTCCTGTTTGTTTGTTTGTTTGTTTGTTTGTTTTTCACTTTGAGTGTGAGTGGGGGAGAGGCGGGGGGGGGGGGGGGAAGGGAGAGAGAATCCCAAGCAAGCTCTGCACTGTTAGCACAGAGCCTGACCACGGCCTTGATCTCACAAACCGTGAGATCGTGACCTGAGCCAAAATCAAGAGTCTGACACTTAACCCACTGAGCCACCCAGGCTCCCAGCCACCCTCTAAAAATTCCTGGTAATGGTGATTTCAGTGAACTCTTACTATTGGAAAGGCTCAGAAAGAAGCTTCTCCTCTGAAAGCAACGATACTAACAGCTCGGGTCCCTCTGTTTAGCCTTTCCCACACTTGCTGTTACTTAGCAAGCCGTGGTTTCTCTGACTGAAACCCAGAATTTCCAGGATAAGGAGTATTTGGGAGTGGAGTGTAGGCCCTTTGGGGAGAGAGAGGGTGTTCCCCCGTAAGAATGATTTTTTTGAGGGGTATTTCTTCGAAGCCAAGGTAGCTTAATTTTTTACTGATTTTAGAAATGGTAAAATATTACGTGGACGAGCCAAGCTACACAGATATGCAAATGCTTGTTAACACGTTGGTGAATGACCTCCCGTCTGTGTATGTGTGTAAGCCTAAACACACACATTTTCCACGAAGGGCTCCGGCGTGCCGGCTTTCTCCCACCGAACAGAGTCCAGGGAAGGTTTGCCAAGAAAGTGACCGTAGCAGGTGCGTGCTCACCTTTCTGACGTCTGCACGTGAGTGGGTCGGCACACCTAAGCGTTCTTCTCTTGGTGAACTTTGAGATTGTTTTTAGATTTTGCTAACTAAACTTTTATTGAACATCTTTACACATTTTTGCTCTCATGACTGGTGGCCCTCTCGCCATGCATTTCCAGAAGTGGAATTATGAGGGTGGGGGGAACGCCTGTGTGGCTCAGTCTGTTGAGTGTCCCACTTCGGCTCAGGTCATGATCTCATGGGCCGTGAGTTTGAGCCCCGCATTGGGCTCTGTGCTGACAGCTTGGAGCCTGGAGCCTGTTTGGGTTCTGTGTCTCCCTCTCTCTACCCCTCCCCCGCTCATGCGCTCTCGTGCTCTCTCTCTCTCTCTCTCTCTCTCTCTGTCAAAAATAAAACATTAAAAAAAATTAACAGAAACAAGACGTGGAGTTATGGGACCTGAGGGCACACCTGCTGAGAAGCTGTGCCAAACCCGCAACCAGCAGCAGCGGCTGCGAGTCAGTTGCGGGAGCCCGTCAGCTGGGAGGGGAGCCCCTCACCCTGTGCGGCTTAGCGTAGCTTGCGGCTGTGGGAACGGGGTCTGTGCTCCTTCTAAACATCTGTTTGAGTCAGCTGTTCGTAACGCTCTCCCAGGCCATGAATAATTGGCCTGTTCCAACTTCCAAGAGGAAGTTGAAACCCTCTCTGTTTCATGAATAAAGACACACAGTGAGGCAGGCAGCTCTTTTCCACGAGTAACAAGCAGGGATTTTAACCCGGGCCCGGGCTCCTGTTCAGACCTCGCCTGGGGCAGAGCATGGTGTAGCGGGTTCCGTTTTAAGCACTGCCTTTTCGGGAGGATAGGAAGGAGCTGGGTGCCGTCCAGCAGACGACCACAGAATGACGACAGTCGGGAAGGCAGCGCGGTGGGAGGCGTGCGAGGAGACGGGGTTTGTGTAGTCCGGGGCGCAGGCCCGGGGCGGAGGGCAGATAACGGGCCTCAAGCAGATGGAGCAAAATTGTGAAAATTACCCTTCGTCTGGCAAGAGGAAGGAGTGGGTTGGATGCACGGTGGGGGATTAGTCATTCACAAAGGACTTCTTGGATCCGGTGCTGAGTTGCACTTTCCATGGTGGAGTCTCACGTTCTAGAGAGTTAGTATAAACCCTTACGATTTCTTCGAAATGTGTTGTGCTTGGACACTTAACTTGGTGGATCGTCCGTCTGGGCCACTGTTCTGTTCCATTCTCAGTGACGTCTTTCTAATGTGCTGGATGTAGGTCGTGTGAACCAGTCACAAGAGGGAGAGAGAGGATGTGAATACAAAAAGGTCTTCAGTGGACAGGCCTGGTGTCGGAAAAAGCCCAGCTCGATTTCAGGGAGGCCATTTAGACCCCCGGCCTCACGCTCCGTGTCTGGGATGCGTGAGTTAAGGTAACGTCTGCCGCGGAGGCCTCCGGAGGCGGCTGACTGAGCCACCCGTGGCCGATGCACAGGCGCCCAGCACGGCTCCGGGCGGGTAGCAGGTTTTGGCAAACGCTGGCTTTCCTTGCCCTCTCCTCCCCGCCGTCTGCCGGCGTGAGGACCAGCGAGTGAGGGAAGCGGCAAACTCCCGGGTGTCCGTGCGGAGCGAGGTGAGGACGTGCTCCTCCTCGGGCACGTGCGAGGGAAGAAGGCGGCCTCAGTCCCCGCCGGCTCTCGCGTGTTCGGAAGGTATGGCCTCAGAACCAGGGTGCCTCAGCCCCAGAGTCTGACCAGAAACTGCGGCGGGATTGGTTTCCGCCACAAGCAGACTCCTTCTCGACAGAAGTTTCTCTCAGAGAGCAGCTCGTAGGCGACTTTCTTTTATAATTCTTTAAAAGCGTCCCTGGCCGCGGGAGGGGCGTGGTGGGAGTGTGGGCCGGCCACGTTCGTCTGTCCAGCCACTGCCTACCTACTGCCTCGCGGCGGATCTGGACGGTTCCTGCGCCCCGGAGCCCTGGCGACGCAGGAGGGTCAGTGCTGTGGGGGACGGGGGAGGGGAGCCCCCCTCTCGGCTCTGGGGAGGGTCCGAGAGAGGGCTGCGAGTCCGCCCCTGCCCCGGAAGCAGGCTGTGCCGGGGTGCGAACGGCCGCTGGCCGCTGGCGACCTGGCGTGGACCCGGTGGGGTACGGCCAGGGCCGGGCCGGGGTGGACGTGGCAGGGAAGCAATAGGGACCCCGGCAGGGCCTGAACTCAGAACCCCTTTGTGGGACGGTGTTCTTTTTTACCACGGACTTCGCAAGGCAAGGGGGGAGTGCTGGGCAGCACCTGCTAGCGCACACTACAGAATTTTCTAGCGACAGTTCTGATCTCTGGTGTCTCCGCTTCTTCTCCTCAGCCACCCGACGGCGGGCCGCCACCGCTCCCGACGTCTTCTCTCCCGGAAGCTTATTACGAGGAGGCCGTGCCCCTGAGCCCTGGGAAGGCTCCTGAATACATCACGTCAAGTGAGTATTGGGGCTGCCCGGCCCGTGCCGGCCGCCTCGTCTGCGGGGCGGGGAGAGCGCGGCTCGCTCTCTGGGGAGGAAGGGGAGGAGGGGCCTACAGAGCGATGGGGAGCGTGGAGCGGAGTCACTCTGGACCCCGAAGGTAAGTGCCGGAAGGGCTGTGAAGCCTGCAGTGCCTCGCTGGCCCCTTGGGTAACTCACTGTCCGCTTCCTCTGACCCGTGCTGAAGCCTTGTCGCTGTGGAGTCCTAGGTCTCGATGGAGCGTGTCCCCTTTGGTCACAGGCAGTGACTTCCATGGCGGCGTGTGTTTGCGGCTTCCCCCCACGTGCCGTGATGGGCGGAGCCGCAGCTGGAAAAGCCTGGGTACAGAACCCGTGGGCGTCCCAGTCACAGGCCTTTCTTCCCGCCTGTTTCTTCTTCCTTTCATATAGGTTTTTCTAGAAAATTCTTGCCTAGGCTGGAGCCGTCCTGGCGAGGCTCTGGTCTGGCGCCTGCCTGGTAGCTCTCGGAAGTACCTCTGTTGGGTCCCAGCCCCCGCATTCACACGGAGCACCTTTCTCTAAGCACCTCTGGACTTTGGTGCCGGATCACCGGCTTCATCTCTCCCCCGATCCCGTCAGGCAGGGAGCTGTCGTCCCCGAGCGAAGTGCGGGAACGGCATCCGGGTCCCTGTGGACAAGAGAGCCGTGCTTTTCTTAGACACATGAGACGGGAAGTCAGGCGGGTTTGCGCATTTTGGTCTCGGGGCTTCCGGCACGTTAATATTCGCGGCACACGGTCCTCCTTCCATCTGTCTTCTCACGGAAATGCACGCCTTCTCCCGGGGCCGTCTTCCCGTCCCCCGAGGTCTCTGCCTTGTGGCACTTCGCGGTCTCTGACCTCCCTGTCCCCTGGCAGCAGGCAGGCGGAGGTGCTGCCACCGTCTCCCTGGATCGTTCCAGGAGGGCCTCCTCCCGTGGTACGTCTTCTGCATGAGAACCCAGCGAGCGGGACCGCCGGCCCTTTGAGAGCAGGGCGCCACTTTGCTCGGCTTCCGGAACAGGTGCACGCTGAGGGAGAAGGGGACGGTTCTGCGATGGAGGTCAGGCCCTATCGGGCTTTGAGGTCTCTAAGTCAAGTGTTCTAATGTTTCTTTTATGTAAAAACTACTCATGGAAAATGCGTTCGAGTAATTTCTAAGTGTCCCCCATCTCAGAAATCAGGGGCCTACTCAGAAAACATGGAAACAGAAACGGCCCGGTGGATTCAGGACTTCACTGGAGTCCTTTGCTTTGTCACTGCACTGAGCACAGGGAAACGGGTTTTTCGACAAGGGTTGCCCAGCAGTTGGAACAGTCTGGCTCTAGCTTTCTCCTACCTTCCCTCTCCCCCACCCTCAACACACTTTCTGGGCCAGAACCTGGTAGTCATTTTGTTTGATGTCGGGGGGCCTGTCTGAGGAGCCCCCCGTCAGCGAGGTGTCCTGGCCTGTTCCTCGGAGAAGCCATCCCACACTTGCTGGCAGTGGGCAGCTTTTGTTGAGCTCGCTCAGCAAGCAAGACCAGCGGGACGCACGCTCGGGGCCGCGAATCAGTGGGGCTGATGTGCGTGGCTCCCTCGGTCCGATGTCTGCGGCTGCACAGCTGGCGGTGAGGACCTCCCCCCGCTCCCGAGAAACCGGGCAGCGGGCTGGCTTCCAGATGGTTCCTTAGGGACTCGGCAATGGCTTGTCGAACCCTGGGTCAGGTGTGGGTCTAGCAAGCAGGCTGTCAAGTGTGTCATGGAATGAAGGGTCTGTGAAGGGAACGAGGCTTAGGCAGCCGTGGAAACGGCCAGAAAGGCCCGTGGAGCAGGGCTGGTGGTTGGGAAGAAACGCTGAGGATCCGGAGGAAGGGGGAGGGCAGACGGGGACGTGCCTCTGCAGAGCTGCACGCGCCTGGCCAGGCCTCCGACGACGAGGTACACGACGACGAGGGACAGGACCTGCACGAGCTGCCCGGGCTCTGGGCCCAGCGAGGGCCGGCCAGCGACTTGTGTGCGCGCTGGAGCAGCGCCCGGCCCCCGCGCCAGCCTGCGGAGAGTGCTGGCGGCCGCTCCCCTCCGGCCTTCCGGCCTGCTCGCAGACCTCTCTTGTGGCCAGAGCCAGCCGAGAAAGGGACTCTGGGAAATGTCACTGCAGCCTTGCTCGGTTGATGTGGTGTAAAGCTACCGCCGTTTGTCCGGCGTCTGTCTGGCACCCAGGCACACGCTCTGAACTGCGTTGGGTTTCCAGGTAGGGACAGTGCAGGGTCACAGTGCAGGGTCATGGGACCCAACTGTCGCCCGTATCACAGAAAGCTCCCCGGCCCTCCACCCCAGAGGAGGCAAAGTCCCTTGCTCTTCTCGCGGGGTCTTTCTCCCCTTTGGGAGCCCGTAACCTGAAGGTTGTGATGCACGACCACCTGCCATTAGAGTTTCTGCCGTGAGATCGTAGGGAGTGGGGGAGACACACGCAGACAGCAGAGTCAGGATGAGTAGCCTCGTGTGTAACTAGTCCCGTCCTCATTTCTACAACTGGTCAGTGGTCATGGCTCGTTTTTGTAACTTCCTTCCTGTTCCCATTGGCTTCGGCAAGCACCTTGGCCAATCACCCGGTAAGATGACTCACCTTTCCTTCCCGAAAGGTCTGTGCTGCACTGGGTGGTTCACTTACAGGGAGCGGGAGTACCGGGGCCACCCTAGAGACCTGCGCGCCCCGCCCCCCTCGCCCTGGTGTGGCCGTGACTAGTCACCCCAGCCACTGGAATAACCCCCCCTGTTGTCTCCACTTTTGGGTTAACGGAGCAGTCACTGTGTCCTTTGGAGGGGACGTTCTGCCCTTCGAAACTAAGACCTGTGGGCTGCAGAGCCAAAATTGTCAGGGAAGGGAGGCAGAAATGTCCGTGATCGCTAGGGGTAACAGAGATAGGAGTCACTACCGTGTTCAGCCCTAGATTCCCAGACCCGTGAGCCCTGGCTCTGGGGGAAACTGAGGCGCAGCACACCCTGCCAGAAGGCATTCTCGAAGATGGCACCCCCAGTCTCCAGGGGTGGCCAGTCAAGCTGGTCCTAGAACTGGGTATTCAAAGGGTATTCCGCTGGCCTGTTGGGTCACCCGCTTCAGGGGACGGGGACACAGCACGGCCAGGGGGTCTCACGAGCACAGACCCATAGCGCGGGCTGCCTCTGCTGTAACAGAGTTCTCTGGTCACAAGCAACGTCGCGGGATGCCGTGCTGGTGAACGGGGCGTTCTGCAAGACCGTGGATGGGGCTGTAGGCAGGAGCATCGTGGCGGGGAGAGCAGATTGTCTTGAGTGATCTCTTCCAGTGAGAATGCATCGCTGCCCCTTCCGTGGAGGACGTGGTCCAGTTCCAGGTGGGCCGGCTGGGGCCGCGGGGCACAGGGTCATGTGCGGGCGGGGCCCTCCGGGAATCAGACTGCCGAGCGGAGGTCCATCCCCGGACCACGGCCACTTGTGCGTGAATGCATCTGGACGGGCAGCCTGGGGAAAGAGGCTGGCCGACGCTCGTGTAATGGGCTGTGTCATGTCCCCGGTCGCGAAGCCCCTCCGCGGAGGCTTTGCCGAGAGCTCTCCCGGTACGTCAGTCTTCACCTTCCCAGCGTATCTGGGAGGCCCGTCCGCACCCCTCTGCAGACCTCCTTGCTGCCAGTTCGTCTCTAGTCTTGACCACGCAGCCAAGCCGTAGGCCATGCCGAGGGGTCCCTGTTGGGAGAAGGAGCCCGTGTGGCAGGAACAGGACCACGTGCATCTGAACTACTAGCTTCTGGGCCTGGAGGAGCCCGATGGACGCAGACCGCTGGGATGTGAGGGTCGGGTTCTCCGCGGTGGGTCAGGTGACACGGAGCCCGTGTTGGGCAGCTGGGGCGCCCGTGACCAAGCATTTAGACGCCACTAGGGTGTCAGTGAGCCAAAAGCAGTTTCTCCAAGGTAAACTAAGTGTTTCCAGAGGTTGGTGTCGCCGTGCCCTGAAATCCTAAAGGGTCTGTGCCGAGCTTCACCTCTAGGGGCCTGCCCTCCGTCAGGCTTCTGCTAGCTTCTAGAACAGGGTGTGATCCGAGACACAGAGCCACGGTGACGTGGACCTCACACAGTCACAGCAGCTGTAGAAGTCCACGAAAGCCGCTGTCTGCGCATCTGGTGGCTCGGAAATCTGGAAGAGCAGCCGGCTGGAGGTGGCGGGGCCCAGGGCCTCGCCGAAATCCACGAAGACAAGTCCATCTGCCTGTGAGTCCCTCCACACTCGGCAACACGGGCGACGCAGAAGATGCCGGTGCTCTTGGCCGTGGCGCAGGACCGAGGGGATCCGAGCTGCCCTGGGAGGGGGCCCCGCAGCAGGGCGGGCGACACTTCCGGGACGGGGGGCCGAGCCCGGCAGCGCCTGGCACCCTCCGGTGACCTCGACCTTCCTTCAGGGTGGAGCTGCCGCCGTTCCTTCTGCCTTCCGGTCTGCGTCTGGTGGCGGCCCATGGTGCTGGCCCTCACCCCGGCCACACAGGCCAGGAAGGCTGGAAGCCGGGTCCAGCCTGGCTGAGCTGGCGGCAGTCGCCGCGGATCTTGTTGGGGCTTTGGGTTCAGATCCACATTTCATCTTGTTTTTGGTTCCCGGTCGCCCGCGCCCCTTGTCCTCTCGCTCCCCAAGGGCAGTTGGTTGAAATGTTCTGATTTCTGGGCTATGGAGATATGTGTACGTTACGCATTTTAACGTTTTTGGTTGAAAGTAATCGACCGTCGGAATGTTCTTTGGTTCCATCACAACTGCCCACGGGACTAGTCTGGCCTGAGGACTGTTTCCTAACCAGTGACATCAGGCACACACACAGATCCACACAGGTCTCTGGCTGGCTCTTTGGGCTGCCTCCTTGCTCTATAAGGAGCGTAGACGTCTACACGGGATGCCGGGACATGCCGGGGGTTGGGGGCTTCTAATCGGCACCCTCTCGGACTTTGCCGAAAGGAAACCCTCCATCCATCTCCGAAACACCCGTTCCGCTTACCTCAAGGTCTGAAGGCCGGTGGTGATTCTTTCTCCTCCTCCCCCGTCCCGGGTCCTTCTTAACTTTTCACAAAGTCCTCATTGTTTCCTAATATATTCCAAACCCCAGCCCCAGACAGTGAGCTCCTTGAAGTCCTGCTGGAGCCACCGGGGGGTGCAGGGAATGAGGAGGTAATGAGACGTCCTGCTCTCCGTTGGGGAGGCGTCGGAGAGACTTCTCAGAGATTGACTTTCCTTTAGGCTCAGACTGTGGTCAGTACCCCTGACTGCTCTGTGTTTCCTGCTAAGTTGGCTGCCGGTCTCCTAAAAAGGAATGTGCCGATTCTCTCTCAGAAGCGGGGGGTGGGGGGGAGTGGGCAGTGAACCTGCTGTCTTTCTCCGCTGGGCACCTCAGCCCTCCCCAGGACAGAGAGGGCCACCAGGGGCCCTGTTGGCCATCCTCCTCCGGGGGGGGGGGGGGGGGGAGACGTTCCAGGACCCCCGTGGATGCCTGAAGCTGCAGACAACCCCGTATGTGCTGTGTTTCCTCCTATACACATACTTGTGATAAAGTTTAATTGGTAAATCAGGCAGCAGGAGATTGACAACAATGCAACCAGTGTAACAACCGCTGTAATAAAAGTTGTGTGAATGTGGTCTCTCTCTCTCTCTCTCTCTCTCTCTCTGTCTCAACGTCTTACTGTCCTGCCCTCGCCCTTCTTCTTGCGATGATGTGAGATGGCAAGTGCTCATGTGCAGAGATGAAGGAGGCAGGTGACGTGGGCGCGTGATGCAGCGTGAGGCTGCTGCTGACCTTCTGACCACACGTCAGGAGGAGAATCACCTGCTTCTGGATCATACCGACCGTGGCAAACTGAAACCACAGAAAGTGAGACCACGGCTCAGGGGGGACCGTGGTACTGAGGTGCGCCCGTCTCAGGGGCGGGGGCCTGGTCTTCCATGGCTGTACCCGTGGAAGCACGGCTGGCCTGGGACACCGTGGGGGTGGGGGCACGGGCCCTGCGCACAGTGGAGAATCCGTGCGTAACTTCTGACTCTGCGAAATCTTCGCTGCCAGCCTGCTGTTGGCTTGGAAACCTTACCGTGAGCACAAATAGTCCATCAACTCACGTTTCGTTTGTCATATGTATCATGTACTGTATTCTCACAACGTAAACTAGAGACACGAAAATGTTATTAAGAAAAGCATAAGGAAGAGAAAATACATCTTCAGGACTGTCCTGTGTTTTTTGAAAACAATCTGCTTCTAGGTGGACCGGTGCAGTTCAAACTGTGTTCAGGGGTCAACTGTATAAATAAGAAAAGTAGTATCTGATGCATCGTGAGCCTTTGGTAAATACTTGTTGCATGAATGAAATCAAAGGTCTTTCTCCCACTTGTAAGCATTCATTACTGCTGTTGCTCGTTCGTTTGCTAAGTGTTTAGTGGATTCGCTATTCCAGGAAATGAGCTAAGCACTGAGGGATTCCTGGTCCTTCAAACTATGGTGGGCATAACCTTTGGGAAGGAAAAATCTGATTTTGTGCATCGCCCCTCCGGGACCTCCGTGCGCACTGGGTCTCTCCGAGTCTGGCGGCCCTCCGCTTACCTTCGGTGTCGTGCCTCGCCACTCCCCGCCACGTGAGCTCTGCTGTAGCCACGCTGACCTTTTAAAACCCTTTTACTGTAAAACATTGTACGTTTACCGAAAAGCACTCGAAATATGCATATGGACTTACTGACTTACGATCCAGGATATCTGTGGAAGCGCCACCAGGTCACGAGGAGAACGCGTCAGCCCCAGAAGCTCCCGTGTGCCCCTTCCTCATCCCAGCCCCTCCCCACAAGTGTAACCACTAACGTGGCCTCTGTGGCAAGCATGTAGGTGCTACTGGAAAACAAGAGGCTCCGCTCTGATGTTTTCGGTGCTTTTGCTCCGCGTTCCTCCTCGACTCCTGTGTGTGGTTGGCACCGACGCATAAAAGGTCTGGATCGAGTTTCACCTTTGGTGTCCCCTGCCCCCTGTGTGCCAACCACCCCCCCCCCCCCCCCCCCCCGGCCTGTCTCCCACGGCCTGCCCCGCTCTACCTGGCACGCATGAGTCACTCCAGCACAGGCCGGACAGCTTCCCCTGCGGCGGAAACGCTCCCCGTCTGGGCTCTGGCACCACGTCCGCTTTGCCACCGCGAGTGCTGAGCTCTGGAGATGTGGCTAGTGCCACGGAGGAACTGACACCTGATTTTCTTTGACTTGACTTAGACCTGAATTTAAGTAGCTGGTGCGACTCCCGCATTAAACGGGGCGGTGGTGTGGGTGCGCGTGCGCGTGGGGAGGACGTTTCCTCGGGGAGGACAGCCCGACCGCCAGGGGAAGGCTGTATGTCCGTGCAGAGGCAGGAATGGGCCGTTCTCTCATTCTCTGTCTGCAGCAGTTCGGGCCGGGCCCTTCTCAGGCCTGGAACCACCCTCTGCCTGGTCCTCTGGGCAGGTCCTCATCGGCAGGACGCAGGTGCCTCTGGGCCGCCGGCCTCTGCCCCCCGACCGCACCCATTCTCAGCGCTGCCCCCACAGGCTCTTGCTGGACACCCTTCCCTGACCGCTTCATCGTGATTGAAAACCCAGCCGAACAGCTGTCCCCGCTCGTAGTACTGATTCTCCGCGATGACATTCGAGCGCGGGCATGAGCGCTGAGTGCAGGTTGTGACCCAGTTCCCGGCGAGCCAAGAGGCGGATTCTGCCGAGCGGAAGGTCTGCGGCTGCCATCGCTCCAGAACCGCGCGGCCGGCCACGTCCGCCGTAGTTCGTCCACCCGAGTCACGCGTCGTGTAGATGTCCATCCGTCTCTCAGACGTGTCCTGAGAAGGGAAGGTGTTCCGGATGTGTCTGGGGGTGCGGGAGAGTGCAGAGGTGAAGCCGACGCCGTGTCAAGGAGCCTGTCGTCCGGCTGGGCTGAGGCTGAGAAGACGGACGGTCCCTCGCACTCGGACTCTGCACCAGCCGTTCGTCCGAGGGCTTTGCAGGTGTAACGGGTTCATCCAGCAGTCTGCCCTTCTGCAGACCCTGGTTCCTTGCCCTGGGCCAGGTACGTTGTCCTGTGCTGGGGCCATCGCATCCTGCAGGGCGGTCTCCCTGCCCTGGGGGGCTTGCAGCCTGACGCAGGGTGTCGACAAACAGCAGGACAGCACGGTGGAGGCTGTGGAGGCAGACACGAGGGGCGTGTCGCCCAGCGCCTCAGCCCGGGCTGCCGGAGCGAGACGCCGCAGACTGGGTGGCCCGACACCAGACGCTTGTCTGCTCACCGTGCCGGCGGCCGGATGCCCGAGAGCAGGGTGCCGGCCCGGTCAGGTCATGGCAAGGGCCTCGTCCTGGCTCACGGACCGCCGCCGTCTCCGAGTGTCCTCGCGAGGCGGACAGAGAGCAAGACCCCGCGCCTGCTCTCCCCAGAGAGACACCAGTCCTACCGAATTAGGACCCCCCTCACATAACCTCGCTTAAGCATAATCACCTCCCAGAAGTCCTGTCTCCAGATAGAGTCTCGCTGGGGCGAGAGCTTCCGCATGTGAATTAGGGAGGACCGGCTTTGGCGATTCACGGAGGGCATCGTGGAGGAGGTGCCCGTAAATTAAATCGTGAAAGGCGAGAACGTTCATTCAGGCGAAGGGAAATGGAGTGGGACACACGGCAAGTGAGGCGGAAGCGCCGCAGGAGCGAGGGAGGATGTGCTGCGTTCGGGAGACTGGACGCCCTCTGATACGAAGCGTTACTGCCTTGCGGCATATGAGAAGGACGGGCGCACGTGTGTCCGGAGGCCCCGAGGGGGACTCGAGGAGGACTCGAGGAGAGGGCCGGCCTTGGCTTGGATCTGGAACGTCAGCAGCGAGGGTGTGGCGATGCGCACGGGGCGACGCTGGAGACCCCGGAGAACCTTGACCTGGTGTTGCGGTAGGGGAGGGCCGCGCTCTGCGGCTGGTGGTTCACGCTGCTGAACCGGGGGCCCGCTCGCCAGGCAGCGGCGGGGCCAAGACCCGACGCCGCGGGGTCTGCAGGCGGCCGATCCCTCGCTGGACAGTCTAGGGCTGCTTCTCACCGGTGAAGGATTCTAAGGCCCTTCAGTTGAAAACTTTTCCTTCGCTTCCACCGGCTGTCTTGTTGACTCCCCCCCCCCCCCCCCCCCCCGTTTTTACTAACTGCCCTTTCTTTGCGTGGCGCACGGAACCCAGAGCCCCTTCCTCGTTTACTGGCTCGGCGCAGGTGCTCTGGAACCCAGAGCAGCGGTAGCTTCCAGATAAGGCTTTTGCAGGCAGGCGCTTTACCTTTACCGCTTTCCTCCCTTTGGCAGATTACGACTCGGACGCGATGAGTAGCTCCTACGAGTCGTATGACGAGGAGGAGGAGGACGGAAAGGGCAAGAAGACGCGGCACCAGTGGCCGTCCGAGGAGGCCTCCATGGACCTGGTGAAGGACGCCAAGATCTGCGCCTTCTTGCTGAGGAAGAAGCGCTTCGGGCAGTGGAGCAAGCTCCTCTGTGTCATCAAGGACACCAAGCTGCTGGTAACGCATCGCGCACGGCTCGTGCTGGCCAGGCTCGGCGGGATTGGGCGGCGGTCTGACTCGATGGGATCGGTCCCCGGGTGGCGCTGACGTCCGCTGGGGGGAAGTGGCCGCGGGGCGGCGGGTGCGCTCACCGCGGTCGGGCGCCAGGCAGTAAGTGCGGGCCGTGGGCACCGAGCCTTGCGTGCCTTCGGTTCCGCTTCCTGCCCCCACTGGTGGGCAGAGTCCCTCCCGCCCCGGGCCACTAACGTCTGTGGCGTGTGCCCATGGAAACGCACGGGCTTTAACTTGCCAGATGGCGCAAGATGGATTTTCTCGTTTGTCGTGAGTCAGTGAATTCCTCAAAGCCAGGTCATCGAGTGGGGCGGGCGAGCCAGCCACGGTTTGCGGGGAGAGTGCCCAGGAAAGGAAATTCTTTTGGAAGACGAAAGGCAGATTCTTTTCTTGTTGTTTAATCTGAGGGGCTGAAGAGGAAGATAGGCTAAGAAACAGGGAAGTCGGGGACAGGGACACGCGGGCCGCCCGCTGCCGTGTCCTTCCCACAGGGGCCCCCTGAGGAAGCCAGAGCCCTTGAGAGCGCGTGTCACTCCCCCTGCTCCTTCTGTCCTTCCAGCTTTTGTAGAAAACGTGGTTGATCATCGGAACTGTGAATTGTAGAGTGTATTTTCGCATTTGCTTTTTCCTTCTCATTAACCTTGGAGAAAAGGTTCTCCCCAAATTCTACCGTTAAAACAGAACACGGGAGGATTTATGATTCTGTGTGTCACCCTTGAGTGGAGCGGGTAACCCCGTTCTTTACAGTTTCTTCTGTGAATCATGGGAATGCTTACTGGATGCTCAGGGCGTTGTATATTTTTAAATTAATGGTTAAAAACAATTTTTTTAAACACTGAGAATACATATTTTTTCCACATGTGTGGCCTGAATTTCTCCCAAATTTAGAATATGCCAAAAATGATGCCATGCGGGAATTTTAAAGTACAGAATGAAAAAAAAAAAACAGATTTAAAAGATTAATATGGTCCTTATTTACAATCTGACATAATGGCTGCAAGATGTGGCCGTGTTATGTAAATGCTTCAACAACGTGCAGTGGACTCATGTGAAAGAGGGGTTTTGAACCAGGAGCAGGAAGCAGGTGGCTGTGTGGTGGTCTCAGCAGTCAGGGAGCAGGGCCCTCGGTGCCCCACAGCCCCCCTACCCCTCCCGACCGTCCTCCTCTTCCACACCCTCCCCTCCCCTCTCGTTTCTTGCAAATGAGAGGATGCCCAGGATGAAAACACCTGCCATTTAGATTCGTTGTAAAACATTTCAGAAGAAACTAACGGAAAAACCATGTGAAAACACTTTCTTTGACAAAATGCAGATTCAAAGTTAATTATTACTAGGATGAACCTTTTTTTTTTTTTTTTTTTCAAAAATGACCTATGATGCAAGTGCCCAGATCACCCCTGTTGACACTGAAAAAACATCAACAGTGACGAAAGCGAACGCTTTCCAAGTTTGAACAGCACAGAAAACTGTCAGTGGAAAACAAAGAGCCAGGCCCTTCCCTAAGTGAGCCTTCCTGCCCATCGGCATCGGCATCCTCAGCTTTTCGAGTAGGCACCTGGCATCTGTGACCTTCCGTGCCCAGGCGGCCCCGCGGTGGACGCCGTGATGGGCCAGACGCCCCTCAGGACGGCTCGCCCAGGTCACGGCCCCTCCTCTGGGTCTGCATCAGGACGGCCCCGATGGTGCCTTCCAGCTCCAGAGATCCCGCAGGCTCAGCTGAGGGCTTTTATCTGAACTGCCCCCTCTTACTACCCCTCCGTCCTGCGGGCGTGGCTCTCGGGGGGCGCCCCGATAGACACCCCACACCGTCCTCTGTTTGAGAGTCCGCGTCCCCGGGAGCCCAACCCGCAGGGGTCTCCAGCCTGCACTTTCACGTAGGGCTGGTGACACATCCCATTTTGAGACGTTTAACTCGAGAAAAATACAAGCTGTCACGCTTCCCGTCTAACTCCCACCCCTCGTCAATTCCCTCTTCTCTGTTTCTTTCCTTTCTCGCGCCAACCTAGAATACAAGAGACTGCCGAACGGTGAGTATTCGTAACAATCCAGGGTTAGTTGGATTCGGTGTATTTTTTTTCCTTCCTTCTCAGACCGGGACAGCCATCAAGTGGATTTTTGTGAAAAGTGGATGTGTTCCATACCTGTGGTGCTCAAGAGCCGAGGTTTTAGAACTGGAAAGTAGAGGACTCTGGAAGTCATTTCTGAAAATAGGGGTCTATTCCTCCTGTCCCTCCCCAGTAGGTAGTGGGCTTTGCACTCAAGCCGTGTGGGGCTGGGGTCTACCACTTTCCAGGTGTCTGATATTGGCAAGCTATTTAGCCAGGTGAACCTCAGTTCCCTAGTCTGCAACATGGACAGCTGTGGCGATCAAATGAAATTATGAAATGCCTCATATGATGCTGACTTGGTGGGAGGTGTTATAGTTACTAATAATTTAGTGACTCCATAAAATAGTGATAACCACAGCAATAGTTTGTGTTACAAATGTGGAAACAGGCTCAGAGAGCTTGAGAGACTTCCCAGGGGCCAGGTTTAATCAGTAACAGAGTAGGACTTGGATGCCTGAACCCTCAGACCATCTATTTCCATGAAGATGTGTACAGTTGGTCCTAAGTAATACAATTAGACCCAAGGTGGGAGGAGAAACCTTTGGACAAGATTTGATTCTAGTCCGGATTTTACAGATCCGGATTAAACACCACTGATGTGAACTAACTCCTCGTGCTCACCACGGCACTGGGATCTTTAGAGTGGATGTCTGCTGTGTAAATGGAGCCGTGTGAACTTTGGATCCTGTACTCAACTAGAAAGCAAACGCTTGCAGACGTGTTGTGTAGGACGCGTTGATGGGGATGAAGGGGATAGGATGAGACAGGCGGATACCCGGCGACGTAGGTCGTAGAATAAAGCATCCAGAGTATCGTCTGCCCACGTCAGGGGTGTGCCTTTCGGCAGTTCTAGTGTATCACGTTCCTGTCGCTTAACGAGGACGCCCCATTGGTACCTGATCCCCATCAGAGGAGGGAGTTTCTGTTTCTGCTGAGTCGGGTCATCGATGCTCGGTAAACTTGGCTGAACCACCAGCGGATGTATTTTCACGTGCGTGGGGGGGACGTGCCATGCAGAGCGCGCCCCGTGTGGGTGACGCGTGTGCGTCTGCAGACCCAGCCCCCAGCCTCGGGGCTTCTCCGCTGCTCAGATAGACCTCCTGCGGGTGCCGGCCCCTCCGTCGTGCCGGAGTTTTATCAGCCTTTCTGCTTGCACTTCCTTAAGCCTGATTCCGCTGTCTCGTGTTGAATGCAGTGCTACAAGAGTTCCAAGGACCAGCAGCCACAGATGGAGCTGCCGCTGCAAGGCTGCAGCGTCACGTACATCCCGAAGGACAGCAAGAAGAAGAAGCACGAGCTGAAGATCACCCAGCAAGGCACCGACCCGCTGGTTCTCGCGGTGCAGAGCAAGGAGCAGGCCGAGCAGTGGCTGAAGGTGAGGCGCTCGCCTGGCCGCTGAGCCGCTCGCGTCGCCAGGCCTCTTTCCCACACCTGGGTCTTGTTTCGTCTTGTTTTCCTGTTTTGAAAGAGAGAGTACACGCACGCTAGGGGGGGAGGGTCAGGGAGAGGGAGAGGGAGAGGGAGAGGGAGAGGGAGAGGGAGAGGGAGAGGGAGGGAGAGAGAATCCCAAGCAGGCTCCACGCCATCAGCACAGAGCCCGACATGGGGCTCGATCTTCCGGACCGTGAGCCAGGATCGGGAGTCGGACGCTCAACCACTGAGCCTCCCAGGGGGCCCCCCCCCAGACCTGTTTTTATTTCAGTTTGTATTTTTTCAGGTGTTGGCAAAAATGGGTTGACCTGAGCAGTTTTGTCTTTGATGGCAGAGTATTCTGATCACTCTGTGGTTAATCCCTCCACCTCTGGTCTTCAGAAGGCCGTCTGCCTCCGGCTCACGGGCTGTTTTACCGCTTTCTCTTTTCCTTTGATTTTCTTTGATTTTTTTTTTTTTTTTTTATGTGTCCGGATGTGGATTCTTTTCTATTTATTCTGCTAGGAATTCCCTGGGCTTCTAAATCTGTGGATTGCCATCTTTCTAAGTGTTAGAAAAAAAATTTCATCCATGTCTCTTAAAAAATATCACTTTGTCCCATTCTCTTCTCCCTTCCGGCTATGTTTAAATATACATTAGATGCTTTAACGATATTCTACTTATCTTCTCTTTGTATCTTCCTACCCTTTTCCCCTCCTTTAGTCTGGCTACTGTTTTCGTGTCTCTCTCCAGCTCACCGTTTCTCTTCTTAGCTGTGTCAGAGCTGCTGTTAAATGTGTCCCCATTCACTGGGTTCTGAGCGTTGGTTATGGAACTCTAGAATTTCTACTTATTTCTTCTTCGGCCTGGAAATACCACTTACTTTTTACAGTTCTAAGTTTCCTGTGGAAACGATGGTCATTTATTTCCGTAACAAGCAGGTAACGGGTCTGGTTAGACAGGGGTTTGGGTCGCGGGTGGACCTGGTCCGCTCTGTACACGTGCTTGTTTGTGTCGTTTTGCCTTCCTGTGCGCCGGGGCCTCTGACGACCATGCTGCTCGTTCTGTGTGGGGAAAACAATGAATTCGATAATTGTTTAGAACAGCTTTATCGAAGTATAATTCACATACCATACAATTCACCCTTCCAGAGCACGATTCAGTGGCTGTTAGTCTCTTCACCATGGTGTAATTCCAGAACAGTTTCGTCTCCCCCAAGAGAAGCACCGAACCCCCTGTGTGAGCAGTCACGGCCCCGCCCCCCGGCCCCAGGCCACCGCTGATTGGTTTTCTGTCTGCAGAGACTTGCCTGTGTTCCACATGTGATACAGACACACTGATATGGCGCGTGTCCTTCCGTGCCTGGCTGCTTTCATTTGGCGTAACGGTTTTCAAGGTTCCTCCATGTTGTCAGATGTATCGCTCGTTCATTGCTTCTGGTTTTGCTTTTGCACCACGTCTGAGAAACCGTGGCCTGTTCCAAGGTGCTAAAGAGGTGCACCTATGTCCCCTTCTGATGGCTTTAGAGCGTCAGACCTTAAGCTTGGTCTGGGATCCATTTTGGTTGACTCTTCCACGTAGTGTTGAGATAGGGGACTGACTTCGTGCTCACGTATGCTGGTGTCCAGTCATCCCTGAAGAAATAATTCAATCCGTGGCAGTACACTTTCCTCCATCAGAGAGCATTTTCCTTTGCCTCTGCCACGTGCCGTGAGGGCATTAGCTCTCTGAAATCAGTTTAGTCTGCTTGCAGGGCTTGAGCTTTCCGGAGCCACCTGGCCTGCAGTCCGTTCAAGGTTGCAGGTTTATATTCATTTCACGCTTGTTCTGAGGTGCACTCCCCACCCTAATTGTGGGTGTTTTGCCAGAGCCCTCATTCTGGGCATGCTGTGGGCTCCAGCTTCTGACTCCCAGGCCCCTGGGGCCACAGAGCTGCTGCCTGGTCTCTCGGCTGCCTCCCCTGTGGTGGCAAAGGCAGTCCCCGCCGCCAGCCCACCCGTCCAGGTTTCCTTCTTCCTCTGGATTTCGGCCCACTATTCCTCACGGTGACAGTAGCTCTCTCGTGCTCTGGGAAGAAGCTGTGTCTGTCTTCTCTTGCCTTCCTGACGGTCCTCCTCAGGAAGGCGACTCCGGGCCATCTAGTCCCTCACTGCCTGCGGTACACGCTTTGGAAAAAGGGGTGGGAGGAGTGGGAAGTCCTGAGGAAGCGTTCTCTGACAGTGGTTCTTGTAACGTGCACGTGTCCCTTCACCCTTGAGCCTCACTGCCCTCTTCTCCCCTGGGAGACCACGCGGGCCAGACCGTGACGGTGCTAACGGCGATCACCTCTGTCTGCTGGTCTGAACACACAGGTGGCTTTTCTCGTGTGTGCACCAGGAGAGACTGAACAGAGCATGTGATGTTTTGACGGGAGCCATGTGATCAGGAACTTGTGCTCTGGGTGCTTAGCCTCCCACACGGAGCTTTCGTAAGGCGCATATCAACACCACCGTTAGCAGAATCCTTGAAGCCCTTCAGAGTTTACAGCACGCGTCTCCATCGTTACCTCTCCACGCACAGAGCGGCCGCCCGAGGAAGGTGTTCCGTTAGCAGTTTCGTTACAGGAGACAGGCCGGGTCTCAGGAGGGACAGTACAGAGGCCTGCGAAGGCTCGAGCGGGAGCTGACCTCGGTTTCCCCTTCACGTTCCAGCTTCCTCGTGCCGGGCACCTGGCGGTTCGCCGTTTTCCCTTTCATTCCTTCTTGCCTGGTCCCAGCACCGTCCCTTCAGGAAGGAGGGAAAGAAGGATGAAGGAAGCAAGGAGCCTCCTTTGTGATTCTGTTTTCTTGGCCTGGTCCCGCTCTGGGTGAGCGGTCTCTGTCCTTCTGCACTCGTGGGTTCGCCTGTCGCTAGTGGAGAACCCGAAGGGCCAGCCCGAGACCCGAGCTTTCCTCTTCCCCCGCTCTTACAGTTTGTTGTGTCTTCCGTGCGCGCCGAGTCGCTCCCTTCTTAATGACTCGAGAACGTCGCTGCGTTTTCCCGTCTCATCGGGCAGTGGCATTGGCAGCTCTCAAGTAGACAGCTAGAGAGCAAACGTTTCCAAGATGTCAGACGCCAATGGGGTGGAAATAGTCTCACGTCCTATCTCACCAGATGTGAGACGCCGATCGGAGGCGCTTAGCTGACTCACAGCCATGACTCTGTTGGTCAATGGAAGGAAGCTTCACCGCAAGATTTTGAGAGCGCTTGGCTGATGTTTCTCAAAAGGGAAATAAATAATAGCTGGTAAGTTACCTTCGTCTAAAGAGCTGAAGTTGGTTTACGTCCATTTAACGTTTGTGCTTTACTTCTATGACGTATGACCGTGTCAGAAGCTAAGGAGTCTTTTTTTTTTTTTTTAACGTCCATTCATTTTTGAGAGAGAGAGAGAGAGAGAGAGAGAGAGAGAGAGAGAGAGAGGCAGAGCATGAGTGGGGGCGGGGCAGAGGGAGAGGGAGACACAGAATCCGAAGCAGGCTCCGGGCTCTGAGCTGTCAGCACAGAGCCTGACGCGGGGCTCGAACTCACAAACTGCGAGATCATGACCTGAGCCCAAGTTGGACACTTAACCGACTGAGCCACCCAGGCGCCCCAGAAGCCAAGGAGTCTTGATTAGAAATGAGTCAGAGACAAAACCAGCTTGAGTCAGCGAGAGAGTTCTCTTTCTTAACAGGCAACAGATCCCCGAAAGGGTCAAGTGCTTTCTCTATACTGTTACTAGATTGGCTGTCTTGTCAGTATCACCTAAAAATTTAAAAAACATAGATTCACAGTGACTCAGATTCATGAGGGTCCTAAGAATCTTTTCCTTTTCCCTTTGTATCTTCTTTCTCGAGATCTCAACTGCTGCAGATAGAATTGGAACATGCCTCCCCATTAGTTATTTCTCCTGCCTCAAAGGTAACTTTTATCCTAAATATTACCTAGACATACTTTAAAATACTTTTTTACTTATATATGTACTTGTGACCGACAAGTGATTTTTTTTTCCTTATGTTTAAAAACGTTCACGTACATGGCTCCACACCGCACGTACCCTGAAGCTTGCTTTTTCCACTCCCTGTTTTATGTCTGTTCTGGGGTCGACGGCCACGGGGTCTGTCCACCCCGTCGCTGTCCTGGGGCGCTTCCGCGAGCGTTCTCGTGCACGCCGCTTGGTCTCGCGTGGCATGGCTTCTCTGGCGTGGATACCTATGTTGGCACGGCTGGCTTTCGTGTGTGCACATGTTCGACCTTGCTGGAACATGACAAATGGTTTCCTGGGTTTGCTCGTGCAATTCTGCATCTGCCAGCCATGTATGGGAGCAGTCATTGTTGAGTGGCCTTCCAGGGTTTCTTTATCTGCATGTGCAGGCAAGTAGAAATGCACATTTTAGTCCCCACCCCCACGGACGAGACACAGCGTTCCGCCTCTTTGCCTGCACACCTCGAGTGTCTGGCAGATTTTTCCAATTTAGGGGGTAGAGCCGCTCCTCTTTCTCTTTTCCAGTACGTATCGTGTCATGGTGTAAACAGGCCACAATTAAAAAAAAATACTCTCCTGTTCATGGACATTGGGTTGTTTCAGTCTTCGGATGTGACAGACAATTCTGTGATCATGAACCCAGTGTGTGTATCACCTCGCACTCCTGTCAGCCTGGCGGCTGACGTCCCAGAGAGACTAATTGCTTGCACGGGGGTCGTAAGGACTTGTAGTCTTGATACACAGCCACGTCACTCTCCGCAGGAGGTTTGCCAGCTCAGCTCCCGCCAGCGAGATGTCAGAGTGCCTTTCTCCCAGCCTCGAAGGGCCACCTCTCCAACTAGTTTAATCTGCATTTCGCTTCTTACGGCTGACACGGAGCAGCACCCTTTTGCTCGGTTTGAGAGCCTATAGTTGTATTAATGTTTCTGTGACCTGTCTGTTTACACCTATTGTCCTTTTTGTAAATGTCCTTCGCTTAGAAGTCTTTTCTTAAGGGGCACCTGGGGGGCTCAGTCGGTTGGGCGTCCGACTTCGGTCAGATCGTGATCTCACCGTTCGTGGGTTCGAGCCCCACATCGGGCTCTGTGCTGACAGCTCAGGGCCTGGATTCCGCCTCGGATTCCGTCTCCCTCTCTGGCTGCCCCTCCCCTGCTCGTGCTTGAGGTAGGATTTAAGATACCTGATCTGACTGGTTTTGTGGTCTGGCGGGCAGTTGACGTGAAGGGCATTCCAAAGCCATTTGGGGGAAGTTTTATTTGAGTCTCACCACTGTTTCCGAAATTCAGTATGGTGGATAGAAAAGCGCCGGGCAGATGGCGTCACTAGAGCCCAGACCCAGGCGCCCTCGGGCTGTGACCTCAGCCGGTCCTAACTTCGCGCCTTGGATGAGCTACTTGGCTTCTCTGTGCCTCGGTTTTCTCCTCTGTGAAATGGGAGGAGGGTCCTGGTGGCGCCTGCTCTCTGACCTGTGAGGATAAAATAGTACGTTAAGGTAGACACGTTCAGAACAGCGCCGAGCACGCGGTGACCGCTTCTGTAAGTGTGAGCTGCCGTCTCCGCCGCCGTTTGTTCTCGCTGTTACCGCGGTGCTGTCGCTTCTAGGTCTCAGTAAACTACGAGCCCCAGCTGGAAGCAGCGTGAAAATCAGGGTGAGAGCGAGATGCGTTCGAGGCCGGAGCTAGGGGCGTCCACATCACGGCCTCCAACCCTCCTTCGCTCGGGACGGCAAGATGCCTCCCGCGTGCCCACAGGACCTCCCCGAACCCGGCCTCCTCGCCTCCAGCCATCCGTGTTGTTCCCGCACGCCCAGTAAGGGCGCAGGGGCAAGGGCTGGTGGGGTGGGGGGTGGGGGGTGGGGGGGCAGGCTCGCGAGGTCTTGGGGGCTCCTTGACGTTTAAACCATCGTGCCGGCCCACGTACGGCTGCTCGGATGTGGCTGGTTTCTCCCCCAGCCTCCGCGGTGGGCGTCCCTGCCTCCCGCCTCCCGGCCCATCAGGAGGCGGCCGCGGTCACTGCTTTCTTGCCGTGGGCTCTTCCCGTGTGGGAACGTAATGTGTCCAGGTTATCTCTATCCTCCTTCTCTGATGAGTGAAAACTGCGGTGGTGTTAAAAATATATCCACCTTGTCTTCTTTGTCAAGGGGAGTGGCGGTTACTGTCCTCAGTAACCAGAATGGAGACACCTGGGCCTTCTGTCCTCCAGCCCTGCCAGACGGCCCCCCTCTGTGCTGGGTGTCTCGAGAAGCCACATTTGGGCTCTGTTGGGTTTTCACCCTCATACTCTGGTGTTCTGTTCTCAGTTCTCTTCTCCACGTCTTTCTTTTGGCTTAATTCTTTATAGTTTTGGACTTCTATGGACTTGGTTGAATGAGGAACTTCTCAGAGTTCATACTTAGATAATAGATTCTTAGCCTTTTTCTAATATACGTGCATCCATTTAAAGTCTCTGCAGAGACTTTTAAAGTCTGGCTGCGTCCTGTACATTCTGATGTTTGTATTTTTATTGTCATTCAGTTCAAGGTGTTTTCTAATGTGTGTCGTGATTTCTTTTTTGACCACTGATTTCTTCGGGAATACGTTGCTCACTTTCCACGTGTTTGGATTTTTAAAAATAATCTATCTTCTTTTAGTTTCTAGCTGAATCTCGCTGTACTCGGAACTTCATATGATTTCACACTGCAGAGGTTTGCGGACTTGCGGTCAGTGTTGGGAAATGCCCTGAGTCTGTGCTGGGGGACGTGCATTTTGCAGTTGCTGGGTGCACAGGTCGACGCGGGTTTTTCGGATCACAGTCATTAACTGTCATCTTCAGAACTTCTGATTCATTGGTTTTGTCCATATGTATTGGTTTTGTGTATAAGATGAGATGTAAGGGTCAAAATCCATGTTCTTCCATGGGGATAGTCTGTCGTTTTAGTGCCGTTGATGACCTGAATTGCCTTGGTTGGAAATGTATTGACCGTGGGCATGCGGGCCCACCGCTGGGCTCCCGTCTGTTGCATTAGTCTGCTCACATGTGGTCGTGCCAGTGCCACGTCGTCTTGATGGCTGCAACTTTACACACAGTCTGGGAATTAGCTAGTCTGTGTCTTCTAACTTTGTTCTATTTTTTTCTAAATGATTTAAAACTTTGAAACAATAATTTTCTGTGAAATAAGCCAATGCTGTCATCGTGGCTTTTTATTTCACATTGTCAAGTCCACAACTTTATGACTGAAGCAGATCCCCCTCCCCCCCCCCGAATCAAAGAACTTCTGTCACAAGAGGAACAGCCCTTATTTATCTGAGAGACGGCATGTTAGAGTGACAGAGCGTGAGCGAAGGCTCTGAAATCTGGAATATATTCCCGGAAGGGCTTTCGCCCATCAGGATGTTCGAGGTCAGCAAACTCTTTCCCATTTATCTGCCAAGTGGAGGTGATAGTGATCAGAATTATCACAAAGACAGGCTGAAAAGTTACACAAATGCACACTTAGAACTGTAATCAACTGTTGGAATGTAAATGTCACCCCTTAGGGTTCCTCGTGTAGAAAGTCTAAAACAACTCTGTGACGTGAACTGTGGTGTGAAACAGGGGTCGTGTGTTCGTTAATATAAACTGCTGTGTTGTTGTCCCAAACTTATTATCCACGCTTTTGGTATTTTGAAGAGCAGCTTTAATGGCCCAGCTGACGTTCTCTGAGGCCACTGTCAGGTGCGGAGAGCAGGAGGGCCGCGTGGGGTCTGCACCTGACCTGCCCCATGCCTCTTCAAGAACTGTGGCCAAGTTTGTTTCTCTTCCTCTGGGCTGCAGTGTCCGTTACCAGCTGCTCAGGCCAAAACTAACTGACTCTATGTGTGTGTGTGTGTGTGTGTGTGTGTGTGTGTGTGTACAGATGCTGAAAACATGAGCCATTTTGTAGGGGTCAGTCAGAAGACAACAGCCAATGTTCCCAGAAACGGAGTGGTCAGGTTTCCTTAAAAAATGTGCAGAGATTGTGTTTCTGGAGATGAGGGCTCGAGTTAAAAGCAAACAAAAATACCACAGAACATATAACAATTTGTTTCCTGAAGGGTTTGTGATTCTGAATTTGGATCTGGTTCTCTTAAATACCTATTGAACCTCTCGTGGAATGTGGCTCTTTGAAAAGAAACACATTAATACAAACTCTTCCTTTGCAGCTATCCGAGCAACGTGGGTGATAAACCCTTTCTTTATTACTTCTGAATTCACCGTGTGGGGGCAGTTTGGCAGTGAATGGAGATCAGAGCAGAAAGATAGTTTCCAAACAGAAATCGGAAGTAATCCAGCTGGCTGGTTGGTCAAAACCGTGGAAGGAGACCGGCTTACGCGCCCCCATCTTTTCCACAGTGCCCTCCCCTGTACCTGGGCTGTGATTGTGGTTGAGTCTGGGGGGAGGGAAATAATCCCATGTTGGCGGATGCCAGGGATGGCCCCGAGCCTGGCGCCAGGTGTGTCCGGGTCCCCTGTGGCCTGCTGGATGCCGTCTCTTTCCCAGGCATCACCAGAGACACTGCCCTCTGCGCAAGGAATTTAAGTTCGGTCGCGGGAGCGAGGAGAAGTCGGTCGAGAACAAAAGAACAACATCCTTTATGTACAGAGTTCTAAGCCTGCAGATACATGGGTTGGGTTTGTTAGGAAAGGCTTCTCAGGAGAGGTGAGGACACCACTTGGCCTCGATGGCGAGGCCACCGCATCTGGTGGTGTCAGCGCGGCATCCCTTGGGCCTTCGTGGGCAGAACGGGTCCAGCTGTGGAGCAGGGGAGAGGGGACACTGCGGTGAGTGGGAGAGAGTGTGAGGAGGTTAGCCTCCTGTGGGTGGGGTCAGTGGCACAGATGTGGCTATTATCTGCACGCTCCTTTTTCGTGTTTTAGCTTTTTGTTCTCCAAGGATTTCAGAAATCTGTGCAGAGGCTTGGGGACAGGCTGTCGTGAGAGTTTACTTACTTTATGTGACGGCCCGCTTTCTTTCCCCCTGGATTCCATTCATTCATCTTTCTTTCCCTATAGAAAACGTCAAGTCCATTTTATTTCCTTCTTCCCTCCTTTTTTTTTTCTTTAATCAGATCTTCTTTAATTTTTTGAAAATGTTTATTTTTAAGCGGGAGAGAAAGCACATGAGCAGGGGAGGGGCAGAGAGAGAGAGGGAGACACAGAGTCTGAAGCAGGCTTCACGCTGTCGGCACAGAGCCTGATGCGGGGCTCAGCCCCGTGAACCGTGAGATCATGACCTGAGCCGGAGTCAGACGCTCAATGGACTGAGCCCCCCAGGTGCCTCCCAATCAGACTTTTTACGTTGCTGTTATGTGCTCGGCTTTGGGAAGACCCACATAAGCAAGATGCAGCCCCATGTGGGAAAGCGGGCCCACCTGAGGGGAAGACACGGGCCGGTGGGCGCACGGGGTGCGAGAGCCGTGTGCACGTGAGGACAGGGGTGGTGCTGCACACGCCGTGTGGGGCTCACACGCCAGACATGTGGCTCCGAGGACGAGCCCCATCCGGCCGGGAGGAGAAGCACAGCTCCCCCCACTCAGTTCGGATGGCCGCCCGGGAGACCGGGAGGGACATCGGAGCCGCGTCACGGCGCCGTGGGCCCTCCCGCCTCGGACAGAGCAAGAGTGAGAAGGGACGGTTGCTTCTTGCGTAAACGCTTTGCCAGAGGGGGCTTCCTGCAGGTTGTGTTCTGCGGTGTGAAACGAACTTGGGAGCTTCCGGCCGGTTGGCACGGTTGTCCTGTGGTGCGTCCTCTGGGGCGGGCCACCGGGATGGGGACAGGAGCCCACGTGTGCCGCTTGCCTGCTCTGGCAGAAGCGCGGCTGGGCACCTCGCGTTCTGCGGTCCTGCGGTCCTGCCTCCCATGGTGGCCCAGAGGCCTTGTGTCCTGCATGTCCCGGGTGAGGACACTCAGCCTCTCGTATGGAGAAGGCAGTAGCGTTGGGGTTGAAACCCCGTTTCCGCCTGACCCCAGGGCCCCGGAGATTCCGCTGCATTGCACTCTTTCCCTTGAGAAAAGACAGAATCTTGTTCTTGGATCGAATAAAAATTTGCCTTGTCGACTACAGATCTGATAAAGCCGCAGGGGAGGTGTGGGGACAGAGGCCTGGCACAGGGCAGCAGGAGCCGAGTCAGCACGGACAGAGACTGGGGTGTCCGGAAGGCCCGGGTCGATTCATGTCACTTCGGTGATGCTTTCACAGCTCAGAACCGACAAGGGAAAAAAAAAAAAAACTGTGGCAGCAAGTTCTCTGGGCTTTTCTTTCTTCTTCCTTTTTCCTATTTTAGCCCCAAACGTGTACCTTGCTTGATAGTTTTCTCATGAAACGGCTGAGCAGGAAAATGGCTGGCCGCGGTGTCCTGGGCTCCTGCAGGTTCCTGGCGCTCATCCCGGCGTCAGTGCAAGGCGGCGAGTTTGGGCATGTGTGCTGAGATCCCGTTGCAAAACCCCTACCAGGATACCTGGGCCTTTGGCACTTCAGTTCTGCCCCGAAGGTGCTTGGGTCGGACTCAAACTGCAGTTTAGTTCCAAAAGGAACAGAAGACGTTTTGAAGGAACCACCGGCTAACTTCTGCCTTACCAGAATGCACGGCCCGCCGCCCCGGATCCCGGTCTGTCCTGTTCGCTGCACATCCCCGGTGACCACAACCACGTCCAGCTCACTGCTGGAGCTCAGTGGTGATGGAGGGGACGGCGGGTGACCGTGGGGGCGCTGTGAGCACTGGCGGGGCTGAGGATCACCACGCCCGTCCGTCGAGGCCGGGAGCCCCTCTGAGCCGCCGGCGTCAACGGTGAGGACGCTCCCCGTGGTGACGGTGACGATGACCGGAGCAGCACCGCGTGCCAGGTGCCGGCTCAGGCATTTTGTAGAGCGGGTCTCGTTTTCTCTTAATTTGATCACAGCCGTGTACATGGCGGGACAGGCCACCCTGACCCTCCTTCCTGTGCCGGTGAGGAAACGGAGGCTCAGCGCGGTCGGGGCCTCGAGCTGGTAGCTGAGGTTCTGGCTTCACATTTCGCTGAGAAGATGGAGCCGGCCAGACAGGAGCGTCCCCAGACTCCTGCCACCAGATACGTCGGCCTCTCTGTGTCCCCCTGCCTTCTCTGGACCCCGCCCTCCTGCTGCCTCTGGAAGACCCTCTTCTGCTCGCCTCCTCCCCGGGAGCCCCTCGGTCACTCCCCGCCCCCAGCAGAGGGGCTTTCTCTCTCCTCCTCCGTGCTCCGGGGAGCTGCACCCTCCCGCCTCGCCCCCGCTTCCCTGGCCGCTCCAGTTCGTTCTTGCACGAGCCTCGCCCCTTTGGCTCAGCCCCCAAGTGCTGACCGGCTCTGGTCCTCCTCCTGGGCCTGCGTCCTGCTCTGTCTGCCCTCCCTCTGGCGACTCACCCCCCACCCCCGGGCTCTTCTCCCCTGACTGCCTAGTTCACTTCCAGCTCTGTCTGGGAGCTTGCCTTTGCTTCTCCCCCACCCGCTGCTGCTCTCTGCCCCCCCAGCCGCCTCGGAGTGGGCGCCTCCCTCCTGCCCCGCCCACCGGCAGGGCCTGCTGGTTCTCCAGAATCTTCCAGAGGCCACTGTTCGGCTCCTTCCTGCCATCGCCCCAGCCTGCACTGCCCCCTTCTGTCCCCCGAGCCACCGCACGAGGGCCCGACTCCTTTCCTTCTACGTGTCCGTGTTCCTCCCTCTGCAGCGCACGTGCGGTCTAGCACTTCTGCCGGGGCATGCTCCCTGTTTCAGGCACTGCCTCCGGCCATTTCAGTCTCACAGGTGGGACCGTCGCGTGTCTGCGTGGCAGGTGGGAACACTGAAGCACAGAATAGGTCACTGGTTTGCCCAAGATGAAGGGCAGGATGAAAACCCAGGCAGTTGGGCTCTGGGGCCCGCGCTCTCGGCCCCTGTTCCATACCGCTTCTCAGAAAGTCGATCCCGTCACCCCTGGGCTTCTCACTGCACAAACCCAGCCCCCCTCGCTGGCCTGAGCGTGCTCTGTGACCCTCCTGGTGGCCTCTCCCCCGTCTCTGCCACACGGTACTAGGTGCTGTCCTTAAACACTTCACATCCGCCACAGGGCCTTTGCACCCGTTGGTCCCTCTGCCTGGGCGCCTTTTCCGCCAGTTCCTCACGTGGCCACATCCTTCTGGCCATTCGACTCCTGGCTTACGTGTCACCTCAGTGAGGCCTCCGGATCTTACAGATCAGCCACTCCCCTTTTGTTAAACATCACCTTCCAGTCTTTGGGCCCTTCTGCTGTCTTTCCCTTCATGTTTGGGGGGTACCCACTGTTCACCGTGATCTCTAGATAATCCTGGACTGGAAGGCCCGTGAACGCAGGGCATGGCCTGTGTCAGTCCAGGATCGGAGACACGTCTGGTGGGTGAGTGAGTGAACAGATAGCATCTTAGAACTTAAAGCCACGTGCTTTCGCGCCCACGGATTTTCCTCCCACGCCACGTGTCCCTGCCTTTGCGAGAGCTCAGACGTGTCTACACCTCTTACAGGTGATCCGAGAGGTCTACAGTGGCTGCAGCGGCCCAGCGGATTCAGAGGGGCCTCCGCCATCAAGCTCCCCAGTGCACAAGACGGAGCTGGAGAAGGTAAGGGCGTGTTTCTTCCCGGGAGTGGTACTCTTGCAGTCGATGTAGGCCTCCCTCAGAGTCTTGGTGACATTCTCTGAGGATTCGAGCACTTAAAGTTGGGAGAAAAAATGCAATTCAGCTGCTTATGCCTCAAGTGCCTACTCCGTACAAAGCCTGAGTTAGTCACTTCGTAGACTGCGTGGTTGGTTTGAGGTTCCCAGCGACAGACACAGAAACAGGGCTAAAGGTGTTAATGGATTGGAGCTGCTCAAAGTCGTGGCTGTTATGTGGCTGCTCTGCGTGCCGCTCTGCCCGTGTGTGTCTGGAATCCAGCAGGCGCTACACAAGTGCGCCTTCCCGAAGACCCGGGATGCGATCATTCCCTGCAGACCAGGGTACGTTCCCTCTCTGCTCTGCGAGCGTTTCACCTGTGGGAAGACGCAGTGAGCGCCCCGCACAGGGGCTGGAGGGTTGGCCTTTCTTGCCAGAAACGTGTAAGCCCGTCACTGTGGCGCACACGCCCATCCCCCTCTGGCCGTGCTTCCTGTGTCTGTACACGCGGAGATCTTCTGTGGGTAGCCTGGGTCCCGGGAAGCTTCTGAGTCCCCCCTGTCTGCCCCCCCCTGTCTGGCTCCCACAGCCAGGGAATGGATCCTTCTTTGTCTCTTCTCGTTTTAGTCTGGATTCTGCAGGAAGCAGAACTGATAGGGTGTGTGTGTTATCAACGTATAAAATTTAAATATAAAATGTTTTATATAAGATCATGTGTGTATGTGCACAGATACACACACACAAGTACACACTCATTTATACGTGAGGGGATTTATTATGCGGAATTGGCTTATGTGATCATGGAGGCTGACAAGTCCAAAATGTACGGCGTAGGTCTGTGGGCTGGAGATGAAGTCTGCGGGCAGTCTTCTGGAGAATCCTGCCTTGCTGGGGAAGGCTGGTCTTTCTGCACGGTGCAGACCTTCACCTGATTGGGTGAGGCCCACCCACACCGTAGCGGGGCAGTCTCATCCACCCCACCGACCGCCTCCAAGTTGACACGTAAAATTAACCTCACAGGCCTCACCCAGACGTTGGGACATGGCGGGCCTGTTTGTTTTTCTCCCGATAGCAAAACTAACGCCTGTTCGCTGTAGAAACTCAGAAAGGCCAAGAAATAGAAACAGGACGAAGGAAGTCACTCGTGAGGCCACCGCACGGAGGAGGAAGCTCCCCGTAGCAGTGCGTAGGTTTAGCTGGCTTGGATGGTCTGATGCATAGCATGGCTTATGCTTTTCCTCCATTACGTGTGTGTCATGAGCAACGTTCCCAGTTTTGAAAGCTTGTAAGGGGCAGCAAACACGTGTTTGCTTGTTCGTGTTCAGCACGTGTCTCGTACCAAAGCCCTGTGCCTCTGCTGCTGTTCGGATCGGTCCCCCGCCCCAGGCCCGTCTCCCTCTTCAGACAGATCCAAACGGCACGGCACTTGGAGTCTCTCCCACAAGTCTTTGCTGCGTCTCTGTTACCTGAGATTAGACTCCCAGGAGCTGGCCTACGAGACCAAGCGGTGGAAATCTTTTCTAAGATTTCGCTTCCTGTTGCTAAGCACGCTGCTTTCTAGACAGGCTGCTCTGGGGCCCATTCGCTATGGGCAGCACGTCAGGGCCCCCCATTCACCATCCCTTGGCCGTTCTCCTTCTCTCTGGTCTCCAAGGCTGTCCTGTTAGTGCCTGGCCAGGCCTGCCAACCCGGAGCCCAGGGGTGCTTCCTGGCCCGAGACCGGAGCAGTGCCGGCTCGCAGCCGTTCTGTCCCTGGCACCCGGCACATGACCGGTTCCCACTAAATGACGCAATTCCCTCAGTGCGGCTCTCCCGGGCCCCGCCGCGGGAGTGCAGGTGCCTGTCTGCCGTCCCGGGCAGCACGGCCCAGACCCCGCGTTGGCAGCAGATGGTGCGTGGGCCCTGGTATCCTCCAGATCTTTTCTCTGTCTCTGGCCGAGGCTCTGTGGGGCTGGACCCGAGGTCCACTTCCTCCACCATGATGCCACGGGTCTCTGGCCAGGATGGAGATTCCGGCTCTAAACACTACCCCTTCTTCAGATGCTGCTCAGGGTCCTGAGGACGCTCCCTATATCAGATGCCGGACGCAAACGATTGCACGGATGCGCGTGTGCCCTTGGGCGCTTTTGACAGCGGCTGGGCTCTGTGTGTCCTCAGAGTGTTTGTTACGAGCAGATCTTTGACCTTCCCCCGTAATTGGCAGACAACAGGAAGAAAGGAGATGGGTGGTGGGCTGTTTATTTCTGGGAGGATCGTGTGGCTCGGTGAGGCTTGGTGAGGGGAATGTCCTTTTGCAATCTGAATGTTTTTCAAAATTGCTTGCAAGAGGTGACGTGGGTGAGGGGCGGTATAGAGCGCGTGTAAGCACCGCCACCTTGGCGAGTTCTTCCCTCTTCCCCGCCGTCTGGGAGCTGTAGCAGCGAGCCGGCCAGCGGTGCGCCCCGTGCTCGAGCCCCGGCTCCTTCTGGGCTGTCGCAAACTTGGCCCGCGCTTCCTCCCACTGCGGAGAGGGCTTTTGACTGACCCGGGATGCGTCACTCGGCCAGCGTGAACCACCGTGTGCATAACTTGGTCCTTTGTGCCCTCACAGAAACTGTCTTCTGAGAGGCCGAGCTCCGACGGGGAGGGCGCTACCGAAAACGGAATCACCGTGTGTAATGGAAAAGAACAAGGTGAGTTCTGCTCGTGCCGAAAACACGTAAACCACAAAGCAAAAACCAAAGTGAGAAACAAAATTTAAGAAACTAGTCGGCTTTGTGAACTCTGAGACCATCTGCTCGGTGGCTCGGTCGTGTGTGTCATCGCCCAGAAGTGCACGGAAACCCCCTTGGACGATGCGAGCCCATGTGTTCGCCTGCCGTCCTGCCGAGCCCTGGCCTCGGTTTTTCCCCATCGTCCTGCGGGTGCCCTGCACATATTTAAACCTTCGGGCTCCCAGACCTGATGTATCGCCAAGAGGAATTTGCAGTGGGGAGACCTGGGTGTCCGTGAAGAGTGAGTGGGCAGTGTGGCCGGCAGCCCGTGGCCCGCTCCACGTCACCTGCATGTAGCCCAAGAGCCCAAGCAAGCCCTCCCGCTGTGTGAGGGCCCTTCCCAGCGTCCCCTGTGCAGGACGCCAAGGCCAGGCTCACAGACTTCTGGTCATTTGAAATCAGAGGTTATGAAAACGTCTTTTATTCACCTTCACGTAAAAACCATTTGTGTAAGCCGTGGTTCAATACACACGACATAAAATTGACCACGTCGACCATTTTGCGTCCACCTCGGCCGCGTTAAGGACGCTCACGGACTTGTGCCGCCGCCCACCATCCCCGTCCAGGGCTCTTTTCGTCTCGTGAGACTGGCGCTCTGTCCCCAGGAAGCAGTGGCTCCCCTGCCCTCCTTGAGCCCCCGTGCCCACCGTTTTCCCTTCTGTCTCTGTGAGCCCGACAGCTCGAGGAAACGCACATGAGTGCAGCCGTACGGTACTGTCCCTTCGTGGCCGGCTTGTTTCACTCACCACGATGTCCTCAGGGTCCGTCTACATGGGAGCACCTGTCAAGGTGTCCTTCCTCTTAAGGCTGGCTGCCATCCCGTTGTCTGGACGGACCAGGCTGGGTTTATCCGTTCCTCCATCAGCAGACGTTTGGGCTCCTCCGCGTTTTGGCCGTCGTGAATGGAGCTGCTGTGAACGTGGGCGTATGGAGTTTGAATTCTCTTTTTCTAAGTCAGCTTCACAAGGCGTAAATTTGTGCAGTAAAATCCACGCTTTTTGGCACATAGTTCTTTGAGCTGAGACAAACACGGGCCTCTAACCATCACCGCAGGCAAGATGTGGAACGTTTCTGTTACCCCGAAACGCTCCCTCGTGCCCCCGGCAGCCACTGGCGTGTATCGTGTCCTCTCCAGAAGGCCCTGCGAGTGGAATCAGGCGGTACGTGGCCTTTGGGTCTGGCCTCTCTGTCCAGCTCAGCGCCCTGCACATGCGCCCACACTGTAGCACGCCCCACAGTCTGCTCCTCTGTGTGGCTGAGCCGCATGCCGGCGTGTGTGGACCACGGCTTGGGTATCCCCCCACCGCCTGGACAGCTGGGGGTTTCCAGGTTTGAGCGCAGTGAGCAAAGCTGTCCTAGACATTCGCAACAGGTTTTCGTTTCTGTTGGATAAAAATCTAGGGGCGTGGCTTGTCAGTCGTGTGCATTCTCACCACCTTGCCGCTGTCATTTTGTTTTCTTCTATACATTTCGGCCCTTTCTGTGGGTGTATGGAGCTACGTAGTTGTGGCTTGAACTTGCACTTCCCTGAAGATTAGCGATGTTAACTGAGCATTTTTAACGTGCTCATTTGCCTGCCACATCTCACCCGAAGAAACGTCTGCCCGGATCTTTTGCCTGTATTTGTATTGGGTTTTTGTTCATATTGTCGACTCTAGAGAGTTCTTTAATGTTTTGAATATAAGTCCTTTATCAGTGTGTTTTGCATGTAGTCTCTCCCAGCCTGTGGCTTGTGTCCTTCCCGGGGTGTGTGGCCTGAGAGGAGGCTGGGATTTGTGGGTCGTGGGGACATTTCCTCTGTGCAAAGCCAACAGCCTGTGTGCTTGCAGCCCCATGACCTTGGCTTCCCAGGGGAGCGTTCCGCCCACCCAGCGCAAATGCACTGTGCCGAGCAGGCGTCTCCCAGCTCTGAAAGGAAGTCCCCTTAAACCAAATAGCAATCCAGGCACTAAGAATGTTAAAACCCAAGTAAGCTGGCCTACTGTGATACTACAAGCTTCACGCCAGAAGGTCACGATCTCTGCCTTTGCCCCTGCGATTCCCTAGCTCGGTCGTGTCTGGGTGTAATTTTAGTCTTCTCCGTCGGAAGTTACTCAGTGGAAGGTATCATCTGCGTCTTCCGTGGGCACATTATGTGTAATCAAAGCCCGAAAAGCAGTCTTTACACTTTGCCCCAAAACAGAATAACATACAATCTCCGGTCCCTGCTCGGATGTTGAGGCACGGCACACATTGTTGGTGTCTGTCCTTGTTTGCCATTTCCTCTCCTGGGTCCCTGCTGGAAATTAGGTTCGCAGAATGATACGAATGTCTGTATATATGTGTGTGTGTGTGTGTGTGTGTGTAGAGAGAGAGGGGGAGAGAATATATCTGTACCTAAGCACCCACCTTCTCACTCATGACCGATTTGCAGTCGAGAGATTTCAACACAGCTCCCCATGTCCCTAGCCGTCTTGTGACTCAGGTTCTCCGCTGGCCGTAGGGATGTGTCTGGGCTGATGATATTTATGGCTTTCAAAATGCTGGGAGTTGGCTTTGCTTCGGTGGTCTGTCCCTCACTGCCTGCCAAGCACTGACGGTGTGTGACGTTTGGACCCTGCGGCTTTCCCGGTCTCTGAATTTATTGGAGAGTTCTGAGTCTTGGAGGTGTCTTCATAATTCCATTACGTGTGTCAAATCCTGCCTTCTGTGTAGCAAGCAGCATCAACACATTCTCACGTCCCTACATACTTTGGCTCTTCCTTCCAGGGAGTCCCTTCTGCTTTTGTAAAAAATTAATCAGCGGTCCTTCAGGGAATTAGAAGCATCGGGTCTTTTCTTGGTGGTCAGGTGCTTCCCCAGCAGGAGAAAATGTTGGTAGAATCAGAAGTAAATGTGACGTCTTCGCTCTGAGCCACGAGGAAGAACTCCGTGTGCTCCCCAAGCTCTGCGGAAGGGGGTGTTCAGGGCACGCCGGGAGCGCCTTCCTTTCAAAGCTTAGTTTGAACGGGACTGCGGTCAGAGGTGGTCTCGAGGCTCTTCTGAAACGCTTTGGTGTGGCCACACGGAAAGCACAATGACAGAGTCGTCCCGACCGCGGACGCCCACGTCTGGGGGTAGCTGGGGGGGTGGGGTGGGAATGCGCCAGTCCACCAAGATGGCAACAGGTTCTTGGTGTGTTATTTGAAGAGAGGAGGGGCGGGCGCTGGGAGAGCGTAGGGGAGGCGGGGTGCTTGTCCTGTGGTCCATCCATGGGCCTGTGTCACACCAGGGCTTCACGAGGTACCACGGCCTGGAGGCTGAAAGCACGGACGTTCGTTTCTCACGGTCCGCAGGCGGGAGCCCTACCTGGAGGTGCCATCAGAGCTGTCTGCTGGTGAGGGCCTCTTCCTGGCTTGCAGACAGCCGCCTCCCGCTGTGTCCTCACTTGGCCTTTCTTCCGTGTTCAGTCTCTTATTAAGAAGGGCACTGATGCTGCGGGATCAGGGCCCCACCCTTATGATCCTGTAACCCCATCACCAAATACAGCTGCACTGGGCTTGGAGCTTCAGTGCAGGGGTTCTGGGGGGCACCTACTTTCAGTCTGGAACAAAGGCTGTGTTTACCCAGAAGTTTGGCTTGGCTTCTTGTCTTTCAACCGTCGTTTCTTTCTAGAGAGGCAGTAACGGTGAACACAAAGTGACTCGAACTCGGGATGGTGCTGAGTCTGCCGGGCCAGGGAGTGCGAGAGAGGCTGGGTGGGACCGGGATGTGGGCCCGTGCCTGGTGTCCCCAGGGCCAGGTGGGATGTGAGCCTGCCCCTGGTGTCCCGTGGGTCAGGTGGGACGTGGGCCCGCGCCTAGTGTCCCCAGGGCCAGGTGGGACGTGGGCCTGTGCCTGGTGTCTCACGGATGGCAGATTGGGACTGGAGGAGAGAGAAGCACCCAACCCCCCCGCCCACCCCCATCGAGAGAGCGATCGTGTCAGTCTGTGTTACAGGGGCCTTTAGGAATGAGGCCTAGGGTTGTAATCCCTCACCCCCCCAGTCCCCTGTCTCTGAAATTATTCTGTGTGTGTTTAAGGTATGTTCCTTTGGGCCCAGGATGAGCAGGAGGGGAGAGAGGTCCTCACTTTCATTACATTGTCAAAAGACCCCTTGTGGGTTACAGATGGGGAGGCTCGAGTCACCCTGGACACGGCGACACCAGGAGGGCGATGGGGAGCCCCTCTCCCGGCCCACCGCCCTCCGTCGTGAAGCCACACTTGCCCCTCCCGGAGGCTCATTGTCCTGTGCGGTTCTGGCAAAGGTGCCTGACGCAGTGGCCGCCAGGTGAGGGGGGGTGAGTGACATCTCCTTCGCGCAGTTGCCGTGGGAGGAAAGGTCTTCCTTTGCCCCCGGTTCCGGGTGCGCTTTCTCACGCACCTTCCGATCTCTGCGAGATCCCAGACGGGGGTCCCGAGTTGCCAGACGTTTCTGTTTCCCAAGGGGAGCCGAAGTCATTTTGGTGCACAGCGTCTGTGTATTTGGTACATTCAGTGCGACTTCGTAACTTCGTGCCGTGCAGGCCAAAGCAGAGCGCGATGGGCGCAGATGGAAGCTGCCGTCCTGGGCGTTCTGGGGAGGGTGAGGGGCTGGTGGAGGGCTCCCGGGACTGGGGAGGACCCGCGTCCCCCTGTCCCTCCGTCAGCCCCTCCCCAGGCCGCTCTGCTTCTTTACATCCCTCCCTCCCTCCAGCCTCACAGCCTCCGTGTTCCTGACGCTCCCCCTGTCCAGAAGGCTCTCGCTTGGTCCAGCTGCTTCCTCGTCTCCCAGCTGGCGGTTCAAAGTGGCCCCTCCAGGCGGCTTGCCCACCGCCCAGGGCCTGTCCACGTCACCCCAGTATAGACCGTGCGGGCCCGGCTGCCATCAGGCCTCCTCTGCGTGTGACTGCATGTGTGCGTGTGTACACGTGCTTGCACACCCGTGTGCATCGTCTCTAGCACATACACTCCTTCTGAACACCTGTTTGCTGTATTCTTTTGTGTCCACGCCAGCAGTCGGCTCATAGCAGGTGCTCAATGAGTACAAATTGAGGAAAATAAAATGGACTGCGATTTATGCTCTGTCCCTGACTTTTTCCGTTAAAGTCTACAACTGACACACTCTCTCTCTCATTTCCATCGTCACTCTTAACAGTTAAGAGGAAGAAAAGTTCCAAATCAGAGACCAAGGGAACCGTGTCTAAAGTCACTGGGAAGAAGATCACCAAGATCATCGGCTTGGGGAAGAAAAAGCCCTCGACGGATGAGCAGACCTCGTCCGCGGAGGAGGACGTCCCCACCTGCGGTAAGCCGGGGTTCCCCGGCTGGGAGTGGCGCTCACCCCACTTGTGTCCTTCTTTCCTGGAGTTGCCTCTGCATCGCGCGGGCTTTTCCCAGTCGGGCTTGTGATCATCTGAATGGTGGAAAAGGCGCTACATTTCTGCCCTGATTAATAAAAGATCGCGCCGGGGTTTGAGATCATCTCCGAGGTTCTTTCAAGATGAAAAACAAATTCCTGCTGTGATCCCGTGAAGTTCTCCCAGGGTCCTTTTAAGCATTTCTGGGCTGGGGCACACGTGCCTTGGCGAGCGAAGGAGGAAGCGTGGGGCTCGGTGCGGCGTGCGTGGGGTCACCGCTGACGTCCCCCCCGGGCTACAGCGGTAGGACGAGCATCCTGGTGGTGCTGCCGCTCAGCCCGTCACCTCAAGTCCCTTCCGAGGGGCTGCCCTGTCCAGGAAGGGGTGGGCACCCGCAAAGCGGCCCCGGCCCTCCCGTGTGAACAAGGAGTCACCGGAGGAGACGTGCAGTGCGGCCTGGTGACAGAGGAGGGAAGCCGGCACAGCGGGAGAGTGTCACAGGGACCCTGGCCAGGTGGAGGCCCGGTGGGACAGCCTCTGGGGAGAAGTGGAGGGTGAGGTTGGACAGGTGTCCTGTTTCCTTGGCCACCGTGCAGCCGTTCTCAGGAGAACAGCACCGAAAGCCGGACGGCGGGGCTTTGGCCTCTATTAGGAACCGAGGGTAGGCTGTGGGTGCTCGTAGACCCGCGGCACAGCCAGTGTTCTGTCCCTGCAGGTCCCTGGTCCCCTCCCCTTGCCGACTCGCCCTGTTCACCCCTCTCTCCGCGAGCATCCATCGGCCCGGGGTATCGGGCTTTACTGGGAAGTAATGCCGCCCCAAGTGCCCGAGTTGGCCATACAGACAAGGGGAAGTTAATTCAGCAGCTGTCACATGCCAGGGCGCGAGCCGTGTGCCAGGAGGACGCTAGGGAGAGGTAGCACTGTGGCGGAGGGGCAGGCTGCGGAGTGCTGGATGCAGGCACGTGCCGTACCCCGAGGGCAGGTCACGGGGAGTCCCGGCCCCCTTCTGGCCTTGACGTCGGGGTTCGAGGAAGCCACACGCATGAGACTCCCACGGGCCCTGTAGAGACCTGTCCTTCGTCGGGCCGGGGCAACCCTGGGTGGTGGCGCACGTGCAGTGGAAGCCGGCTGGGGAGTCCTCTCAGGGAGGTCCCGTTAAGCTGCCATCTCTGGACTGTCGGGGAGCGCCCTGGTAGCGGAAGGAGGCCAAGGGTCTGGGAGCCCGTGCATTCAGGTCCCCGAACTTGGCAAATGGCAGTGGGGTCAGAGGGGCGGGCTGACTGATGCTCTGTCCACTGCCCTACGTGAAGGAGGGGGCATCACCTTGTTGAAGTTACGGCAGGGGTGGGGGCAGGGCTCTAGCACAGAGGGGTGACGCCAGGATGCTGTTTCCCTTTTGCCTCTGACTCTCTTGGTGCGGCAAGAGTCTCTGGGTGGTGTGGGACTGTCCCTCCTTTCGCACTGGCCCTGGAGGGGAGTTAGGGATTAGAGATGCGAGGAGGGAGCCATCCAAAAAAGGAAATAGAAATTCTGTCACGAAAAGCAAACATTGACGTGGGAGGCGAGCTAGACCGCAGGGTCCAGACGCCGAGCTCTGGAAGGCCTTGGCCTGCGGGAGCCTCACAGCCCGTGGAGGCGCAGCTGGCCCACGGGCCCGACGCTGCTGCTTCCCTGGAGCTCCCTTCTGCATAGCCCTTCGCTCCCCGGGAGACTCCTCTGCTCATAACCCCTCGCACACGGCCTCATTGTATTGGCCATCCGGCACTGCCAGAAAGCCTTTGCTGGTACTTTCTTGGAAACGCTTGGTCACTCAGAGGGCAGAGAGGGTGAGTCTGAAACCTGTAATATGCAGGTGTGGATTTCTATCAAGCTGCTCAGCGGATATCTTTCGTCTCTGTTAAGAGAACCTTCTCTGACAAATTTTAAAATTGTCATTTAGATCTTCGCTGGGTCCAGGGGCCACAGAAGGGGTCTGTAGAGAGAGGCAGGAGGAGAATGACTCTTCTCAATTTTTCTAGTACCTCTGTAAAGTTTGACGCAGAAAATGTCAGCTGGATAAAGGCCAGAGACGCCAACCCTGCCGAGTGGTGGCCGTGCGGCCGCTGGCCCCGTGCGGCAGGCAGAGGGGAGCTGAGCCGGACGGGCCGGAAGGACCGTGCCGCTGGGCGGGCCGACGCGAGCTCCCGGGAGCGATCGAGACCTGGGTTCAAATCCAGCCCTGCCATGAAATGCGGCCCAGCAGGTGGGCCTCCGGGTGTGTAATAACGATGCAGTGAGGGTAGGAGATGGTTTCTGCAGGCGCTCCACGGGGAGTGGGCAGGGGCAGTGGGTCCCGCGGCCGCTGACCAGGTCAGCCCAGCCAGCCCTGTACCGCTGCCCATTACCGCCCCGAGGCCCTGAAGTGATGGTGAGCGTCAGCCCGGTGCGCTCACATACCGCCACGCGCAGGCTGCGGCCCGAGACGTGCACCAGACCCCCCCGCAAAGAGGGATCTTCTGTGGGCCCCCTTCTGGTGCTTGCCTGTCCCTGTCTACACTCGGCAGGGGTCGGGAGACACGTGTCCTCATCCTCTCCGCCCCGTCTGTCCACTGCCGGACCAGCGTGCAAGCCCCACCTGGCCACCGTCTCTGTGCCCTCCAGGCCACCAGGCGCGAGCTGTGACAACTCAGGGTCCTGTGCCGAAACAAGAACTGCTTCTGCCTCCCGGTTCAGAGCCTCTGATGGTCGTGTCCCAGCCTGATCCCACAGCTGTCCCTCCCATCCTCCTGGGTCACGTTCACACTGCCTGGCTCCCTAGTCACGCCCCAGTGCCCGGCGCAGAGCCTGGCAGACAGGGGCAGTGCAGCCCACGCCCACCGACTGGCTGAATTACCTTCACCAAATTGTGGAATCTGTCTAGGCCTCAGGTTCCTCCTCTGGGAAATGGGCCCATTCTTACTTGGTCTTCTTAAGAAAGTTAAAGATGAAGTCATGAAACACTAAGCTCCACGCTTAATAAGTAATGTTGTTGTTATTTGCTCACCTGATGAGCTTATTTTAAAAAACCCAAGCAGACGGACAGACAGACCAAAGCAGCGTGAGGGCAGTCCTGGGGGGAGCAGCCTGGGTACTGAGAAATACAGAAGCGGGGGAAAGGAGAGGTCCCGGGCCTACGGCGGAGGTCCCTGGAGGCAGCATGACCTGAGCTAGTGAGAGGCCTTGCTGGATATTCCCAGGGTCCCTTCTACATCTAGCATTCTGTGACTTCGTGGAGTTGTCAACAGTAGGGTTTTTTGGCACGCGGGGAAACTCTATACCTCGCCCCTTCTGTCACAGCCTGCCCCACAGGACATCAGGTGACCTTTAATCAAGGGGGAGGAAAGAGTCCTTGACATAAGTCGCTGCCCTGGGGTGTTGGCATCCTCGTTCTTGGACACGTGAGCCTTTGGGGGGCAGGCATCTAAGGCGGGCAGGGGAGTTCTGCTGTGGGCGGGACCGGGACCAGCCAGTGGCAGCGTCAGGACGTGTGGTCTCCCCTCCTTCCCCTGGGCGTCTCCTCCCGGCCGATTGTAAGCCAAGGCTCGCCGCAAGTGAAACCACCATCACACTGGGACCAGAGCCCTCCCGAGAGGGGACCAGAGCCTGGCAGGCAGACGCCACGTTTCTCGCCCTGCGGAGAACACGGGACGCTCGGCCCCGCTCCCGCCTGCTCTCCCCAGCTGCTTGTGCTTGAGAGCACCTGGCGCTGAGGCCTGAGACGCCAGCAATCCAAACGGCCGCATGCGAGAGTGTGTGTCCAGTCTCCGGCCCATCGAGCTCTCAGGGAACCTTGAGCCTCTTGCCACGGTTTCGCGAGAAACGTTAGCGTCCAGAGCAAGACTGATCTGAAAACATCACACTGAAATTCCCAAACTGTTAAGATACACTGACGTCTCACCTGACACGATGGGTGGGATCTTATAAAAATAAAATTGCCTCCGAATTGCCTCGTGCGGTTCCTGGAACTGACCCGGACCCGGGTGGCCGTTGAGCCTGGGGGGTACGGTTCTCGCGGCAGGACCCGTCCCTCCCGGTCTTTAGCGGGCCTGGCTGCGCTTTGGCACCATCTGGTGGTGGGTGTGTGCTACAGCTGAAATGTGCATGGGGCCCATCGGGATCCGTGTCCCCCGACCCTGTGACTCCAGATGCCCTAGATGGCTGTGTGTCATTTCCCTGTGCTCCCTCCCCAGAAGATGGGATTTTTAGGCCACCCCTTTCTGGAAGAGCAAAGGGCAGCGAGCCTGGTGGTGGAGGCCTGCTGCCCGATGTGGACGCGTCACTGTGGTGTTCACTGTGTGTAGAGACCGGCCTCGCGTGCACTGTGATTTTCCCTTTTGCCTTTCCCTTTTGGGAACTGAAAACAAATCTGAGGAAGGCGTCAAATACGGTAATTTCATATGGTGTCATGCTCAAACAAAATGAGGCTCTGTCCAGTGTAACCATTCCGTTTGGGACTCAGATGTCAAGAAATTGATAGTATTGGTGACTCTGGGCCAGATTCAGCCAGGGAAGAAAATATCACGAGAGTGCCTGGACCTGTTCCAGAGATTACCATCGCCCTGGTTAGTGGAGCCGGGCTCCGTAACTGCCCCTGCCATGCTGCAGGGCCGTGTGCCCACACGAGAGTGCCCCCACGTGTCGAGCTCTGCAGTGGAAAGCCACGTGCAAGTGTGAAGGCAGTGTCATCACTGTTCCTGAGAAGACATCTAGCTCCTAGGTCTTGTCGCTCACATTCCTCAATAAATATCCTAGCGTCTCACTCCCCCATCACCCTGCGCACCAAGGCCGGGTTCCCGTGATGCTTTCCGAGGTTCCAACAATCCAGGCACCTCCTGTCCCCCCAAGGCCGCCCTGTCCCTGAACTGCTCCTGCCAGCCCCAGTCACAATGTCTGTCAGTGCCCTGGAGCCCACCGCCTCCTGGTGAAACTTGGTCACCCGTGTGTCCACTAAGTTCCTGGAGAGCAGTCGCTGGCCTGAACAAGTCACAGGTCCAGAGAGACCCCCTCCTTCACAAAGGAGCCCTTTCAGACTCCGGTTGGACTCCAGCCTCTCTTCCTGTCCCTGCAGCCTCTCCTAGGTGTGTGAGACACGAGGAGCTCAGGTCCCAGGCACTTGAGCCGATGGGCTGGCTTCTCCCCTTGTTCCCCAGTTTCACAAGTACAGCAACTTAGCCCCAAATGAAAATTCTAGTTCCAGGAGAAGCAGTGCACCTTGCGGTAGAACCGATGTCACCCTGAGCCAAATGAAGACTTAACATTTTACCTGTGCATTTTATGCATGAATTCATCGAGCAAATGATTATACGTGATGTAGAAAGCACCACTATGGGCCCTGTAACTTACCTGTGTGTTGGGGGTTTTGTTTTGTGATTGTGATTTGTGTATAGCATTTATCCTTTGCTAATGGAGCGTGTAAGACGCAGGACTGTGTGTGTTAGACGTGGAGAGAAGCAAAATGCGTGCTCCCAAACCCTTTGGAAAAGGCGATACAAAACCCGAATTGGAGAGACTTTGTTTTGTTTTTGAGCAGGGTGTGGGTGTGGGTGTGGGTGTGGGTGTGGGTGTGTGCACACGCATGCGTGAGTGGGAGGAGTAGTGCAATGACTTGTGAAATCCTTGTATCGTTTCTTCCTTTCTGGCCAGGGTTCTAAGCCCCACGCACTCCCTTCCTGCGTCTCAAGGGCGGGGGGCAGCCATCTCCTAGCATCACGGAGCGGGAGGAAGCAGCAGCCACCCTGTGAAATCTGGTTTCCTGCCCTGTTAGTTCACATACCGATGGTGTCTTTAGTGTCAGAGACCTACGCCTTCAGACTCCGGCGTTCCCGTCCCGTCTGGGTGCACTCCACCAGTCGGACAAAATCGTCAAACGCGAGGGCTGCGGGAAAGGCCAGGAGGCATCTTTGCCTTCTTTCTGTAGGACTCTCGTGCCCAGGACCTTCCATCATTTGCTCGAATGCACCCAGCAGCGGGGGACTCAGCGCCCCCCAAGGCCTCCTATTCCTTGCAGAGTAGGAGAATAGAGTTTCCTTTTTGGGTAGTGTTTTTCTCACGTGATGCCACAATCTGCCTCCCGTAACTTCTGCCCCGGCTGTGTCATTGTGCAGCTGCCCGGAGTGAATCTCGTCCTATTCCATATGGTGTCCCTTTGGTCATGTAAGACGACCACTGCGTCCTTTCCCTCCCACCCTGCAAACACCGAGGGCTCAGCTCGGCCAGCCCGACCCCAGATGGCCACGAAACCCTTAACCTTCCCAGAACCACTCCCTGGCATGCACCCCCCCCCCACCCCCAATGCGGGCCCTCAGGGGCTTCTGGGGGGAGGGGGCGCCTGCCTTCCCAGGAGTCCCCGACTCTGCGTGAAGTGAGCCGCTGGGTGGGGGCAGCCCTTCCCGTTGCCGTAAACTTGCACTTGCAGGTGTGCGGGGGGCGGTTCCGCGCTGACCGTCTCCGTGGTCCCCTTGCAGGCTATCTCAACGTGCTCTCCAACAGCCGTTGGCGGGAGCGCTGGTGTCGGGTTAAGGACAACAAGCTCATTTTCCACAAGGACAGGACCGACCTCAAGACCCACATCGTTTCCATCCCTCTGCGCGGCTGTGACGTGATCCCCGGTTTGGACTCCAAACACCCCCTGACCTTCCGGCTGCTTCGCAATGGACAGGAGGTCGCGGTGCTGGAGGTGAGGTGCTGCCCGAGGCCACCCTCGGAGACCCGCCGGGCGCTTTTCCTTCCTGCCCGGTCCCCGCCGCCGGCCCCGGGGCACCGTGCTTCCGGTCGTGTCCCTCGTGCGTGCCATGGGGACCTCCTCTCTGTGATGGTGCGAGTAGCCAGCGCCCCCTCCCACTGCACGGTGCAGGCCCCCCGTCTCCAGACGCCACCTCGCTTCCTGTCGTGTGCGCACATTGGCGTGGTTAAATACACGGTTCCACACAGCACACTGCTTTTTCACAGTAAAGTCACCCCTTTCTCCCCTAACGATGGTCTACCTTTGAAACAATGGTATTTCTTTCACTTGCCCTTCGGAATGTTCTTCACAGACAGAACAGGTGTTTTTAGACAACCTTAATAGACGGCGGCTCACAGGCCAGTCACACGGAAATCCCAAAAGGACACCTTTCGCTTTCAGGAGCCCTCTGCTTGGTGTGCATGCGTTACGTGCTTGCTGGCTTTTTGGGAACTTCTTATTCGCTGACGCGGAAAAGCAGTCGACACTGGTTTCTTCATTATCTGCTGACAACTTCCGATTTTATTTTTCATCTATTATACTATTAATTTATTTCTACCCCCTATTAATTCAGACCTTCTTTTTTCTGGCCCTTTGTTCATTCACATTACCATGACTTAGACACGAAGACACGCACATGCACACACATGTGTCCACAAACACCAGGCGTGTGAACTTCAGAGCACGTGGGCACGGGCTGTGCAGTCGATGGTCTGGGAGGTCTTGATGGGAGACAGGTGTTTGTTCCAGAGACTCTTTTCACAGAAACTGTCTCCGACAGGGGCGGGACCAGACTAGCACTGGAGTGCTCCCTCCCACGGGGCTGCAGGCCTGCAAAGCTGGCCAGGACCCACTATGTGCTCTGGGCCCCGGGCCCCGTGCTGTGGAACAGCGGGATCACACTGCGTCTTTTTCCCCTCATGGCCCTTTGATCCGCCTGTAAAACAGGAGTGTCAGGCCGGAATCTGCACTTTTGCAAACGTGGGCCGAAAGCCGTAGAGTGGGCGCAGGGGAGAGAGGTGAAAACCCAAAGGAGGAGACAACGTCCTCGTTGTGAAACAAGGCGGGTCGCGTCTCCCGTGCGAGCTGAGCCTGGGCAGCAGACCTGGGGCGGGGAGCCAGGGAGGGAAGGCGCCCTTGTGCGTCTGCAGCCCGCGGGCGGGGCGGCCCCTTCCCCGTGTTTCCTCCCTGTCCCCGTCATTAGTCACGCGCACGCACACGGCCACCCGCAGGCAGCCCCACCTCGGTCAGTCATGAGATGCGGCACGCCAGCCAGTAACTGTAATCTGTATGTCTTCTAAGGTCACTTTAACTTTTATTTGGAGGCAGTCTCAGAATTGCGGGAAAGTTGTGCTAGCAGTGGGAAAATCTCCAAGCACCCTCCACCGTATCCCGCAATAGAAGCGACCTGCCGTGTGCGGGATCTTGGGCGCTCCCCCCGCACCCCCTTCCTCTCCTTCTGTGTAACGTTTCTCAGACTTTTACGGCCACGTTGCCCCTTTATTCCTTCAATACTTCCTTGCACATGTGCTAAAAACAGAAGTATTCCCTTACCGAAACCGCAGTATAATTATCAAAATCAGGAAATGGTCGTTCACACCCTCCTGTTACCTGATTCTTCGACCTTGGTCGGCTTTTCTGATCTCCACAGTGTTCCTCGAAGGCACGAGGAAACCCCAGCCAACGCCTCTTGGTCCAGCTGGCTCTTTTCCTGGCACAGAGACGTGCAGAGGTTACAGACCAGTTACTGCATGGAGGCCTTCGGTCTGGGCGCATCTCTGTCTCCTCGCTGTTAGACTGCGGGCAGGCCTCCCTGGCGGGAGCCGTGGAAGCAGGGCTGTGTGCTGCAGGCCACATGGGCAGGCGCATCCGTCACTTGGCCCCTCGGCTGGTGGTGGTAACTGATGCCTTGGGCAGGGTGTCTGCAAGGCTTCCCCCTGCAGTTACTGTCTTCCTTTTGTCTTTTTTTTTTTTTTTTTTAATTTTTTCAGTGTTTATTTTAGAAAGAGAGAGAGCATGAGCAGGGGAAGGGCAGAGAGAGCGGGAGACACAGAATCCGAAGCAGGTTGCAGGCTCTGAGCTGTCAGCACCGAGCCCGACACGGGGCTCAAACTCACAAACTGAGAGATCGTGACCTGAGCCGAAACCGGACGCTTAACTGACTGAACCACCCAGGCGCCCCTCCCTTTGTTTTTAAAAGCATCATGGGGAAGTTACTTCGAGGCCGTCTGTGGAAATATCCTGTTATCACTCAGAATTTCACCTGCTAATTTTGGCATCCATTGATGAAGCGACCATCGTCGTGGTAACTAAATCACACTTTGTGCTCCTTAGTTAGCCTCTACTGTAAGGAAGGTTCTCCCTTCCTCCCGTTAATTATTAATCCCTTATGTACGTATATCTGCGGGGACTCATGGCATATTGTTTTTCTCAGTGATTATAATGCCTTATTTGGTGGAAAACTCCCAGATTTGGTCAGCAGAAGTCCCTCTGAACTTTGCTTGCCCCTGTGGTCCTTGCTGTGTCCCTGTAATAAGATGCCATGGTCCCCGTCATTCTTTGAGCACTTTCCTTACGTTGTGATACAGTAAGATGCTCCAGGCTTATCTCGTACCTTCCCTTGGCCCAGGCCTGGGAACCAGCCGTGTCTCCGGACAGCTCCTGGTGGAATCCCCCCAGTGGCAATGGGAAATAGGTGTGTGTGTGTGTGTGTGTGTGTGTGTAGCACACGTGCACTACATGTCTTCGTGCATGTGTATGTGTTACATGTGTGGTACATATTTCTAAGTGTGCATGTATATACATATGTGCATTCACACACCCACATCTGTATTAAAAGTTATGATCATAACCAAGACCTCTAATTTCAGTCCAGCATCACAGGGTTACTTTTTAAAAAGCCTATTAGAAAATTCTATAAACTATGAGGAAAACAACGAATAAACTCTAGTGTCACTATATCAATCACACATTACGTGGCGTGTGAAAACACTTTTAAAAATGCTTAGATAAAATAGTTACAGATGCCTCAGTGTAGATTGAGTCATAGATACTTTCTTGATCCAGATTTTGTTTGGGGAAGGACAGAAAGATGAAAGAGAACAACACATTTGGGATTTTTATTTACCCAAGTATTTAAATGAATTCACTTTTACTCCCCAAACATTGGTTACCTTCTCCCCCGGGGAGGCACATAACTCGAGTCCATTTGCTTTGTCCTGGGGCCTCACGCCCTACCGGCCAGGAGGGAGCTGTTACTGCCAGCCAATTTTATGATCACAAGAAAAATAGCTCCTCTCGTGTTAACGGCTCTGGGAATATTTACAGTTATGTGTATTCTGATCAGCGTTCAACTTGCCAAGGCTACGAATGCAAAACTTCGTTTTCTTGGAGTCTTTAAGCTTAACTTAGCAGATCTGTCTTTATATTAAAATTTAGTCATTTTAGTAAAAATATTTCTTTTCTTTCTCATTCTGTTAACTTATGTGCTTAATAACTCAGCATCCCCTACCTTTTTAAACATTGTATTTTGATTAATCAAATGCTTCAAATACCGTTATAAAGTAAAGTATCTGATTTTCTAAATCACACGATAAGGATGATTTAAAAATTTAATGAACAGGGTCTTAAAGATATATTTCCGACTTGCAAATTCAACGGATCAAATTTGGGATGGGGACCATTTCGAACATCTTAAAGCTATACCATGCACCAAGCAGGGCAATGACTGTGAAACGTGATTATGTTTATATAAAGTTATATAGACTCGTCTACACTTATATAAACTGGTAGAAAACTTCGCTGATTTCTTGTGCTATCTTAAGAGAATTAAGCTTGCCATTTCAGGCCCATTTAGGAGACCCCCCCCCCCCAAGGGCTGCAGTGGGACAGGGTTTGGCCCCCCCAGAGGCACGGGCCCCATCCAGATGCCAGGTGAGGCTGCCCGGGGCTGGGGGGGATCCTTTTTTCTGGCCAGACACTTTCTAGGCTGCTTCCTTCAGCTGCGATTTCACTCCCATAGCAATTTCCACACCTTGCACCTGCTGCCGTTCCCCAGACCGGACGGCATCGCGGGGCTCAATCTTGTTTCCTTGGGTGTAAGTCCGTGCGTGACTCCCGGTGTCCAGGCTTGGTGTGCACGCAGCGTGGGCCTGTCACTCAGGCCGGGACCGTGGCTCCGTCCTCTGTGCCCGCTCCGTGCTTCCTGTTCCCTTCCCTTTTCTGCCGCTCCGTCTCTGCTGAGTTGGGAAGTGTGGGGCTCGTTACCATCACTTAAGTAAATGCACGCTTCTCCCTTCCCCCGCTAGGCGTCCTCCTCAGAGGACATGGGCAGATGGCTCGGAATTTTGCTGGCTGAGACGGGCTCCTCCACAGACCCCGGGGCCCTGCACTACGACTACATCGACGTGGAGACGTCCGCGAACGTCATTCAGACAGCCAAGCAAACCTTCTGGTAAGACCCCTGGGAAGTGGCACCAAAGCTAAACAGTGCTCCCTTTTCACGGATTTTTTCACTGCCTGTGTGTGTAGCCTCAAGGGGAAGGAAAACCACTAAAGACTCTCCCTTTGGCGTTACATTGACCTGAAGTTTGCTGAAATGTTTGTCATTCCCACTTTCTGTTGGAGCGCTTTCTATCGGAGCAGAGGTTGGCAGGCTTTTTCCATCAGGTGCCAGAAGTGTTTTCGGCTTTATGGGCCACGTTCCCTGTTAAAACTGCCCGGCTCTGCCATCACAGCCACAGACCCCGCATCAGCGAATGGCCGTGCTGCGTCCCGATAAAACTTTATTTGCGGAAACAGGCAGTGGGCTGGCCGTGGCCCGTGGGCCGTAGGTCTCTGGCCCCTGCGCTCAGGGAACACTTTGATGCGACACGTGACTTCCATATTGCTGTCACCGGGGCGGAATTTTCAGAGTCATCAGTCATGTACTCTTAAAACTTAAATTGCGATCTCATTTTTTAAAAAAGGCTTGTATGTCTGAAAACATCCCTTTGATTCCTATTTCTGTAACGTAATGATGACAGAGCAGCACCTCTCAAGGTGAGGGCCCCAGACCCCTGAGGGCATTCGAGACTCTTGCGGGCAGTTCCAGGGGCCAAAACCAGTTTCATAATAACACTGGTCTGAAAGCCTGTGCCCTGCGGTTGTGCTGGGGAGGTGCTGGGTCCTCGAGGAGGAAGGAACCCAGGCGGGTCCCGCGCAGCATTTACTACGTGGAGATTCCGGACAAGTGGTCTGTAGGCTCCCGGTGCCTCGGCTCCCTCTGGAGAGGCCAGGCTTTTCCCGGTCTCGCGTCTGCGATCCCCAGGCGCCTGCTTCTGCTCCCCTCACAGACAGTCTGTAGGGACGGAGGGTCTGCGTTTGGGGCCGAGGCGGGGTGGGTAGGAACAAAGCGGGTGATGGGGTTTACCATCCACACGTGCTGCTAAACGTGCCGGCAGTCCCTTTGAGTGCGAAGAAGATGAGCCCCCGTGTCCACACTGGCACTCGCCTGCTCCCCCCCGAGTCCCGCCAGCCGTTTTGCCACACACGTGGTGTCTACGGCGAATTTGAGCCGCGTTCCTGCGTCCCTCGAGCGGCACTGGGGAGTGAACATTTCTTGCTTGGCTGAGATGTTCTGGGGCGGATAGAGGAACGTGGGCTCGTGTTAGGGATCGAGCCACGTGTTACCCCCAACTGAGGTGGATCAATAGCCTTGACAACATGAGTTAGTTTTCTACAGCTTTTCCAGCAGATCTCCAGTAACGCTTAGCGGTTTTTCTCAAGTGTGGACTTCCTGCTCTTAGTGTCAGAATCAGAGTGACTCAGTCAAGTCACTGAGTCAACTGACTCTTCTGTTCATATTCGTCGTTTCTCTGTAATAACACCCTGTCTGGTCAACAAAATGCAGGTGAATTGCAGTGAACCCCCCTCGTCATTCGGCACATGGCAGTCATTGAAGAATGTTTAATCAAGCGGCTTTTTAAGAAATGTAATATCACACTGGGCTTTGCAAAATCTCCATGTCTAGAGTGACATAAAAGAAAGGAGGTTATGGTTTTTAGCTGCTTCTTCGGAATTTACTGGATTCTGGAGCCTCTCCGAGTGCACCCGTGACCTCAGCTGTAATCACCAAAGTACTCATCGCGTGTCTGACAGGCCCCGAGTGGCCGCGTTTCCCCCAGAACAAAACTTGGCTTTCCAAATGAGCGGAATATTAATGTAAACCAAATGTGGGGAGGCCACATTTTTGAGAAAGGAATGTAGATTGCAATATTGAGAAATCATTTATTAAAAAGATGCGTGCAAGGAGTTTATGGCTGCAAGACTCTTTGGTACCTCGTTAAAATCTTTATAGATGTTAGCGATAAAGTGGATTTTCGTTTGTCAGTTTGCAAGCTAAAAGTGCTTACAAAACTTGAGAGAAGACGTTTAACAAGTAAATAATGTTCAGAATATAAATTATGGCAGCTCGCCAGTACAATAAATGTCCTGGGATTAAATTAATTTTTGCTTTGACGCAAATGGTAGCTGGTTAATGAATGTTTCCAAGGTCTTGGGCGGGGGGGTGGGGGGGAGTGTCTGTGCGTTGGTTATGTGTGAGGGGAAAGGACAGTGATGTGTTTTGGGAAGAGGGCAGTAAAAATATAGTAATTTAAATTCTCCCGGGAAAAGTAGCGTATTTCAGAATATTAATAATGGTGAACGGTTGGAACCTGTTTTCCCACGGCCTAGCCTAGCTTTAAGCGAGATGTATCGATTATATGGTACAAGAGAGGCGTTCTGAATGTTCTTCCTGACCCTGATTTCAAGTCACGCTCCCTTGGAGACCCACGAGGAGGCTATGGAAGTAGTGACGCCCCGCTAAAAGGCTGTGGATCAGGGTGGGCGGAGAGAGGGCAGTGGACAGGCCGGAAGGAGCTGTTGTCTTGAGTCACCTTCCCGTGAACCCCTCAAAACAGGGACGCACCTTGCGGGTACGGTGCTCAATAAAATAAGTCAGATGCGAGAGGACGCGGTCTGTCTGCCTCGCTCCCATGGGGTCTGAAGCTGGCGGATTCTGGAGGCTGGAAGCTGACGCTGGGCCCAGGGCCCCGGGGGCGGGGAGGGAGGGAGGGCGTCATGGGGACGGAGGTTCAGAGGAGGAAGGTCTGGGGGTGGAGGGCGGTGCCGGCCGCCCAGCAGCGTGAGTGCACTCAGTGGCCCAGATCCGTGCACTTGGCAGTCCGTATCTTACCACGGTACGCGTACTTCTGGGAGCGTCATACGGTCTTGATTTAGCAGGTAGCGTGTGCTCTGTTATCTCATGTCCACTCTTATGTTTGGTTAAAACCCCTATTGTGGAAAGAGCAGCAGGCAGAAGACGGGGGCCTGGCACGCAGACGGGGCTCGCCTTGCAGCTTAGGGCCCGGAGACCTGTGGGGGGGGGGGTGCAGGTCCCCCGCCGTAAGGCCCAGGCCTCTTCCAGCGGGGCCGTCCCGCGTGTCCGCGACCTCTCTGGGGTCTGTTCCCGGCTTCTGTCCCGCCCCTGCTGGAGCCCACTCCTTCCTGGCGACTGTGCCCCAGCGTGCCCACCGCCACACGTCAAGCACTCGACGGTCCCCGCCGTGCGTGTTCCCGACACGCGGTCCGTGACCACCACGGCGGCTGTGTGTCACAGTGCTCGCCGACCGCACGTGCACACGGTGACTCAGCCCATGATGCCTTCAAATGGGACATGTAAATTAGAAAACCTTAAATACATATCTTTGAACAAAAAACCTTCTGTCATGGCAGAGTTCTTAAATTTTTTGTTTAAGTGTTTTTCTCTTCTTGTCTTTTTCTTTCCTACACATTTCCTGTTCCTATATGTAATTTCATAGAATCATCCTACACATTTGTGTCCGTTCTCTTCACGTTGAAGAGTGCACGTGTGAGGCGGGACCACGCGCCGTGGCCTTGGCCCAGCAGAGGTGGTGCCTGTGCTTAGACGGATGGGACAGACAGATGGGAAGGGGCCCCCTCGGACCACGGGCTCCTCCTCTCCTCACAGAACCACAGGCTGGCCTCGCTGTAAGACCTCTCTCCCAGGCCTGCCCTCACCAGTTTCATTTTCTCCCATTTTTATGCACCTAGCTACCGTAGAAATCTAAGATCCCGTGAAGAAACACAATTTTTTAAAAATACATGTATTTTTATTCCAGACTATTTTTTTTCTGTACCTCTTTTAGTAACATGATTATTTCACATTTTATTAGTTTTCATTAAGAACTTTTCCTTTTTGTAATATCACATTCGTTTTGTATTTGGAAAGCCAATTATATAAACAAAACCGGGCGGATGATAGAGACTAAAAACTATTTTCTCACCTCAATGATAATAAAGGTACAGCATATAGTATTTGTCCTGTGACTTGCTTAATTCACTTAGTGTGGTGTCTTCCAGATTAATCCATGTTGTCACATATGGTAGGATTTCCTCCCTTTTATTTTTAATTTAATTTAATTTAATTTAATTTTTTAATTTACATCCAAATTAGTTAGCATATAGTGCAACAATGATTTCAGGAGTAGATTCTTTAGTGCCCCTTACCCATTGAGCCCATCCCCCCTCCCTCAACCCCTCCAGTAACCCTCAGTTTGTTCTCCATATTTATGAGTCTCTTCTGTTTTGTCCCCCTCCCTGTTTTTATATTATTTTTGCTTCCCTTCCCTTATGTTCATCTGTTTTGTCTCTTAAAGTCCTCCCATGAGTGAAGTCATATGATTTTTGTCTTTCTCTGACTAATTTCACTTAGCATAATACCCTCCCGTTCCATCCACATAGTTGCAAATGGCAAGATTTCATTCTTTTTGACTGCTGAGTAATACTCCATTGTATATCTATACCACATCTTCTTTATCCGTTCATCCATCGACGGACATTTGGGCTCTTTCCGTAGTTTGGCTACTGTCGATAGTGCTGCTATAAACATGGGGGTGCATGTGTCCCTTTGAAACAGCACACCTGTATCCCGTGGATAAATGCCTAGTAGTGCAATTGCTGGGTCGTAGGGTAGTTCTATTTTTAGTTTTTTGAGGAACCTCCGTACTGTTTTCCAGAGCGGCTGCACCAGCTTGCGTTCCCACCAGCACTGCAAGAGATCCTCTCTCTCCGCATGCCCGCCAACATCTGTTGTTGCCTGAGTTGTTGTTAGCCATTCTGACAGGTGTCAGGTGGTATCTCATTGCGGTTTTGATTTGTCCTTCCCTGATGATGTTCATGTGTCAGTTGGCCATCTGGATGTCTTCCTTGGAGAAGTGTCTATTCATATCTTTTGCCCATTTCTTGACTGGATTATTTGTTTTTTGGGTGTTGAGTTTGATAAGTTCTTTGTAGATTTTGGATACTAACCCTTTATCTGATATGTCATTTGCAGATATCTTCTCCCATTCTGTCGGTTGCCTTTTAGTTTTGCTGATTGTTTCCTTCGCTGTGCAGAGCTTTTTATCTTGATGAGGTCCCAGTAGTTCATTTGTGCTTTTGTTTCCCTTGCCTCCGGAGGCGTGTCGAGTAAGAAGTTGCTGTGACTGAGGTCGAAGAGGTTGTTGCCTGCTATCTCCTCGACGATTTTGATGGCTTCCCATCTTACATTGAGGTCTTTCACCCATTTTGAGCTTATTTTTGTGTCTGGTGTAAGAAAGTGGTCCAGGTTCATTCTTCTGCATGTCGCTGTCCAGTTTTCCCAGCACCACTTGCTGAAGAGACTGTCTTTATTCCGTTGGATATTCTTTCCTGCTTTGTCAAAGATTAGTTGGCCATACGTTTGTGGGTCCGTTTCTGGGTTCTCTGTTCTATTCCATTGATCTGAGTGTCTGTTCTTGTGCCAGTGCCATACTGTCTTGATGGTTACAGCTTTGTAATATATCTTGAAGTCCGGAGGCTACTTTAGTTTAGCTATTTACTTATTTATTTTAGTTTGGAGAGGATGCTATCTAGGTTATCTCCTCCCTGGGTATTTACGTCTTTCACTTCTCACAAACATAAACTTCACCAGTAAACCGTTCACACGTGCACACATCCAGCACGTATAGGCCGAGCGCCTTGTGGCCAGATTCCTGAGGTCCAGGAATAGGCAAGAGTGACCACGGCCATGTTCTCCTGAGGCTGACGTCGTGGGGGACGAGCATAAAGACACATCAGGTGGCGATTAGCAATATGCACAAGCAGAAGGGTAGGGGCACTGAAGCCCTTACTGTGCGGTTTCGGGGAGGGGCTCTCGTGTGCCAGGGTAAATTCCCACCGGGGCTGAAAGACCAGAGGGACCTCGGGAGCAAAGCTGCTGTGCAGGGCGGCCTGCAGGGTGGTTGGTGAGAGGGAGAAGCAGGGAGGTAGCGGGCTGGTGGTGGAGCCCCGCAGGCCACGCGGCACTCTGACTGCTGTGGGAGCGTCACAGCCGCCAGTTCAGAGCAGGGGGTGGCCCCATCCGGCGTTCCCCCTGGAGACGTGTTGGCCGCTGTCAGGGAAGGAGGCACCCACGGGAGGCGAGTGGCTTGAGGTAGCGATGCTGCATGAACACTGGGAACTGGAGAAACGCGTGCTGACAGTGCCCTAAGGAGCTTGGGCTCCACGAACATTCCCCAGAAAGGCCGCATAGTAAATACTTCAGCTTTGCCGGCTGGGAGTCTCTGCCTCAGGGCGTTCATGTTAGCAGGCTCCTGGAAGAAGCCCGTAAAGCGCTGGAAAGCAGCCACAGACGGTGCGCGCCCGGCGGAGGGTCAAGGCCGAGCCCCAGCCAGCAGGCAGCCGGCCGGGCGCCCCTGCCGCGCACTGCAGATCGGAAACCTGTCGCTTGTGTTGAACAGCTGGGTCACGTGCCGGCCCCGCGTCATGTCCCGGCATGCGTGATCTCTGGTCCTGGCCGCAGCCCTGCAGGCGGTGTTCCCTAGTCTTACAGGAGAGCGGCCTGTCCTTGCCGTAACCCAGCACCCCACTTCTGCCGGCGTGCCAGCTCGCGCCTCTGTCCCCCGCCACCTCCGGTCTGGCCTGAGCGTCCAGCCCATCTCGGGTGAGACTCTGGGTGGCCTTGGAGGGGCCTAACTCACCTCCTTTCTTGCAGCTTCATGAACAGGCGTGGCGTCTCCACTAACCCGTACCTGGGGAGCACCTCCAACGGCTACGCCCACCCCAGCGGCACGGCGCTGCATTACGACGACGTCCCCTGCATTAACGGCTCGGTGAGTGCGCCACTCGTACGGGGGTCCGGGCTCGGCTGTGTCAGAGGCGGGGCAGCGTGAGGGTTCCTGTAATCCGGGACCCCGATTTCAGGCCAGGCGCCAGAGGGCTTTTGGCCGTGCTCTGAGGCGGGATGGAACCCGTGTCCCTCTCTCCCGGGCTTGTTTGTGACCTTAGTGTGCATCTGAGCAAGTGGGTACCTGGACACCAGTACGCTGTCATTCAGCGTCCACGTCATTGTGTCTCAACACGTCCTAAAATGTGGGACGTAGGACGGCACCTCAGATATGTCAAAATAGAGCCCAGGCTCGGTTCTCAGGGAGCAGAAGGGACATGTTGCCTCGGCGTAGTGGCCGCACCTCAGACTCAAGGCGTCTTCCCCCTTGGTGGCCTTGGAGCACCCGGGACGCCCGGCCCCTGGTCCAGAGCGGCATATCTGCCCGTAGGAATGCAGTGCAGGTGCTCAGTGACAGCTCTGCGTGGCCTCAGGCTGGCCGGCTCGGTTCTCAGTACTTTGTGTCCTGTACGCAGTGAGCGGACCTCATCGGTAAACTCTTAACACATCTCCACATTCTTTGCCGAACAGAACAGCCGTCACTGAGCACACTCCCTGGGCCAGGCCCCGTGCCGTCCTCCGGGCCACCAGGGGAGAGGCCCTCGAGGAACCATCTTACCGTTGGTCCCCGGTACTGGGTGGGCTTAAAGCTGCCATCGCGTCAGGATACGTTTCGAAGTTTGGCATAGAATGTGTTTATTGTTGTGTTTTTCAAATCTTGGAAGGTATTTCGGACTTTTTTCCTGCTGTTTTGCTCACCTGTTCTTTTCTCGGTACTTGGATGGACGTCCCCAATCAGCCCCCTCTTTTGTGTGGTCATCAAATCCACACCTGCCCAAGGCAGGCACCGGGAGATCACGGCCTTCTCGAGGGAAGTGCGGGGGTCAGGCAAGGACTCCTGGAGCTCAGAAGTAGAAGCAAACTGAAAAGAAGGTTACTGTGGTCTGGGTCAGAGGTGACCAGCTGGCTATCAAATGTAGTGATGTCATGTGTCTGTCCCCAGGGTCTTGGATAGCTTGCCCTGGGCGTTCCTCCCTCCACCCCCTCGGGCCTGCCCTGGGGTTCCTGTAGGGCCCCGTCTGCAGGCTCTTTACTGGATTCCTTATCGCGCAGTCCCTCCTCCCTGCCTGCCCATCCTCTCTCCCTCCTTCCTGATTTGCCGCATGGCCCCTAGCGCCCAGGGTCTGCACTAGGGATTGAAGACACAACACAGGAGTTGTAGCCTCTGTCCCCCGGTGGCCTTCCGACTCATGGAGGGCTGCATGGTGGCCCCTGTGAGAGCAGGTTCTCGGACAGTCTCTCTGCCTTCCTAGGCCCCTGGCTGTGCTGGCCTCCGTTTGCTCCGTGCAGCCACCAGCTCCTGTTGACAGAGTGGCCTTACCCCTGGTGGTAGGTCCAGCCACCCACTCTCTCCCACGCAGTCGTGAGCTTCTCTGAGCCCTTGGTCCCAGGCGCCCCCTGTGTTGGAAAGACAACACACAAAACTGCCTCTGGGCCTTCCCACCCAAAGGCCCTTCTGCGTCCCTCTTCCTCCAAGGGTTTTCTGCCTTCTTCCTTGCCGTCCACACGGAGGGCTCAGGGAGAGCTGGGTGGGCTGACACGAGCACGCCCCATCCACCCCTCCATCCCTTTAGGTTTGTGTCACTGGGGTTCAGCCCGTCCCCAGGAATGAGCTTTCCTTCGAGCACCCGCAGCGTCGTCCGATTCAGACATAAAAACCCACCATTCTGGAAGGACTCTGCATTTAGGAATTGTTTCTGCACGTGTGTGCGGCGCTGTGGCAACTTGAGGTCCCAGGTGCAGTGTCTGTGGCTCTCTCGCTTGCCGAGGGCTTCCTGGAAGCAAAGGCCCCTCTTCAAACTGCTTCTATTTTCCGGGCTCCAGCACCAGGCCGTCCCTTGTTCGGGAGGCTTCCTTGCTCGGTTTTACGAAGTGCGTGCCTTCTGACCCCAAACCTGGCATTTTGTCAGGGTCTCGACTTCAGTGATCCTTGACCCTCCGTGCCCCCCTTACGCCAGCGCGAGATGAAAGCGGGTCTCAAAAGGGACCTTCTGAGGTACTTTTAATCTAGAAACGTCCGTGGAGTATCAGTTTCTAAGCGTTCCGTGTGACCCGATCCTTTGGCATTTGGGGAGGCGATGGTCCAGTCTGGAGCATTCAGACAACCCTGGACAGCTGTGTGCCGGGCTGCCCCCGCGGGGCCGTCAGCCCAGGCTTGTGCGCGTGTAGATGGCGGGCGGGTCCCCGCATCACAGAAATAGACACGTCAAAGCGGCTGCAGCAGACAGGAGCGCCCCTCCCGTGAGGCTCAGACCGCTTCTATTTTTGTAACAAAAGGCTGTAATTACAGCGTGCTGCCAGAAGGGTGTAAAAATAGGGTAAAATGAGCACGACCTAGGAACTCAAGTTTCTCTCTCTTTTGGAAAGCGCAAAGCAATTGGTAAAGACCTTTCGGTCTCTGGCTGTGGTTCTGAGTCTGGGTTTGCTTCACACTTGAATGTCCGTGCTCTAAAGTGGCCCGTAGCTATTCCAGTCCCTTGTGAAAACCTTTCCTGCTAAAACAGCACCATTATATCCGCCATATTCTGAAACGTCCTCTTTTCTGCGATGATTTGATTTCTTTCTTTCAACAGACTTGTGTTTTGGTCGCTGTGCTTTCTTCAGGTAGAACAGAGTGCGGCACCCGGGTGCACACCGATGGTCACCCGTGACACCTGAGCCGCTGACGCGTGCGTGACAGACAGGCGGAGTCAGGAGGTGGTGTCACCCTGGCGCATCTGCAGCTTGGAGGCAGCGCCGTGCGCGGCTGGGGGCCGGGCTCTGTGCCGCGATCTCCTCCCGCAGCTTGAGATTCCCCGGGGGACATGGAGGGGTCAACAGTTTCGAAGCACCTAAAACGATGTCCGGGCAGTAGTGGTTACTGTAAAATAAAGTGCTTTCTGGGCCTGAGCTCTGGGGTTCTGGGCCCCCAGGCTGTCACATGGCTTCCGCTCTCTGGATTAGGACTTCCAGAATTGGGGTCTTTAAAGAAAAAATGTCAAATCCTCTTTGTTTTCCCCTCTGCTTTTAAAGAAAAGGAACAAAACAAAAACGTCATAAGCCAGCTACCCTGGGAATGATCTTAAGGAAAAAAGCAACCCCTCCTGGGTCTCCCAGAGTAGAAAAGTTGTCCGCGTACGTGTGTGTGCATGCGCGTGTGTGTTCTTGGTAACGGCGTGGGGTACACGTATGCGTTTTGGGGGTACTAATAATGTCTCTGCTATGCTTTCTGTGGCCGAGGGCACTAACGACGAAGCTGTGTGTTGCAGTGGGACCCTGAAGACGGCCCTCCTGCTTCCCGTGCCAGAGGCCTGGGAGAAGAGGTGCTCTATGATAACGCAGTCCTGTACGATAACTTGCCGTCTCCGAAAATCTTTGCGCGCTACCCGCCTGCTGACAGAAAGGCTTCTAGGCCGTCTGCCGACAGACTGTCCTGTAACCATTACAAATACCCTCCCTCCTGCACTCAGTCTGCCACTAACACCTCTTCTCTGGGGAGGGCGTCTTCTGTCGGGCTCAGCTCCCAGGTACAGCATCTCCTTCCATCCTGTTCTAGAATTGTCTGAACCGCGGGCCTCCTGCAGGGCGTTACAAGGATAGTGTAGCCCCCAGCTCGCAGTGGCTGAGACCCATAAAGGGTGAAGTGGGATTTTGTCCTCAACTAGAACAGAATTTGCAAATGCAATCGATGTTTTGCCGCCCAGGAACTGATCAAACACTCCTAACTAGTTCATGGCTTAAGCACTGTGTTTCTTGGCCTAAATCTGGCTCTTTTCCTATTCTTGGAAAATTCCCCAGTGAATATTGTGCATTACGTTGACTTAAGGCAAAGGTTTCGAAAAAGGACAGGGACGGTATAACTTTCCAGAACATTCTTGCACTGCAAGCTCTTTACAATATGTTCCCATCGCACGTACGTGAGGAACGCTGGACTCCAGGTACGACTTGCTTTTGGTCTTTAAACATAGAACAGGATCTTCGAGATGCTACAGTATTTTTCTGCAACGAGTCTACAGCGTACTGCCTAAAACCAAGTAGTAATGAGGATTTTGGATTATCACCGAGTAAATAAGCTGGATGTTGAACTGCTGTCTGCTCTGTACCTCCTAGTTACGGCAGACGCTAACATTGCAGTGTCAGTGCTAATCTGGTGTGTTCATGCATTTTCCGCCCGAGGACTTTCTGTACTTGGCATACAGATCTAAGCACCACGATATGAGAATACTCTACAAACATGAAGCAGAGGGGTACACTTTAAATTGCATTCTTTTTGCTCCATTTTTGGGGTAACCGTAGGAAGCAGTGACTGCCTGGTAAGGTCCTAGCGCTTCGCGCAGCGGAGGCTGGCAGAGCTCTAACCAGCTCATCGATTTCACCAAAATCCCAGGGAAGGTTTGTTTGTTTCTGATTTTTAACGACCACTGCTCAGATCTGTGAAGATTCACTCAGTGAACACGAATGTGTCTACGGACTTCTCTCCTTTTATTGGCATAAAAGTTCTGTTAGGTGGAAATTGTGGGACAAGTATGCCATCTGGCACATTGGCTTTGTCCCCAGATTAGTCTGGAATGACTCGATACGTCATTTCGATGTGCTTGTTTTTATTCGTTTTTACCCTGTTTTAAGGTAGGAGACACGTTTGTAAGTTGAATAGTAGAGCCTTTGGGTTTCCTGTGCTAGTTTGGTCATTTTGACCAAATAACAGGGGACCTGTTGTTTAATGGAGAGGTCTTTCAGTTAGTGAGCACCTACAGTTTGCCGTATGTTGTGCACGTGTCTGGCGTGTCGCCTGACTTATTTAGGAACCCTGTGGGGAGGACTCGGTATATTTATGGTTTTTTTTAATGAGCGAATGGAAGCTCCGAAAGTTGTAACGAGTTGCTCAGCGTGTCCCAAATCATAGAGTCAGAGCCTGAAGCTCCGTCTGTCCACCTCCCCACCACTGGGCCCACAATAGCAGCAAACGAAGCATTGTGGGAAAGCGTGGGTCTGGAGTCGACGTTTGCCGCCACTCTGGGTTGATTGATGACACAAGTAAGGCCCACGTGGATCACATAAGCAAAACCCAGCGTCTGCTGGCTTGCAGTGAAGGAGTAGAGATACCGTTGAATCTTTCCCAAGAACCGACTGCGTTCATACTGGTCCTGTGCCGCTCTCCTTGCTTCTGTCCTCTGACCCGTCCATGAATCAGAAGGGAGTTACCTGTCCCGTGAGGACGTCAGGCAGCGGCAGGGCCCTTCGAGCAGAAATCTGATGCTCGGCCATGCCGCTCCCCTAAAGAGAATCCCCCAGAAAGACGAGCCGTTCGTTTTTAGAAACGCAAACTTTTAGGAATCTCCACCAAATGCTCTCGGATATCCTGCTGCCTGTGCCAGCTTCTTGGTTAGCGTTTATGATCTCCCAATAGAAGTGTATATAACTTTCATTGCATCCCAACTGGAGACATCCAAGTTCCTCAGTGGCCTCGGACCTCCGCTCCAGACCCACGTAAGCCAGAGCAGGAAAACCACAGCAGCTCAGTGTTTGGAACGCACGCGGGCTTTCCGTCCGTGCTAGGTTATAGGAAGGATTCGGAGACTGAGACAACTTACTGAAAACAAAGAGTGTTTTGTATTGTCTGTTTCTAATTTCCTTCTGCTTGTTTTGACAGCTGAAGGGTAAAAAGCCCCCCGCAGCCTCCAGTGGGGCCCCGGGGAAGGGGAAGACCCCAAGCAGTCAGCACAAACAAGCCGATTCGGCATCCAGCGTGAAACGCACGCCTTCAAGTAAGTTCACCGTCCGGATCCTTTCTGGTTTCAGGTGCGGTTCGCAGGGCTGGGGCCGTAAGAGCCGTCTTCTCACCTGCTCAGGTAGAGATGCCAGGTGTGGGGGTCCGGTGGAGAGCGGGGACTGCGTTCATCGTCACCCTGCCTCCTTGCCGGGCCGAAGACGGGTGACGGTCTCTAACTGCGCTCTTCTGAGCGCTGTATGAAAGGAGAAGCAAAGCTGGCCGGTTAGGCGTACAGGCGGCGTGCAACCGCTCTGACGCTGTTTCCCTAGGACACGATGGTAGGCGCCCTGGGCTTCGGGTCAGCAGACGTCAGCTTGCGTCCCCAGTCTGTTGGTGACTTAGTGACTTCTGTCAAGCCGCGCGAACGCTCTGTGAGCTCGGCTCCCCGTGTTGGCGGCGTAGACAAGTGGCTGTGGTCTCTGTGACATCTCTGAGGTGCCCCGTGGGTCTCCAGGCACGAGAGCGGCGGAAGGTTGACGGGATGCGTGTTCGTGCCCCGCCTTACGGTCTGCGAGCCGATGTTCGCGTTCCCCTGTTGGTTCGCCCGGCCTCTTTATCAGGGCAGGTGGTGTCGTCTGCCCCGCCGTGCAGACGCAGAAATCCTCTCCGAGAGACCGAGGGGCTCCCGCAGCGTCTCACAACTGGCCAGTAACGGAACCAGAGTGAGCACTGCCGTCAGACTCCACATCTGCAGGGGGCCGAGCAGAGCAGAAGTAGGACACGAGGGGGAACCCGGCCCGCCCGAGCGCCCGGTGCCCTTCCCCACCTGCGGTGGATTCACCTCAGGTGACAGCGCCGTCCACGCCCGTGCAGATTTGCTTCGGCCCCGGCGGCGCCGGGCCCCGACTCGTTCGGCCGGCGGGGCAGCTGTGCCTGTTGCCCGGGCAGCACGCGCAGGGTGCTTGCCGCCCAGCTGCTCGGGTCTCCGGGGAAGCTCTCGGCCAGACCTGCTGGTAAAGGGGCTGCGGCTCAGGCCGTTACGAGGTTCGGGAGCTCCTGAGCGGGTGTGGACGTGTTAGGGGAGGAGGATGGGAGTCAGACTCCGGAGACCGCGTGGGGAGTTGTGTCTGTACTTTCTGAATCTGGCTCGGTGCCGTTGGCTGGTAGACGGTCTCCGTGGAGGCGACGATGAGGCCAGCTGGCTCGTTAGTAACCCCTCAGGTGTTCTCAGCACCTGACTGAGTGACCTCCTGTTTGCACTGTGACGGACGTTCGGAGTGTGAGAGTGTCTGGGGATGGAGAGGGCGGCCCTTTCCTTGGCCACATACAAGGACGAGCCTTGGACTTGACCGACAATCCTTGGCCGCTTGTGCCCCAAGGGGGCTTCTCTTCTGTACATCAGCTTGTCTCTACTTCCTTCTCCTCATACGGGCACTTCGAGCAGATAGGTCAGGAGCCGGTTGGACCAAATCCCCCTCGTCACAATGTTATTGTGCTGGTTAATTTTGACCTCATCTTTCTGGCAAATCTTATTTCTCTAATGCAGTTGGGTGTATTTATAGTCACTTAAAAGGTTAGCGCTCTTCATTCGTGGAGGGACATGGGGGAAGGAAATAGCTTGTGCCCCAGAACCTTGCTACATGGGACCCGACCCTTATGAGCTCTCTGTCTTGACAGCATCTCTCCCAGGGCCCCTGCTCCTTCATTTCCCAGGTGATTTATTCCTTTATGTTATGAGACCTTCTGTAGGGAACCTGTATTAACTTTGGTGACATCTAACGGTGACAGAAGAAAAAAAATAATTGCATTCAGTGTTTTTGCTGAATTCAGCCAGTTGCGTTACAGGCTGGACAGGGTTTATGGCACGGGGACCCAGAGATGTGGACATTTATAGGTTAGTGCATGCAGGTCTGTTGGGAAAGCCTCTCCGGTTAGAAGTCAGCGAGAGCATTCTAGCCGGTGCCCGCAGTGCTTTTGTTTCAAATGGCCGATTTCGTCACCCTCGGGCTGCGGTCCTTTTAATATCATGCGGTGTGTGTACTTTTTCTTTCGGTCTGTCTGTCTGTAGTGAGGGGAGGTTGCCTGGGGACGAAGATTTCCACCTGCCTTCCTAAACGCAGGGTTTCATTGCAGGAGTCAGCGCCTTCAGCATCTAGGACAGGGGCCGGCTGGGGCTCTGGGGACTCTGTTGTCACTGATGGTGACTGGAGCTGCCAGTGAGGGTCCACCCCATCCCGGGCACCTTGTGGTTTTGTTGGGATGCGTTTTAGGTACAGATCTCAAATTTTGTTGGACCTCCAGGTGGGCTTCTCACTTCTGCTTCATGAGGGGTGGAGCTGAGCCTCGGGGAGATTCGTTGCCCAGTCCTGGCGGCCTCTCTGGCATCACACCACACACCTGCCCAGGGGGTCACTGCCAGTCCCCTGGGGCAGCAGACACACAAGCCGACGATGGTGGTGCTGTGGGGTGTGAGGCGGCGGGGCGCAGGGGTGCGGCTGACTCGTAGGAGGCCCCTGAGTCGCAATCAGGTGCAGGAGGCAGTGGGAGCTCCGAAGCCAGTGACCCTTGATCGCATGTGTGGCATCTCTGTGTCTTCAGGGTGTTTTTCCAGGGAGGGTTTCTCTGAATTATTGTCCTCATAAGGCCCACATACTCAGAGGACAAGATTTAATGCGGTAGCGTTGGCCAGATCTCCGACTAGTTTCCCTAAGACTGGTTTCCTCTTCGTTCATTCATTCGTTCGTTCATTCATTCGTTCACTCATTCATTCCTCTTATTTAATGAGCATTTAGCAAGTGCTCATTTCATGCTCCATAAATCTCCAGTTAGCCCCGGGAACAGCCCTGGGAGCCGTTGTGTCACAGTTGCGGGAACCGAGGCATAGACAGGCGGGGCGCGTTGTTTCAGGTCGCACAGCTGATGTGGCATGATGGGATTCCGGCCCAGCCAGTCAGACCCAGACCCCGCTGCACACAGACACCCCGTATTCCTGTGCATTCCTTCACTCGCCCAGCGGATACCCGTGTGCTCGGTCCAGGCCGGACACCCACCGCAGCACAGGGGACAGAGCTGCGTCCAGCCGGCCACACTGCCAGGCGGCTCGGTCACGGGGCTCTGATGTGCTGGTATTCACGGAAGTCCTTTGAAAAATACAGAGAAGTGCCCACATCCGGGAGATTACTCTTGGTGTGGATTAGAGAATGCTGAGCCGCAGCCTTATTGAAGATTGTTGCGTGCTGCAAAGGAAAGTGAGTTAAAAAATGCCCTGATGTTCTGTTTGTGTTCCCTTAACTCAACTCAGAGACTCCTGGGAAGCTATCGACACTATTCGAATTTGTCCATTTTCTACTCAAGTCCAGCTTCCCATTCTTTGTCTTACTGAGCTAGCGAAATAGCTAGATTAGAGTTTCTTTTACCAAGTTGGCTGATTTTTTAAAAAATTTTTATTAAATATATTTTTTAACGCTTATTCACTTTTTGAGAGACAGAGTGCGAGCAGGGCAGGGGCAGAGAGAGAGGGCGACACAGAATCCAAAGCAGGCTCCAGTCTCTGAGCTATCAGCATAGAGCCCAACACGGGACTCGAACCCACGAACCATCAGATCATGACCTAAGCTGAAGTCAGACGCTTAACTGACTGAGCCACCCAGGCGCACCTCGAGTTGGCTGATTTTAAATAGGCTTTATGAATTACCCTGTTATCTGCTTAATTAAACCTAATTTTCTTTTGTGGCTTTCTTTTTTTTTTTTTTTTTTAAGATGCTGACCAGTACAAATATGGCAAAAACCGGGTCGAAGCCGACGCCAAGCTGTTGCAGGGCAAGCAAGAGGAGCTGCTGAAGAGGAAGGAGACCCTGCGGAACAGGCTGGCCCAGCTCCGGAAGGAGAGGAAGGACTTGAGGGCCGCCATCGAAGTGAATGCTGGTATGCGGGGGCACCTCCTTGGGTTAGAGTGTGCACTTCCTGTCCTGCCCTCAGTAAGACCGCCCGTCTCCGTGCTGGTAAGCCCAGGGTGGCACAGCAGAACAGGCCAGAGGAGGCCGGGGCCGCCCCTCAGCCTGCTCGCCTGCTCTCCAGGGCCGGTGGGCGGGGCCGCCGGGAGCTGTCCCCTCTTCAGGTTACGGGACAGGCGGGGCTCAGCAGTTTCCAGTCATGTGTATGATGAAGCAGTTGGGGCTGCTGGCAGGAGAACAGTCCACGGGGACAGGTACGATTCAGGAGCCCAAGCAAGAGGTAGAAGGAACCCTTGGTGCTCCGAGAAGAGACAGCGTCTGAACTCCTGGAAGGGAACAGGGAAACAGGCCAGGATAGTGGAAACACGCCCCAGTGGCCGTTGTTGGAGAACCGAGTCAGGACCAGAGAGAGGGGTGTCTCTGGATCAGGCAGGTTTGTTCTTGCTGGCAGGGGCAAGGAATATGGGGTTCATGGTTGTGCAGATGGTGTAGGTCGCCTCAGCTCAAGACTGGTTCTTACCCTGGGGCAAGATTCACGCTTTAGGTTTCGGTTTTGCTGGCCTCGGGGTGGAGCAGAGGAAGAATGCTGTGCAGAGGACCCGGGGGTCCGAAGGGGAGACGCCTGCTTTCACACAGCTCACCTGCAGGGAGGCCTTGGCGTACCTGCATGTGAAACAGTTCATCAGCCTTTCCAGCCTTTCAGTCCAGCCTTTCCGGACTTCGGGGCTAAATGAGTGTTGGGACAGGAAGTGCTTTTGGAGTTTAAAGACTGGGAGGTTAGATATAGGCTGAGCAAGTGAGATCTAACCCGTAGGAGGGGCCAGACGTGGCAGCCGGCCGCCTGCCTGCGGGGAACCAAATGCTAAGTCAGAGACCTGGGTAGGAGCCTCGGCCCACAAGACAGAAGGAGGATTTCTTCCTTCCGTTGTTTCACGCTTGCAGAGTAGCAAAGACGCAGACAGGTTAGACCAGCTCCCACGCGGTGAGCACTAGGCCAGGGCCACACACGCGAGCCGAGTAACCCCTTGGGATCAGTTTTCCTGCACGTCCAGTGGGTACGTTTCCAGGCGCCTTATGTCTGTGGGACACATTTCAAATAAAGTGAGTCCAGTAAATGCGCCTTGAAGCGACAGATGCCTGTTCTGTGGGGGTGAAAGCTGTATCGTGGATCCTCCGGGGGGAGAGAAGGCCCAGGAATCACAGGGGGAGGGGGGGGGATTGGGACAGGACAACCGCCAGACTCTCCAAGCCAGCGGCACCCCTGCAGGCATCTGCTCTGAGTCCCCTGTGTTGAAGTGAGTACGCTGAGGCCTGGGCCCAGAATTCTGGGTTTGTGGGAATCCAGGCCTCCGGCCTCCAGGGCCACAGTCTCCCAGCTGCAGGAAAGCAGAGCCGTTGGAAATGGTCACTGTTCTTTTAGCGAACAGCTGAACTTGAGTTTCGTAGAAGGGACCCCAGGTCAGGGCCGCTTGGCCCACAGCGCTGTGCAGAGCTCGCGCGAGGGGCAGCGGCGTGTGCCATCTGTTGGCCGCAGCGACAGCGTGTCCGTGGGCTTGCAGGCAGGAAGCCGCAGGCGGTTCTGGAAGGCAAGCTGAAGCGGCTGGAGGAGGAGTGTAAGCAGAAGGAGGCCGAGCGCGTCAACCTGGAGCTGGAGCTCACGGAGGTCAAGGAGAGCCTGAAGAAGGCCCTGGCCGGCGGGGTCACCCTGGGCCTGGCCATCGAGCCCCGATCAGGGACGTCGAGCCCACAGGTAAGGTCCCTGCCAGCCCAGCGAGCACACAGCCACATGCCAGCTCTGGACGGGCTCCCGGCTGTGCTCTGAGCCACTGGCCTCACATGGTGGACGCAGCAGCCCCCTCCTCTCCCCTCCCGGATCCCGTCATCGTAGGACGCAGCAGCCCCCCTCTTCTGCTTTCCTGGATCCGCTCATGGAACACAGCTCTCTCTGTCTCTTTCCAAACACGTCCTGATTGGATTCCAGCTCAGTAGCTGGAAATCTCAATCCCACGTAGCAGCTTTTCACGAAGCGTCCAGCACATGCTGGGGATCCCGCCAAGTTGCGCGGGGCAGAACCCTTGTCAAATCTGACAGGACGAGGGGAAGGAACTTTCGAAACACAAATTAGTTTCTTCAGGGGCTTCCTGTTCACTCTCTGGGACTCATAGTCACTGAGGAGCTACCAGCGTCCTTCTCATAACTATTCTGTCGGGTCCAGATGACCCTCAGAGTCTGATGTCACTACTTCCGTTTTACGGTCGAGGAACGTGGGACCCAGAGAAGTGAAGTGACCCCCCCCCCCCCCCCGCCCTGAGCACACGTGGCCAGCGGGGAGCCCTGAATGCGGTGCCTCCTCTGCGGGAGCCTGTGACACCCCCCCCCCCCACCTGACCCGCTTCCCAGGGCTCCTTTCTGTCCCTCTTTCCAAACTGCTTGGCAAAATGTGGAGCCTGGGTGAAGCCCCCTGCCCCTCCCCTCAGCGCTGGGGTGGACCCGCGAGGAAGACTGATGTCTTTACGGATGTAGGGCACAGCTGAAACCCCGCATCCCCCCGGGGGCTCCTCCTCTCTCTAGCAGTGACCCTGCACCCCCCCCCCCAACCAAGAGTCCCCATCTTGGTCCCCATCTATCAACTCTTCTCCTTTGGGGCTCACAAAGCCAAGCCTGTCCTTGGGAAGGCTCAGGACTGGTCTGTTTGAGCCTCCCCACCCAGCCCGCAGGGCCCGGCCACGTCCTCCCTCGGGAGGTCTCTCCTTGGACCTTGGTGCTGTCATCGGTCCCGGCACTGGCAGCTCCCGGCCCTACCCGCCCGGACCTTGTCCTGGGAATGCGGCTCATGGGACAGATGTCTCAGAGGAACATCACGGGCTGCCTTACGGACCCAGATTGGCCTCTCCCAGGGAGAGATGGTGATACTCTCTCCTTACCAACCATTCTGTCCCCCACTCCCTCCTGGCCAGCATGGCCTTTGAAAAGCATGTCCAAGTGAACCGGAACATGGCTACAGCTAGCTGCTTGGCATCCAGGGCCAGCCGCCCCCGTGGGGGGTTCCAAGTGACCCAACTGAGTGGTGATTGAAGCAGTGTTCTACTCAGTGGCGTGCCGTATGAGCCAACCAGATGCGACCATGTGTTATGCCGCCATGATGGGGAGCTTGGTCCTGGGCCCCCATCGGGGTGGGCACTGCTCCCCACCAGTCCTCTTCCCCAGGGAGCAGCCTGTGTCCTCGTGGGGGGGAGGGGTGGGGTGCTGCCAATTGTAGGCACATTTGGTCACACGCTAAGCCTTTCAGAAGACGTCTTCCTTTGGTGTCCACGAGCTGTATGGGCTGCAGGATTATCCGGGCTGGGGTCACTCCAGGGAGCTCTGCGTTGCCACCAGCCACGGTCACAGTGACTTTCACTGCCTGGTGGCACACAGAGCTCTCTGAAGGTACAAAGCACCGTGCAAATGGACAGCTGCTCAACTCGACCAGTCGTCCCGTCTGAAATGGTGTTTCAAAGGTGCTCTCAGAGCCGGGTGCTAACCATGCAGGGACATTGTCATTGTTGTCTCTGCCTGTTTCCAAAACCCATGTGTTTTCTTTAAAATGAACAATTCTCGGGGTGCCCGGGTGGCTCAGTCAGTTGAGCATCTGACTTTGGCTCAGGCCGTGATCTCACCGTTCGTGTGTTCAAGCCCCGTGTCGGGCTCTGTGCTGACAGCTCAGAGCTTGGAGCCTGCTTCGGATTCCGTGTCTCCGTCTCTCTCTGCCCCTCCCCCACTTGTGCTCTGTCTCTCTCTCTCTCTCTCTCTCTCTCTCTCTCTCTCTGTCTCTCAAAAACAAATAAATGTTAACAAACTTAAATGAATGATTCTCCTGCTGGAAAATGCTGATGGCCTGGAAACCATACCTCATGAGGGGCCTTCTCTCTGTGTTGACAGTCTCCAGTTTTTAGGCATCGGACTCTGGAGAGCTCACCCATGTCCAGCTGCGAGACCAGCGATGCCGAGGGCCCGGTGCCGGTGAACAGCGCGGCCGTGCTGCGGAAGAGCCAGCCTGCCGGGAGCTCCCCCTGCCGCGGGCATGTGCTGCGGAAGGCCAAGGTGAGCTCCGCCCTCCCGTGTGCGGGGGCACCCGCCCCAGGGTGTGCTGGCTGCCATGGGAGGGACAGGTCGGGGTGGGGGGGGGGGTGCTCCAAGGGCCTCGCCGTTATCCCCACAGCCAGGGCCTCGTTCAGGGTCCTCCTCCTTTTCAAAGGCCAAGAGCCCCAGAACCTAGCTCAGGGCACCGACCAGCTGGTGTCCCTAGCAACTGTGGCTCTGGGCGGGCCTGGGGTGGGGACTGGACCACGTGACCTCTGGTTCTCAGAGTCCAGGCTGCCCCACTGCCTTGCCGGTGGTGCTGGGGGCACAGGGTGAACCCCTGTGCCCACCTGCGCTCTCCAGTCTCCTGCCTGGGATCGGCCCTGACAAGCTGGGATGCTAGACCGAAAACCCTCAGAAAATGTTAAATCCGTTATAGTTTGTCAAAGTGAACGGTTCTTGACTGCGGTGACCGCAAGCGTGGCATGCAGAGAAGTCGGGCTGGGAGTAATTACCTTAATTCATCAGATGCATGTAATTTGCTCTGACGCGTGTGGAGGCGGGCAGCCTCCCTTTGCCGCCTCTGGGCCCTTCGTCGCCGTCAGAACCCGCCCGACCTGGCTAGAGATGCAGTGTCCCCTGAGTGGTGGCTGTGGGTGGGTGAGAGCGGCCCTCTGGGTGCCCACGGTGGGTGCTGGCGGCTGTGGCTGCGGGCACGTCCTTCCTGGCACACCCTTGACCGCTGAGAGGTGCCCCTGCCGGGTGCCCGTTAGCCCCCCTGGGGAGTGCACAGAGCCGCACCCCCCCCCCCCCCCCCCCCCGGTCCCGCTAATTGTTTGTAGATGAGCCGTGCGGTAAGAGTGTAGCAGCTATTTTGTCTCCTGTGGAAGAAATCAGATTTACCACTGAGCCGCGGCAGCCCCCCATCCAGCTGTATGCCCTGGGGGTGCCCGGCGGCCCCCCGGCTTGGGGACGGCAGCTCCTGCCGCTTCTCCATGACCTCGGCCGGTTCAGATGGGTGGCAGCACTGAGGCCAGCCCAGGCCCACAGAGGGGAGCCGCTGTCCCTGCTTGCGGGTCCCTCACTGGGGGGGTGGGGGGGGTCGCACAGGGGTTTGCCGGGATCCCTGGGAGGCGACAGGGGCCTCATGGCTGGGGTCAGGGCCAGGGGCTTTGGGAACAGTAATCCACACTTAGGGGTATCACACGCGTGCTCTCAGGGGCCCACCCCAGCCCCTTTCTGAGGACCAGGACCGTCGGCTCGTTCTGGGCAGGGGAGGGGTTAGCCCAGAAGGCATCCCTTAAGTGACTTCCGGGTCCCGATGGGAACCCAGATGGTGGGAGGCACCTGTCACACGGGCTTTCAGCTCCAGGCCCGGTGCTCCCCCGGCTCCGTCAGGAAACCTGCACGCTGAGGGGTGTTCTGGAAGCCTGGTGCCATGGCCCCAGCGTGCCTTTGGAGCCTCCACAGGCAAACCCTTCCGGAGGTGCCGGGTGCCGGGCTGCTTCACGGTGGCGCCCGACCTCTCCGCAGACTCTCCAGCCAGGGCCTGCAGGGCTGTGGTCTCCCTTCCCACCTTGGCCTGCTTCGGTGTGTTCGTGCAGCTCTCTCTGTCCCTCCTGGCTTTGGCCACTGTGACCCACGCCTGGCGATTGCATTACCTTTGCTAAACTTGTCGGGGAGACACGTGGCAGCTTCTGTGGACAACACGCACACCCGTCTTCTCTCTAAACCCTGCACGGCCCCGGGGCACATCATGAGCCGCGGTGGTGGGGGGTGGGGGACGCGGCCTCCTGGCTTTCACGGTGGACACCTGCCCACGTGGCCGTCTCGGGGAAGCAGCAGAAGGGCCGAGGGAGGCCGCACTGGAGGCCGGTCCTCTGTCTGCACAGCCTGCCTGACCGTGCCCACACGTGGTTTCCTGGGCGTGAGGGCGGCTCGGTTTTGCTTCTGTTTCCGGCACGTTGGCCAAAGCTGTGCTTTTAACTGTAACTAAGCTTCGACTTTTGACCCCAGAAAAGGTGAGAAATCCCCCCCCGTTTCATGCGATGTGCGCAGGTGCGCAGTGAACAAGCCCCGTTAGTCCAGCAGGAGTCGGGCGTGCACGTCGGCCAGCGCTGCCCCCCGGGGCGTGGGGGATGGAGCGCGGCCGCCCCGCTCGGCCCCCGGCCCCGCGCCCACACACGCCCTCTCCCTGCACCTCCCAGCGGCCCCTCGCGTGGGTCTGTCTCCCGGGTGGGACGGCCATTCTCCCCGCTGTGCCGGTCCCCACGCTGCAGGCGGCCCGCGTCCCCGGGGCGCAGCCCTGCCTCCTGGCCCCCCGGCCACCGTGACCTATGCCTTCCTCTCGTGACACTTAGGAGTGGGAGCTGAAGAACGGGACGTAGAGCACGGCAGGACGCCCCGCCCGCGTGGCCGCGGCACAGGACGCGAGGGTTTGTGACCGAGCTCCGACGCCAGCGCCCACGCCCGCCCGCGCGCACTCTCGCTACTGTTCACGTCCCCCTTAAAGAGACTTCCTGGTAACACTTTGGCTTCCGCCTCCACTTGCCAAAGAGCAGAGAGGACGGGAAGGAGCCCCGTGGCGAACGGGGAGCTGCACCCCTTTCCCGGGTTCCGGGAGCGCCGGCCCCGCAGCCCCCCCCCAGGCCCAGACCCGGGCCCTCGCGGGTGAGCGCGGCCGGCATGGGCAGGGGCACCGCCCTGCCCGTCTGCCCAGAGGCCGGGGTCTCCGCGTCCCTCCCCACGCGCCCGTCCCCCTCGTCACTGGAGGCGGGCACGTGAGGCACCTGTGCTGTGAAGCATCTTTCCCCTTTTACCGTCTTTTTTCTGGACAAAGGCTTTTGTCACCGTGACGTGAAAAGCTGCCATTCTTTTTAAACCTTAAAAAAATTCTCCTTTTATCATGTGTTGCACTTAGCTCTAAGGGTTCTTCAGAGGTTCTGTACCATATTTTATTAATTATTTGTACTGCTTTTGAAAGGCAGCGGAATGTCTCTGCTGCTCACCAATGTGTGTCCTTGTCCCCTTCCCCGCTGTCCCCGACCCTGCCTGCCACTCAGAGCCCGCAGGTGCCTCGCGAGATTACAGTGAAACCTCCACTTACAGACGGGCCAGTCCCGTGAGAGAAGCAGGTTCTGGAAGCCGCCCGGCCACAGAACCAGAGCATCCTCGTGCAGGACGAGAGCACAGCCCTGCCTCCCGCACGCAGACCCGG